>NC_092876.1:40031195-40369945 GCF_028372415.1 Notamacropus eugenii
CCCAGGAAGGATTGCAAAGTTCAGCTTGCAAAGGAAACAGAAAGGAGAGCTAGAGACAGCACCAAGTCCTAACTGGGCTCTTGTGGGTGCCCATATCTCAGGTTAACCCAGGTAGAGTGAGGGTCAGTCTGCATCCACTGTGAAGGAATGCCCACTGTCAGAAGGTATGTTAGGAGACTGGCCAAGTTCTGAGAATTTCCACAGAAAGGGAGTGGAAGGGGACAACCTCCATTTCCTGCTGCTTGAGTTCTTACAATTAAGACTTGGAGTTGGAGTTCAGTGTGGGGTAATGTTTTGTGATCCAGAAGGGAGGTTTGGCTGCTTCGCAGCCTGAATGGGGGCTTTTTGTCTTTGTATCACTAGTGCCTTGCACATAGTAGGTATTTTATTTATGCTTAATGAATGAATGATCGATTGTCTAGTTGTTGGAAGACAAGTAGCACAGTCATCAAAGATGGATACACATACAACATGTATATTGTGTTCGTCCTTCGTTGCCGAAGAAGACCATGCCATCAGAGAAAAGATGGCATGACTTGCACTTGACTTTGTTTTGAGTGAGGGAGGGCTGTGCAGTCATCAAAGACTGTTGACTTGGGGGCACCTGTGGTTTATGATGCAAGAACTTCATATATTGCTGTGAACTCTTTAGAAGAAAGTTCTGGAAAATGTATTTGGGAAGGAGAACAATGAAGGTATTGTACTATGTGAGAAGCTACCTGACTCCTCGGATACCCAGAATTGGACCCATGGGCCAGGGAAGCAGAAGGCACATTGGCATATTTGCAGGAACTGAAATTTTTTTCACTGCGAGGGGAGATAGTGTGCTGCTCAAGGAAAGCCTCATGTTACCAAGTAAACCTTTCTTCCTTCTTGAGACTCAAGTTCCCTAGACAAGTAAGAATTCCCCCATCCTTAATCTGTATTGCTTCAATGATGTGTTATTTGACCCTGGGTAATGTTGGGAACTAGCCTTCTTACCTGAGCTACATCCTTGGGCTCAGCCTTTCAAAAAATATCAGATCCAAATTTGGAAAAAGGGGGATGCTTCGTAGGCAGGGAGGGGCCCTCTTCAGTGCTGATGCTTTTTTCCTCTCCGAGGGCCTCCCTCTTCCTCATCTTCTCCCTCACTTTCTTTCCAGGAGATTAAATCCCCTCTCTTTGGGTTGAATTTTTCCCTCCTCATCTGTCAGTAGCTCCTAGGCATATGTGGTCCACAGTCCCTTCTCCAGGTACAGGTACAGCCCAGAATTGTATCAACGATCCCTCCTTCAGATAGATCTCCCTGCTAAAGCTCAACTCCTATTATTCACTTCCTAGGCCTTTGTCTCTCTGGGTTTTCTTCCCCTGGGTCTATCATCTCTACTTCCCACCTGTTGGAACCACTCTGAGTTTGTAGTGTCAGTCTTTTACCTTATCTTGAATATATCCAAGTCTCCACTTTACTTCCTCGCCATCTTTTCCTCACCACCCCTGCCCCACTTTCTAACTCCTCTTTATGTTTAGTCTTCCCATATTAGAATATAAGCTCCAGGAGGGACTGTCTTTTTGTTTGTTTGTTTTTTGATTTGTCTTTCTAGTGCGTAACAAAATGCTTGGTGCATAGTAAATGCTTAATAAATGTTCTACATATCATCGGTCTTTGATCTGTTTCTATCTATGTATCTGTCTTCTATATAATTATCTATATCTATAAATCTGTATTTTATCTGACCACTGCTATGCGTGTATGTTTATCTATCATCTAATTGTTGATCTGTTTGTCTGTCTATCCATCATCTATTTGTATGTATGTCTATCTGTCCTCCATCTATCTGTCTGTCTCTCCTTGTCTCTGTATATATGCGTATCTCTCCACAATCTATTCATTTCTCTAATCATTTATCTGTATGTTGTATGTCTGGTTGTATTTCTATCTATCCATCCATCATCTATCTACCTGTCTTAGTCTTTCTATCTACATATACATATCTCCCCATCTCTCCACATATCTATTTACCTGTCTTTGTCTATAAGCATATTTTCTTCATCTCTCCACAATCTATGCATCTGTCTACTTATCTGCATGCCTGTATGTTGTATGTCCATCCATCATCTGTCTATCTGTACTTATGCATATTTCTCTACAATCTATCTATATCTCTCTATGTACATGTTGTATCCTGGGTCATCTCCAGTCATCCTGAGGAATATCTGGCCACTGGATTCAGATGGCTCCGGAGGAGAAGTGAGGCTGGTGACCTGCACAGCCCTCCCTCACTCAAAACAAAGTCAAGTGCAAGTCATGTCATCTTTTCTCTGATGGCATGGTCTTCTTCGGCAACGAAGGACGAACACAATATACATGTTGTATGTGTATCCATCTTCTATCTGTCCCTGTCTCTCTATTTGTATTAAGGTTTATCTCTTCATTTCTCTACACATCTAACTCTCTCTCTCTCTCTCTCTCTCTCTCTCTCTCTCTCTCTCTCTCTCTCTATCTATCTATCTATCTGTATGTTGTATGTGTATCCATCATTTATCCATCTCTGTCTATCTGTATCTACATTTCTCCACCCATCTATCTATCTATCTATCTATCTATCTATCTATCTATCTATCTATCTATCTATCTATCTATCTATCTATCTATTCTATTGTATCCATCATCTATCTGTCTCTGTCTATCTGTATTTACCTTTATCTCTCCATTTCTCCATCTCCCTCTCCCTCCCCCCTGCAGATGACTTCCCCAAGAGGACTCCTCCTTCACCTCTGCACTGGAACTCTCTAGCTCCCTTGGTTCATGCTCACCACCAACTCCATCTGAATCTGTGATCCCTGGAGTCCCCAGGGCTGGCCCAGGTTTTCATTTCCTGAAATTCAGTGGAAAGAAATGGACTTGAAGACAGGAAGTGAAGGCAGATGGGGAATCAGTGGAAATTGACCCACCAGCTGCTCCTGTAGATAGTAGGCATAACTGTAGACTCTGAGTGCAGTCTCCCCTGCCATCCAGTTGAACCTTTACCTACATAAGAACTCCTGCTACAATACAGTGGTTGCCCAGCCTCTAACTGGAGACCTCCAGTGAGGAGGAAGCGTCACTTACCAAAACACCTGATTCTGCTTTTGGACAGCTTTCACTGTTAGGAAACTTTTCCTGATGTCAGACCTAAATTCCCTCTTCTTAAACATCCCCTTCATTGTTTTTGACTCTCCCCTCTGGGGCCTTTTCCACAGTACAACCCTTCAAATGATTAATGACAGGTATCTTGTCCTCCCTATTTAATTTGACAAGTATATATTAATCACCAACTGTGTGCAGGATATCTCATCAGCTAGGTAAGATACCAAGTTTAGATAATAAATAATCCTTACCTTCATGGAGCTCACAGTTCACGAAGACAGGACACAAACACAGATAATGCTTAGATCTATAAATAGTCAATCAATAAACATTTATTAAGTGCTTTCAATTTGCCAGACCTTGTGTTAGACCTGGAGAATACAAAGACAAAAAGGAAATGTTATTACCAGACGAGAATGTGTTACACCGTGGAAAGAACGCTGGATATGGTGTCAGAAGATATGAGCTCCATTCCTGATTCTGACACAACTTCTATGACCTTGGGCAGGTCATTCTATTTCATTGGGCCTCATTTTCCTCCATCTGTGAAAATGAATGAATTGGAGTAGGGCAACAGGCTCTGGAGTGAGAGGAACTGGTTTCAAATTTCCCCACTCACGTTTGCTACCTGTGTGATCTTGGGCAATTTGCTAAACTTCTATGGGCCTCAATTTCCTCACCTGGAATATTAAAAAACTAGACTCTATGGCCTTTCAGTTTTGAATCTGAAGAATGTAAATTCATATTAGTTGAGGACATGCCTTGCTTTTATTTTGATTTTTGTATTTATTACCAGTGTTTAGAACAGCATTTTGAATATAGTTAAGGCTTTTCCATAATGTGAGCATTAGAAAGTTATTCTTCAAAAATGCTTTGTGAGTTCTGAGGGGAACAATGTTGTCTGCAGTGGGGACAGCTGTTCGGGTGTTAATTACACTAACACATACTTGTTTGAATATTGTATTCCCTGTTAGAATGTGAACTTCTGGAGGGCAGGGACCGTGTTTGTACCTTCTTTTGTATTTTGAGCAATTAGCACAATGCCTGGAACATAGTAAGCACTTACTGAATGCTTGTTGACTGACTGTCCAGGGAAATCTGGGAAAGCTTCATGGCAGAGGTGATAATTTGTATGCGATATGGCAGAGCTTGTGGGCAGGGAAGAGCCCTTCCCAATAACTCAAGAAACTATCTTCACTTTTCTCTTGGTGTGCCCTATTCAAATCCAAAGGCAAAAGGATTGGCTCGGGGAGTGGGGAGAAGAAGGACCTCGACCTAGAGAACTTCAAAGCGCAGTGACCTTCAGCCAGCCAGGCCCAACCTTTCTGTGTAGTCTGATGAGGCCGCTAAACAGTGTTTGCTTGGGCTGAGCCCAGGAAATGTCTTTTTCTGCATGTAGGCACATGTGCACTGGCTGCTGCAGGGCATGTCCTAATTAGCCCACTACCTTTAGGCTAAAAAAAAAATGTTGTTTTCTCTGGAATTATTCACGGGGGCTAAGTGATCTCCCCCATTGCTTTGGGGGTGCTTGTGCTCACTTGGGAGTTTCCCTCCCCTTTATTGCCTAGGATGACCCAAACATCATCATCTGAACGGTTTTCGATATCTGGATCCTGGTCCTTTAATTTTGTCAGCTTTCTCTGTGGTGGGAGCCTGAGCCGGGGGTGAGCCCCACAAGTCTGGACAATGTATTACGTGAAGAAAAAGGTGAGAGAGAGACAAGTGGGAGGGGAGGGAGAGACAAGGAGGCAGGGAGGAAGAGAGACAGACAGATAGACTTGGAGCCAGTGGGAGGAAACTGCAGTCTTACCCACAGAGTGCTAGGGAAAATCAAGGCCAGGGAAATGAGAAAGGAAGGAATTAATATGAGTGGGAAAGGATGGAGAATGAGACAAAAGAAAGGAAATGAGAAGAAAGGGGGATAGGAGAAAGAAAGAGAGGAAAATAGAGAATTGAAAAATTCTTAGTGAGGAGGCATCTAGGACTTTGTAATTCAGAACTTTCAGGTTTACTAATCAGTGAAATTCACACAATTCCCGCCAAAGTGTGTGTGTATAAACTAACGTATATATAATTATGTGTAGATAGAGATATAGAAAACCTTAGAGAAGCTACACAAAGTGACAAGAGATTTTGAGTTGAGTCTTAAAGATTTGCCACAATAGTCTGGATTGAAGCAAACACTCATGACGTAGAAAGAAATATAAGGAATCTCCTTTCATTCTCCTATCAAATGTGGCCATCAGCGCAGAGAGTTATGGAGATGCTCTCATGGTGGGGGGGGGGGGGGGGGAGGGGCACCTAATTCACCTAAGGAAGCGTCAGGGAAATGTTTTGCTCAACATCCTCCAGCGATCTGTCCTCAAGGTCCTCTGAATAGACAGTGAGATGATAGAAAGACAGGATTACAGACCTTGGTCGTGGGAGGCAGAACCTGGCAAAGAGATCTGGCTTTGAGCGCTGTCTTGGCCACCAAACTGCCTGTTTCATCTTGAGGAAGTCACTTTCCTCATCAGGCTTCAGAAATTTTTTCTTTTTTCAAAAATGAGGGCAATTATACTGATAAGAGACATTATACAGTCTCCTCACAATTTCCCAGTTGCATCATTCCAGAGAAGTCCAGATTCTTTTCCTGCTCTAAATGCTATGACTTCCCCTCTCTGAGCCTGTTTCTTCATCTTTTAATTGGAATAGATTGGACTAGTTGATCTTAATATCCTCCATTTTTATGACTTTCTGCCTCAGTTTCCTCCTTTGTAAATAGACTGGACCATGCCTAAAGCTCCCTTTGGCTCTAACCAGACTTGTTTCTGGGGTTCTGGAGTCAGGAATTGGGAAGAAAATTTGCTCATTTTAGATATTCCTTAGGTCCTGAAGACCACATTCCTGAGAACCAGTAGTGTCAGAGCTGTTAGATGTGGGCTCTCCAGGTTTCCTTGAAAGGCTTTCTCCAAGAGTCCCATTTCTTCCTATTTTGTGAAAACATCACCGAGATGTCTCTTTCTGATGTTTCTGTCTTGTTCTGTTTCAACATTTGGGCGCTCAGATTCCTATCGCTCCTTCTCCCTTGGGTTCTAATGACTAATCGTCTGAACACTTGCCAAGGAGTTTTAAAATGTAGACAAGTTAAAATGTGAATGCCTTCTCCTAAAACTGCAGTTCCTCCCTTTTCAAACTGTGGGGACTCAGGTCTTGTTATTGCTGCATGGTTGGATTCCAGCATCGGTCAGGAAATGAGCTTCATCTGGAGCTTCCCCTAATCTGACTTTCTGACAACACAGCAAGAGCTAAGAAGAGCTAGAGTGCTGAGAACTGGCCTTGGGAGGCTGGTAGGTATTCAAAAGCTACGCCAGTGGAGTCAGAAAGACCTCTATGGATTCTCAATATGGGTTTTCAGTGGATCATTGGGTCAGAATTCCCGTAGGTCAGTGTGGCTTGGACCAAGAGGATGTTTTGAGCCCTGGTCAGATTTCCTTCCTTCTTTCCTTCCTTCCTTCCTTCATTTCTTCCTTTCATCCTTCCTTCCTTCTCCCCTTCCTTCCTTTCTTTCCTTTTCTTCTTTCTTCCTTCCTTTTTTTCTTTTCTTCTTCCTTTCTTCCCTTCCTTCCTCCCTCCCTTCCTTCCTTCCTTACTCATTCATTAAATACCTTCAGCTAGGATACAAAGACAAAATACAACAGACCATGCCATCAAAGAGTTTACAGGGAGCTACATAATACAAAATATATACAAAGCATTTCAGAAAAAGATGTCCTATCAGCTGGAGGATGGGCAAGGAGGCCATTTGTAAGAACTAGCACTTGAGTTGAACCTCAGATAAAGTCAGAGATCCTAAGAGACCAAGGTTAGGAGGGAGGACATTCTAGAAATTGATGTGCAAATGCATGGAGACAGGAGATATGATGTGATCTCCTGGGGCCTGCCAGAAGGCCAGTCTGTCTGGACCATCAAGTACTTGAGCTGCATCCATTTCTGGGTGTCATATGTTAGGAAGGATGTTGATAAGGTGCAGAGCATCCAGAGGAAGAATGTCAGAATGACGTGGGGCATTGGGTGGTTGAAGGAACTGGAGACATTTCACCTGAAGAGGAAAAGACTTAGTGGGAGAAGTGATAACTGTCTTTGGGTTTTTGAAGAACTGTCATGTATAAGAGGGATTACTCTGCTTAGCCCCAGGGAGAAGAACCGGGAGCTGTGGGTGGAAGTTGCAAAAAGGCAGATTTAGACTTGATGGAAGAGGGAAAAAAACAAAAAACAAATAACGTCCTGCCAATGGAAGCTGCCTTTAAGTAGAATGGGCTGCCTTGGGAGGTAGTGAATCTCCCCTCATTGGAGGTCTCCAAGCAAAGTCTTGGAGATGACCATTTGATGGATATGTTTTGGAAAGGATTCTTGTTCAGGAGTGGGTTGCACTGGATGATCTCCAAAGTTCCTTCTGATTCCAAGATTCTGTGATTGTGATTCAAATTTGGGCAACTGAAATGACTTCTCATTATGGGATTTAAAAAAAAAGTTTTTTTCTAATGTTGACAATAAAGGCATGAAGTGATGTCACTTGGGAAGTAAAGATATCTTTTCCCCAGTCACTGGTTGGGCAAGGGAAGAAGGAGGGCAAAGAGAGCTATTAGGACATGGAGAGAGAAGTAATGAATGTCCCTGAGAGGGCTGGTGCTTCTGCAGGATTGACCATAGGAGAAGATGGTATAGGGACCCCTGAATATAAGTCACAATCTTGGCCTTGCTACTTATATCCTGTATGACCCTGGGTAAGTCACTTAACTTCCTGGTACCTCAGTTTCATAGTATCATAAATAGAGGTCCGGAAGAAACTTCACAGGCCAGTAAATGCAATCCCTCATTTTACAAATGAGGAAACTGAGTCCCAGAGAGGTTAAGAGACTTACAAGGCAGACAGCTAAGTATCTTAGTTAGGATTTGAACCCAGGTCTTCCTGATTACAAGTCCAGTGTTCTTTCTACTGTGAGATGCTGCTAATCAAAGGAACGAGCTGGACTAGGTCTCTATAGTCACCTTAAACTCCAGAACCCTATAACTTCAGAAGTGGTGTCCCTTTCCTCAACTCTTCTTCATTTTGCTCCCAATTTGGCTTGGAGAGTGGAGAATCATAAAATGTTAGAGCCGCAAAGAACTTTGGATGTATGTATCAACTAGGCCAATGCCTCCATTTTACAGATGAGAAAAAAAGAGCCTCAGGAAAGGGGAATTTAATTCCCAGGGGTTTCGTAGAAAGGTTGTGCCAGACCTTGGTTTCCAAACCTGCCTTTTTTGCATTTAAAGACCCCTTCTAGTAACCTAACTCTGGCTGAAAACTGACAATTCTGGAACAGGCTGAAGGTTATAGATGCCCCATCTGGCCATACTTCTCTTCTGATAAGGTGTGAGTCTTCCACAAAGAGAAAGATAAAAGGAAGAAGAATGAAGGAGGGGGAGAGGTGTGGGAGAGACACCGAGCACATCCTCTCTGCCCAGGGTTGAGGACTGTGAGTCTTGACCCCATTGTCCATAGACTAACCCATGTGAAATGTAAAGGAGCTGCCAAGGGTGGGGAGAGACTGATGAAGAGACCAGCACACCCTCAGGAATGTGCGAGTGTCTGTGTGTGCAGGAAGGAAGGGGCTTGTGTGTGTGTGTGTGTGTGTGTGTGTGTGTGAGTGCGTGTGTTGGTGGGGAGAGGGGGATGCATCTGCCTGAGCATGGCCAGCTATGTAACAGGAAAGGAATCTTTGCCAGATCTCAGACCCACTCTTTGGCACCTCTGTCTGACCCATGATTTGTTCCTTCGGCTTAGTCAACCCCTCCCTTCCTACCTACATGGAACAGTGCTAGGGACTGGATTAAGATGACAGAAATATGGGGTGCTCCTCCTTCTCCCTGGAACTCCTAGTTCAGATCATTCTAGATGGAAAGAGATCAGAGAGAACGTTCTACCTCAACAAACCATATAGAACCCCAGAGTTACCATGCAACAATAACAAGATTGGGTGGGCGTGATATATGTTCGTCTTTGAAGGTCTGTCATGCAGAAGGATTGGATCTATTCTCCTCGGCCCCAAAGGGCAGAGCTAGAAGTCATAGGTCTATGTTTAATAAGTTCAGGAAAAACAAGGAGAGCTGTCCAAAATCTGATTCAGGAGGTCATCGGATGGAGATCCATCACATCCCACCCCTCATTTTACAGTGGAACAGACTGAGGCTCAGAGGGGGAGTCCCTTGACCACCTGGTGGGTTCTCTCTCATTGCTAAGTCTTCAAGTAAGAAGCTGGATGACTACTTGTCCTATAGGTTGAAATAGCAGATTTCTTTCATGGATGGTTAGACTAGATGGCAGCTGAGGTTCATTTCAGCTTTCAAATTTTGTGACTGAGAAACATTTAGCAAAGTCTCCTAGTCTGCAGAAGACTTGAGTGGGAGCAGCTTAACTACAGTATAGTTCACAGGAAGGAGCTTTCATCTTGGATTAAGAAAACTGAGTCTGAGTCCCAGCTGTATATTAGCTGTGAGACCCTAGGCAAGCCTCTCTGCCTCAGTTCTCTCATCTGTAAAAAGCATTTTCTACATTGAAGGGTTGTTGTGAGTGTATTGGCATGCCCCAAGAAGAGAAGAGGGAGGGAGCAAACGTTTGTCAAATACCTACTATGTGCCCAGCACTTTACTTCAATAACCCTGGGAGGAGAGGTGCTATTATTATCATCCTCGTTTTACAGTTGAGGAAACTGAGGTAGACAGGTAAAGGGATTTGCACTCAGGTCTTCCTGATTCCAGGCCTAGAACTTTGTGCACTGTGACTCCTAGCCATCTTTTTCCTTTTATGAGTTGTGAATTTACCTCTTCTCAGTCTTGGGCTTACCCCATTGAAGAGAGCCTTATGTTCCCATTAAAGTTCCCAACTGCAGGATTCTAGCAGCCAGGAAAGTGATTGTTAGGGAACTTTGTCAGCAATGAACTGTGCAATAGTTGGTTGATCTTCTTACTGACCTAACTCAGAAGCTGGGGATTTGAGTCAATGCCAGAAGTGGTGTCCCTTTCCTCAACTCTTCTTCATTTTGCTTCCAGTTTGGCTTGGAGATTGGAGAATCATAAAATGTTAGAGCTGCAAGGAACTTTGGATGCATACAAGTGGGTGCCTAGAAACGTGGACTAGGTGAATTCACACCTTTTCAAACAGTTCAAATCTGAATTCTAAATCTGAGGTTTAAGGAAGAGACGTCAGCAGGTAGTGATATCTGGATTCAGCCTAGGGCAGATTTGTTACTGGGGCCCTTTGGAAATTGAGCCCTGCCAAAAATTTGGCAGTCAAGAAAGAGATGAATGTGGTCCAGAAACATACTGGTCAACTCATGCTGCCCTGAAAAGCTTTCTAGTGAGATTTCCAGCAAAGCTGGGGTATCCCAATCCCAAGGTAGAGTGAGTATATCCCAAGCATGGTCAAATGTAGGGGCAAGAAGTGACCTGGGAAGAATGACCCAGTAGTATACTAGATACCCTTGGGTGCATTGGAAAGCTTGAAGAAACAATGGCAGCTGTATTGATAGGTTTATCTTGAATAAAGAAATCTTGCAGATCACAGAATGTCAAAGCTGAAAATGTCCTTAGAATACAAAATGTCAGTGCTAAAAGGGACCCTAGATCAAAAAATAGCAGCATCAGAAGACAAAGAACCTGAATTCAAATCTTTTTTCTACTGCTTACTTGGGGCAGCTTAGTGACGCCATAGTGCACAGAGTACCAGGCCTGGAGTCATTAAGAATCATCTTCTTAAGTTCAAATCCAGCCTCAAATACTTACAAATTGTGTGACTCTGGGTAAATTGCTCAACCCTGTTTGTCTCAGTTTCCTCATCTGTAAAATGAGCCAGAGAAGAAAATGGCAAACCATTCTAGGGTCATGGAGAGTGGTACATGACTGAGAGGACTGAACAGCAGCAGGAAACTGCTTGCTGTATCTGTCGGTATGGCAAGTCACTTAACTACTCAGGCGTCAGTTTCATCATCTGCAAAATGGGGGAGGAGGAGTTGGACTTATGACCAATTAGGTCCTTTCCAGCTCCAAATTACATGGTCCTGTTTTATATCTCTTTTCGGGACAGGTACCTGCTGATCTCTAGGACAGGTACCTGCTGATCTCAGAGGCAGGATCAAGATCTAGAAAGTTTGAGTGTGTATGTGTGTGTGTATATGTTTTATATTAATATATAACCATATTACTGTGTGTATACATATATGCATTTATATTACATATATATATAATCACACACATACGTAATACATTCACACAGCCTTTTCCTCTATATAAAAACTCCAGAAACACATTCATTGCCAGGTGCAGTTCTGCAGGTGTAGCTGTGCATATCCCGTTGTCCAGTTGCTAGACTCTCCAGGTGCAGGAAGGAAGGGAATAAGGTTCTATCAAGCACCTACAATGTGCCAGGTACCACACTAAGCCCTGTACAAACGTTATCTTATTTGCTCCTCTCAACAACCCCAGGAGACATGTGTTATTATTATTCCCATTCTAAAGATGAGGAAGCTGAGATAGGAACCAAGGTAAGGGGAACCACCTGGCTCACACCACTAGTTAGTGTCTGGCTAGACTTGAACTCAGGTCTTCCTGACTCCAGACCTAGAGCTGTATGCACAGCACCATTGAGGTGCCCATCCTATACCACCCATTGGTGCAATATAGGTCCAGTTCCACAGGTAATTAACTCTCTAGATGTCACCTTGCAGATGCCATTCCCTCAGTGCTATCTTCTTTAGGAGTTTGCTTGTTGGGTATCATTCAGGAGTGTCTCTGTAGGTATAGCTTCCAGTTGCAGCTGTCTAGATTCAGTTCTCCAGGTAATAAGCTCCCCAAGCTTCACTTTCCAGGTGCAGCAGTCTGGGTATTAAGCCTCCTAGGTGTCAACTTCCAGGTGCTAAGCTGTCTACATGTCATTCTAGAGATAGAGGTTCTGTGTGACACTTTAAAGGTTCTGTGTTCTTTAGATGCTATGCTGTCCAGGTGCTAAGATTTCCAGGTGTCACTCTACAGATAGAGGTTCTAGGTGAAGTTTTCAGGGTTCTATGCTCTCTAGGTACTAAGCTGTCCAGGTGCTAAATTTTCTAGGTATCACTCTAGAGATAGATAGAGATGCTAGGTTAAGCTTGAAAGATTCTATGCTCTCTAGGTACTAAGCTGTCCAGGTGCTAAGCTTTCCATGTGACCCTCCAGTGCTAAGATTCTAGGTGAAGCTTTCAAGGATCCAAGCTCCCTTGGTGCAACTCTCCAGGTGCTAAGCTACTCAGGAGTTACTCTCCATGTCTTAAACTCTCTAGGTGCTCCTCTCCAGATGAAACTTTCTAGGTGAAGCTCTCAGGTGCTAGGCTCTCTCCAGGTCCACTTCTCCAAGTGTAACTTCTTGGACTTAATGAAGTTTTCCTGTTGAGGCTGTCCTTGTTAATGACCAGAGCATGGGCCTCCTTCTCTTTTATAGTCACTGGTTTTTATGGGTGGGCCTGAGTGCAGTATTAATCTTTATCTTACATCTCTATGACTAAGGGCCGCACACTCACTAAAAATCAGTGAAGCCTGGTCAAATCTTCTGGGCCTAATGCATGAGCAGAATGAAGAGGACCAAAGGGAAACCCTTTTGGTGTATCTGAACGCAGGCCTGACAATTTGGCAGACATTCAACAGAGACATTGAGTTGAATTGAAAGCAAGTGATAGAGAGTATATTAGTGATCTGGTGGGGAGTGAGTGAGACATCTGGAGAGACTTAGGAAGGGGTAATGGGCCCTACCTTTCTCTCATCTCCTCTGAAGGCTCAGCCAGTGAACTTTTAACTTGGATTGTCACATTTATTCTTCAAATCCTGGAACCAACCATTGTCCAGGTCTTGCCAATCAATCAGTCTGCAAGCATTCATTTTGTGCCAGCCATGAGGCACTAGGCCCTGTGTTAGATTCTAGGCAATAAAAAGACAATAAAGAGATAATTCCTCCATTCAGGGAACCTACATTCCTTAGGAGGGAATAACACACCCACATGAAGTATAGGAAAAATCAGTGGGAGGTGATTTGTCAAAGACACAAGCAGCTGGGGGGAGTTAGGGAAGGTTGCACATAGAAAGGATTCCCAGAGCTGAGCTTTAGGAATTCTCTGAGGGGTGAAGGATGGATTGGGGAGAGGAGACACGTAAGGATCATCTCAACCCCATTTCACTGGCCTGTTCCCCTCTCTCTACTTGTACAGTCTTGCACTGTTTGAATTTGCACAGTATATTTCTATATGAGCTGGGACTAATGACCATATTTTTCTATTATTATGACTTTCAATAGTGCTGGTTCAACTCTATCTGACCACAGGATTCATTACTCGTACCATTGGGGATCTAGTTATACTCTAAACACTCTCACTATCTTTCATCTGGATAATTGCAAGAGCGTCCCTGCTTCTTGTCTCTCTCCTCCCCTCCAATCCATCCTTCATTCAGCTGCCAAGACAATCTTCTTAAAGCAGTTCTCTAACCATGCCTATCTTCAGCTCAAGTACATTCAATGGCTCCCCACTGCCAGTACGATAAAATATGAACCTCATAGACTGGCATTTAAAACCCATCACAGTCAGGCTTCTCCTTTTGTAGACATTTCACATGAGATTCGTTTAGAGGCAACTAGATAAATGGCTGAGCCTGGAATCAGCAAGACTCATATCTAAAGGAAGCCTCAGACATTTACTAGCTGTGTGACCTTGGGCAAGTCACTTAACCTCTGCCTGTTCAGTTTGCTCGTCTGTGAAATGGGGGTAATAGTGACACCTGCCTCTGAGAATTGTTATGAGTGTCAAGAGGGGCAACATTTATGACAGCTCTTAACACAGTGATTGGTATAGAGTAGGTGCCATATAAATGCTTATCCCCTCCTTTTCCCTTAGAGGCATGATCACTCAGTTCCTGACATTTTGAGAGCTTTGGTACACCTCAGAGGAAAAGAGCGTGGGAGTCTGAAGGACTCTTCTGAGGCATCCTTCCTGTGTGACCTTGTGCAAGACGCAGAACCTCTCTGTGGCTTGGTTTCTTCACCTGTGAAAATGAGGGGTTGGATTAAATGGCTCTGAGGGCCCTTTTGACTAATGCGTCTCACGTGTCTTGGACAAGATACTTGAGGTCTAGTCCACAGGTTCTGCCATTGGCTTGCTGGGTGACCTCAGGCAAGTTTCTCTGAACACTTTTTTCCCCCCGATCATCTATCAAGTGGGTCTATTCTATATCTATTCTATTCCATCCTCACCCCTGGGTGACAGGAGTCCATCCAGGCAGTGTTTGCCTAGTGCTCTACACTTCTTAGAGAGAGGGGTAGTGAAAGGAGGGGTGGGGGGGAAATGGAAGATCCAGGCTGCTGATACCCAGCAGAGGAGAGATAACGGAAGGGTCAGGGATGTTTTGCTTACCAGACAGTTCCCCTCAGAGCTAGCAAAGCATTTGCCCTTTTCTTCTTTTCTTTTTTTTTTTTTTTTTGGTCTCTTCTCTTCCACCCCGTTAAATGCTCGGTTAGATTTCCCGAAAACTTGGCACCTGGGAAGGTTGATAGAGTGGGTGAGGTGAACATGTCAGTTTATCCCTTCATGCAAGTGGTGACCTGTTGGATGGGGAGGGGGGAGGGTTAGGGAGGAGGGGAGAGACCCAAGGAAATATTTGGGATGACTTGAGGTTGGCTGGCCCTTTAAGAAGTCTGTAACAGGACACCGCAGGTCCCGAAGAAGGGTAGCTGATGTTTTCCATTTCTCCTAAACTGACTGTGTATGTTTTTTTTCACCACCCCCCCCTTCCCTCCTCCCCCTTTTCCCTTCTCCAGTCCCAGTTTAATCTGCTCACCAACACCATGGATCAGAACAGCAGCAGCCGAGCGGCCTCCACCAGCCCCTACAACCCAGAGCACTCTGCCAGCGTCCCGACACACTCTCCCTACTCCCAGCCCAGCTCGACGTTTGACACCATGTCCCCTGCTCCTGTCATCCCTTCCAACACGGACTACCCTGGCCCCCATCACTTTGAAGTCACTTTCCAGCAGTCCAGCACCGCCAAGTCGGCCACTTGGACAGTGAGTTGATTCCTCTTTCCCCTTCTTCATCTCCTGCTTTTGATCCCTCCATCTGCATCCCCTCCCTTCCACCGGAGCCACTCTCAGGCATCCCTGGACAAGGAGGAGGGGTCAGGATGGAGTTGGGAACTTTAGCATCGTCTGAGTGAGTGAAGCGTTATCAAATCTTAGCTGCAGACTTGTCTGTCAGCCAGTTGAGCTTTGATTCGGTCCTTCTGCTTCAGCAGCTGCTTGGGGCAGTGGGGTGGGGGAGAGAAAAAAGTCCTATCTCAATCCCACAGCTGAGAAGACTAACGTCGTGGGGAGTGTATGATGAAAGTGGTCAGCAGGGACAGCTGTTCCCCCTACCTCGAAGCTACTAGACTCAAAGGAATTCATTGAGAGGTGGCAAGATTTAAGAACATATTCCTAACTAGTAGAACCGTTCGATGTGGAATGGGCAAGTCATTTAACCCATTTGCCTCAGTTTCCTCATCTGTAAAATGGGGATTATAATAATTACATCTACCTCCCAGGGTTGCTGTGAGGATTGGATGAGATAAAAATTATCTCTATCACATAGTAGGCCCTATTTAAACGTTAGCTATTATACATACATATATACATATATATACACATACATATATACATATATATTTTATGCCTGAGGATTTGAGTGGGTTATTTTTCACTGAAGGATTTCAAGAAATGGTTCAGTTCCTACTTGTCACATATGTTGCCACAGAGAGTCCTTTGGGGTCTAGATTGGATGAGATGACCATAGATGTCCCTCCCAACTATGATATGCTGAGATTCAATGGGATTATCTGAACTTTCTTTCCCTGGAGATCTTCAGTAAGAGGCTAAGGGACCACTCATTGGGGATGATGTCAAAAAGAATCTTGTTAACTCCATGGCTTCCAAGGTCCCTACTAAGACTGAGGTTCCAACATCCTGCAATCGATTGGTGCTTGTCAGCATGCTAAGGTGGAAACAGTGATGGCTTTGAGTTTGGGACGTGGGTTCAAATTTCTCTTCTGTCACATTTACTGATACACTTGGCTATGTGGGAGAGTCACTTTTCCTCTCTGGGCCTCAGTTTCCTTATCCATAAAGTCAGGCATTTGAACTAAATTGCCTCCAAGGCCCCTTTCAGCTCAAAAATCTGAGGTCCTCTGAAACTAATCAACTTTATCCTGCTGAGTCTCGGTTGTCCCATCTGTAAAATAAAGGTATCCGTGGGCTCTAGCTCTGTGATTCTATAATCCTGTAGCCCCTTTTGATAGGTGAGGGCAGGACATCTTGGCTTCCTGTGATGTTGGGGCTATGGAGAGACCCCTAGATTAAAGATTGATAGGGACAGGTGATGACCTTGTGGAGTGCAGAGTTGAGTGTTTGGGGAGTGACCAGTAGCTCCCATCCCCTTTGGAGGATCCCAGGTCTTGCCTTTTGCCTACTTTCCTATGCAAATAACATGGACAGAGGCTGCCAAGCACAAAGGAGCGGGGCATCCCTCTCTGAATTTCCAGCATACTGTCTTGTTTTGTAATTCTATCCACTGGCGGTTCTGTGGAGGTGATAAGGAATGGGGCAGGGGCAGTGGTGGAGGTAAACGTGAGGGGAAAGAGGGGTGGAGAGGGTAAGAGTAGTACCGGCAGAGAGGAAGGGAGATAGCAGGAAAGGCTGCCAGAGGAATTCAGCGCCCGGTGGCTTTCTCTTCCAAGGAGCACACGACTGTCATGTTGCTCCCAGCACTTCGCTCTTCAGTGTCTCAGGACTGTCTGAATTGGGAGAGCCAGGTTCTCAGAGGTATGTTTTTCCCGGCAGCTGCCAGAGGAGGCAGCCGCTCAAACACAAACATAGCAGACAACTCTGAACTCAATTACTCTCCTTCCTGTCATTATTGCCGGGTCCCTTGGGACGGGCTTGGCATATTGTCCTGGATTTACCAACAAGTGTCCGGCTGAAAAGGGCTGACAGAGTTCTGAGTCGTGTAGCGTGTGTGTGCATGCATGTGTGTGTGTGCGCACATGCATGTGCACTTGGTCAGATTTAGCTCTAGAGCCCTTTCCCCTCAGGAATAGACTCCATCAACAATCAAGGAACCTAACATCTATTAAGTGCCTGCTGTGTGCCAGGCACCATGCTAGAATCTGGGGATTCAGAAAAAAGGGTGAAAACAAAGGCATTCTACTGGGGAAGGACAATGCGCCTGCATATAAATACAGACAAAACAAGTACAGCTAACGAGTATTCATTAAGTACCTGCTCCCTGCAGACACTGTACCAAGGGCAAAGTCCCTGGCCTCAAGAAGCTTGCCGTCCATGATAGGAATAATGGTATGAATAGACCGAGGCCACCACATAGCTCCTTGGGGTGGACCCAAACCCACCTGTAACAATAAGGAAAGCAAAAATAATACAACATAAAATATAAAAATATAATAGCCGTAACCATAGAGTGAGAGCATGGTACAGGGCTTTGCACTTAGGAAGACCCCATTTCAAATCCTGCCTCCATCTTGGCTGTGGGACCCAAACCAAGTCACTACACCAGGGAAGATCCATATGGGTAATAGACCAGGTGCTCATCAATGTTGGTGAAGGGAGTTTCCTTGCTGGGAATTCTCTATAATGAAATCACAGGTCTGGCAACCCCTCCCCGCCCAATACCAATAATTAAAATAATAATTAGAGAGGAAATTTGTGTGATACTTAATAGGCTGACATCTATATAGTATTTAAAGTAGCTGGGTTATTATTGTTTGTCCTTCATTCTTGAAGAGGACCATGACATCATGTCATGACTAACAATTGAATTGGATTTAAGTGAGGCAAGCACTCTTCAAAGTCACCAGCCTCACTTTCTTCTCCAGAGCCATTTGGGGTGAGTGGCCAGATATAGATCACAACTGGAGATGGCCCCCAAAGCAGCTAGGTAGCTCAGCAGATAGAGCACCAGGCCTCCAGTCAGGAGTATCTGACTTCGAATTCAGCCTAAGACATTTACTGGCTGTGTGATCCTGGGAAAGTCACTTTACCTCTGTTTGCCTCAGTTTTCTCAGCTATAAAATGGAAATAATAATGGCATCTTCCTCCCATGGTTGTTTTGAGAATCAAATCAGAAAATATTTATAAAGCACTTATCAATGCCTTGCACATTTGTCGTTTTTTAGTCATGTCCAACTCATATTGCCATTTTAGAGTTTTATTGGCAAAGGCATATCCTTCTCCAGCTCATTTTTACAGATGAAGAAACTGAGGCAAACAAGGTGAAATGACTTGATCAGCTAGTAAGTGCCTGACACACATAATGTAAATGTTTAATCTCTTCCCTTTTCCTGTTTAAGGCTTACCAAGTATGTTCCATCGATTATTTCATTTGAGACAACAAACCTATGAGGTGAGCACTATTATTATCCCCATTATACAAAGGAGGAAACTGAGGCAAACAAAGGTGAAGGGGCTTACAGTTAGTAAATGTCAGAGGCAGGCTTCAATACAGTGGCCTCCTTACCCCAATCCAATGTTGTTTCCACTACATGCGTCTCATTTGATCATTTATTCACCAAGCATTTAAGTATCTGTCATGTGCCCTGTACTGTGCTAGGTAGACATGGTGGCCTACAAAAGCACAAGTGACATTTTCTGTTTTCAAAGTACTTAGATTATTTTTCAGGGAATAATGGATACAAAGGTAAATAGCAAATATATGTGTATTATAGATAGATTGATAGATAGACAGATGGCAGATAGATAGAAGACTAAATGACAGAATAATTTGGAGTGTGAGGACCCCAGTAACTGGGGATCCACTTCATGTAGGCAGCTGTGCTTGAGCTGATCTTTGAAAGAAACTAGGGATTCTAAGGAGTAGAGGTGAAGGGGTGAGGGTCCATTCCATCTTGTGCAAAGGAATAGACACCCATATCTAATCATTTGCCAAATCTTGCCGTTTACGTCTCTCCAACATCCCTCATATCTATCTCCTCCCTTTCTCTCTCCACTTCCCTCATTCATCACCTCTTGACTAGACTATTTTGGTAGCCCCCTAATTGGTCTCTTTCCCTCAGGTCTCTCCCCAATCCACCCTCCATACCGGTGCCAAGGTCATTTTCCTGAAATGTGGGTCTCATCATTTTAAACCCCTACTCAAGAAACTTCAGTGGCTCCCATCACCTCTAGGATCAAATATAACCACTATTTTTAGAGTCCCTTAGTCTCCTTTAATTCTCAGATGCCATCTTCACCATGACACTTTTCCTTATTCTCCCATTCACTAGTTCCAGTGGCCATCATCTTGTATCTGCATTGTATATATCTATAGACAGCCCTGTTCTATTCCCCAGAAACACTGTAAACTCCTCAAGGGTAGGAGCTGTCTTCAATTATTGTATCCTCACTGCAGTGCCTGGAATATAGTAGGTGATTTGTAAATATTTGTCGGTTGAGTGACTGGTAAAAAGGAACATGGGATAGACCAGTTGTAACAACAACTCCATAAAGTGGATGATAATGAGAACAGGATAATAATATTGTCGCTGTTAATTCAGTCATTTCTGTCTCTTCATGACCCCATTTGGGGTTTTCTTGGAAAAGATACTGGAGTGACTTGCCATTTCTTTCTCCAGCTCATTTGACAGATGAGGAAACTGAGGCAAACAGGCTTAAGTGACTTGCCCAGGGTCACAGAGCTAGTAAGTGTCTGAGGCCAGATTTGAACTCATGAAGATGAGTCTTCCTGACTCCAGGCCTGGTGCTCTCTCCACTGGGCCACCTTGCCACCCCTAGAATAATAATACTTGCCATTTATATACAAGGTATCAAAAGTCTTAGTGGAATTTTAAGCTTGAACAAGCTCAAGTTAAATTAAATTAAATTAAAATTAAATAATGAGCTATAAGAAGCCAATATAAACTTAAAACTGCACTAGGACCTTTGGGACACCTTGTATAACACTTTAAAGGGTTCAAGGCACCTTCTACATTTGATTCATTACCTCACAGGAGGCCTTCTATTCATCCTACATTTTACAGCAAGAAAGCTGATTCTCAGAAAAGGAAAGTAGCCAGCCTAAATTTATGCTGTTAGTAAGCAGTAGAAAGTCTTCTGGCTTAAAATCTGGCATTCTTTCCACTAAACCATTCTGAACAAGGATGGGAACTGAGGGAGGAAGAAGACATTCCCACTATCCTTCAATGCTTTGTACTGCCCCACCCCCAAACCTTCATTCACCCACAAGTCTACCAAAGAAGGTCGGGAAATTGTCCATCTGCATTAGGGATGTTTTCTCTGTTCATATTTTTTTGTGTCCCATCTGGGTGTGTGGCTCCATACCAGACACCAGTCCCAGCCCTAGCTGATCCCATGCTTACAGCTGATGATGCGTCGGTCTCCCAAATGTACCGCGAAACCTCCTTCTGGTAATTATTTCCCCAGTTCCTTGTTTCTGCCATTATATGAGGGATTATAGCTCAGTGGCCACCAGATGGCCTGGCTCCAAGACCACCTCCTAGCCAACTGAGAGAAGGCTAACCTCCTTCCTGAGGAAATGAGTCCTCAACATGTCCCAACCCCGTCATCACACCAGCTTCTTATGAGAAGTCAAAACTGATATATAATAACTGAAGAAAAAAAAAATCTTCATCTCCAACATCCCATCTGCTCTTGGATGCTTTCAGTAAACATGTGGGAGAAGAGCTGACATCCTAATATTTCCCTTCAAGGACAAGAAGCAGTTAATTTATCCACCTACTCACTGATAGAGTGTGAAGTATTAACAGTAATGGTAGGAGAGCATCTTGTCCCTGACCTTGGTCATCACAGCACATATTATATACCATTGTATACATATGTGTGTGTGTGTGTGTGTATACCATTCTAAGGTTTTCAGGGTGATTTACCTAGACTAGCTTATTTTATTCTCATGGGGACCCTATAAGGTAAGGGCTATGTCATTCTCATCTCATGGATAAGGAGACTGAGGCCCAGAGAGAGCTGTGACAAACTTATGATCAGACAACTAGCATAGATCACAGGCAAGATTATGACCTATATCTTCCTGACTCCCAGTTCTAAGAAGGCAAAAGCGAACCTAAGGTTAAGTAGAAAGAGCCACAGATAAAACCAGGGGCCCTGGATTCTAAGTCTTAGTTGTGTGGCTACAGATCACTCACTTCCTCTCCTTAGACCTCAGTTTCCCCATTCTTAAAATGGGACAAGATGATTTCTAAGGTCCGACATTCTGTGAGAAAGCATGGCAGGGTAGAAAAGTAGAGGAGTTGGGAGTTAAGAGGGTTGGATTCAAATCCCAACTCTGCATCTGCACAGTGAGCAAATTGGACAAATGATCTCCAACTGTTTAGCTCTAGCTTTATCTATTTTTAGCTATTATTTTAATATGTTATTATTTAATATATATTATCTATTATTTATCTAGCTATGATCTGTTCACTCCATAAACATTTATTAAGTGCCTATTAGGTACCAGGCACTGTGCTAAGCACTGGGGGTACACAGAAAGGTAAAAGATAGTCTAGTGGGGGAAACAAGGTACAAACAAGGTGTAGAAAATAATCACAAGATTATCCAGGATAATCAGGATTCTATTAGGTTCATTCTAGTGGGTGTGGAATGTGAGAATTTGGATTTGAATCGAGGCTCCAGCTAGCTGTGTTAAATATACATTGACCAAATCACTTAACGTCTCTGTGCCTCAGTTTCTTCACTTGTAAAATGAGGAAATCAATTCACCCAACATTGATCAAGGTCCTATTATGTGCTTGGGAGACACAGAGACAGGAAAGAAACAATTCCTGAGATTACAGAAAATTACATGACTTATCCAAGGTCAGTCACCAAGCTTGTAATTGTCTGAGGATGGGTTTGAACCCAGATCTTCTAGAATACATCCTAGTCCTTTATAGATACTATGCCATTCTTCCTTGCAGACTTCAGCAAGAGAAGACATGGGCAATTCAATGAGAATCATCCTCATCCTATACATGTCTAGGGATAATGTTGCCTCGCTCCCACGCTGTGCCAGGAGCTGTCTCTCATGCCTCTGGCAGGTTTCAGAAAAATTCTTGACTAAAAACCAAGTAGGGTGATTCCTTTGGAAGACAGAAAATCCCTCGAGGACCTTTGGGCAGTGTCCTGGCCCATTCTCATGCTAGGTGAACTTACGACTCACGACATAAGAAAAGGCATCTATGCCAAACCATCAGAAGGATAGTCTTTTCCCCACAAAGTAGAGGGTGACATTAATTCTATACGTTTCTCTACCCCTCTCCGCCCCCCAGATCATTACCAAACTGCTTGTTATATTGGTAAGTTCTGTCTCATCGTTCACTCTCTTTCAGAGGCTCATAGGACCGCTCCCTTCTTCCCACACACAGATATACACACAAATACATGTCTCTAGCTTGTCACCTATTGCTTTTTCCAGACAAAGTTTCTTAAACTGAGCTAAGTAATGAGAATATTCCAGTGCCTGCTCCTCACTGTTGGCCTCCCTAGCCTCTTATCGATACAGGGGGTGGAGGTGGGACAAACATTGGAAATGAGATTTTTTGCACCTAGGTTGGCTGTGAGAAGACCCCCTGTTGAGCTTTTTTCTTAAAGGGGGAGGCAGGAGGGGCCTGGAAACATCACCACCGTGCAAGATGGGGCATGCAGGGAACTTGCCTGCTTGTTTGAAGCTATCAGGGCCCTCAGTTAGCCGGAGCTGCCCGTACTTGCTGCAGATGGCAGGAGGCCTCTGCTCCTTCCCTGCACTCAGCTCCTCACCACGCCAGCCAGCTGGTAACTGATAGATAATTAGTATTTTTCTCAAGTACAATTCCAAATTGAGTGCAGTTTTTTCATGTCTCTCTCAGGGAAGAGGAAAACATCCCCCTTCCAACCTGATCTTCCTCCTCCCTGGTTGGTAGAAGTGTTGGGAGCTGTTAATAGGGTCTTTGGCCCCAGCCTAGCTGCAGGCTCACCTCCTGCAGAGTGTCCTGAAGTGTCCAGGTGGTCTCTTCCCTTCCTGGGCTGGAGGAATCATTGTATCAGGGGACCCAACTCCCCAGCTCGTTCTAAGTCCCGACTCCTTTCTGTAGACCTCCTTGAAGTCTATCATTGTTAGGATTGCTCTGGGACTTCCCACGACATGTGAACCTGCACACAAATTTACACATGCATACACATATGCACATATATGCAAACACATCCTACCTAGCCCGAGGAACACTGTGCTAAGGCTAAGAGCTGTCCAGGGTCCTGATGGTGAGTTCTCACCCCCGAATTTCAAGATGGGTGATTAGTTTGCTGGGGCCCACAAGGGAGAGTTCCATTTCCATTGGTGTAGGTCCAGGGGAAACACTTTTAAAATATCAGCCAGAGGTTTTACGGTAGATATCAGGAAGGATTTTCTCATAGCCAGTTGTCTTTAAACATTAGATTAGTTGGGTGTCCAGGACAAGGGGAAAAACCTACTTCCCTGGAATTTTCTGCAGGAGGTTTGTGGAAAGAAGAAAGGGGAAACACTTTGAGGGAGAAAAATTGAACAAGAGAGAAAATTAAAACATAGTTACTAGAGGGCTTGAAAGTGAAGAGTGAAAAGAGGCAGAAAGATATTGAAAAGGAGAAACAGAGCAATTGAGAAAGATTGAAAGAAGCGGGAGACTAAAACAGAGATATTGATCCAGGGAAATACTGAGTGGGAGAGTTTGAGAGTGGTATGGATACAAAGGGAAATGTTGATATAGAAATGTTAATGTGGGGAGAAATTGAGGGGGAGAAAGACAGGGACAGACAGTCAGGCAGGCAGAGGATGTGAATATTTTGTTTTCTACTACATTCCAGACACTGTACCCTAGTACTTCAAAGAAAGAATGAAATAGTCTTTGCCCTCAAAGAGCTGAGAAAGTTGGAGAAAACTCTCCCCTAGCTTCTACAAAGGGGAAAAATGTCCACAGATAAGTAAATAGAAAATAATTTCAGGTGTGGCCTAGAGTTGCTTGAGGGAAGGGAGAGAATGGATCAGGGAAGGCCTCTTGTAAGGACTTGGGCTGAGTGCTAAATGGAACTAGGGGATTCTAAGAGACAGAGGTAAGGAAGTAGAGAATTGTAGGTGTAGGAGACAGCCTATGCAAGGCATGGATATAATCAATGGAATGTCATGGACATGGAGCATAAAGTAGGCCAAGCTAGGTTATCAGTACTGTGTGGTGGACATCACCATAGACGTTGAAGACCACTTTATCTCCTTCCCTTTTCCCTTGCCCCATCCCCCAATTGTCAAAGTTCTGGGGAAAGTATTAAGGCCTATAGATATAGCTCTCTCTCTAGATTTATCTAGATTTAGAGAGATAGATAGATAGATAGATAGATAGATAGATAGATAGATAGATGAATGACAGGATTAAGACCTATACAATTGTCCAGGGTGGTGATAAAAGTGGACTGAGCACCTCATGGTTGGGAATGGATATAGGAACTAAAGACAGTGGAGGAGAAGGGATTCTAACTTGATTCAGGCTTGTCCTGTATCAAGATGGCTCTCAGTTTGGGAGAAAGTTTATCACTACATGGAAGCTGATAGATCCAGGTTGGAGAGTTGTGTTACAGAGAAATCTTGGACATTGAGTATAACCTGGACACAAGAGAGCACAAGACTAGGGTTGGAATCCCACTCCTACTGCATCCTACGTTGTGTGGTCTTGAGTAAGTTATTTCTTTCCTTAAAGTCTCAGCGTAATAGCAATACTAATAACTAGGTGGTGTAGTGGCTAGCGTTCCAGGCTTAGAGTCAGGAAGACTTCTCTTCCTGAATTCAAATCTGACCTCAGAGACTTATTAACTGTGTGACCCTGGGCAAGTCACTTAACCCTGTTTGCCTCAGTTTCCTCATCTGTGAAATGAACTGGAGAAGGAAATGGCAAACCATTTCAGTGTCTTTGCCAAGAAAACCCCAAATGGGGTCACAAACAGTAGAACATAACTGAAAAAAGAATGAATAATATTAACGTTTATATCACACTTTTAGGTTTGCAAAGCACTTCACAAATACTATCTCATTTGGTCCTCATAACAACCCTGGCAGGTAGATGCCTATTATTACCCCCATCTAACAGAAGAGGTAACAGATTAAGAAATATAAAATCACACAGCTACTAAATGTCTGAGGCAAGTTTTGAACAAAAATGACTCTGAGACTGGCCCTCTTTCCATTGCACCACCTAATGACCATATGTAAAGTGAACTAGATGAGGGTTGTTGAACCCATGCCATGGCCTGATGTTACCACATTGACTCCCAGGAGTGCTCCTGAACCAGATTAAAATGTAATTGGGAAAATCTGACAAAATAAAGAAAAGTATATTAGAACATAGATAATGTTAATGTGTGATTTTCTGAGTCAGTATGTGGCCACAGCTCCCTCTATAGTGTTTAAACGCCCCATTTCTATTTTATTTTGACACTGTTGAACAGATGTTTCCTAAGGCCTTTCTAGGTTGGTCAATCAATTTTCTAACATAATATCCTATGTTCCAAGGTCCCCTCCAGCTCTCACCATCTGTGTTCAAAGTAATGTTCAAACTCTGTGATTCTGTGTTCCAAGTTCTCTCTGGAATTGTGTGTTCTAAGTTCCTGTGCCTATTCAGCTCTAACATTTTCTGTCCTAAGAACCCTCCCAGCTCTATCTAACATTTTATGTACTATATTCCTTCCCACCTCTGACATTCTGTGTTCTAAGGAACATTCCATTTTGGACATTCTTTTTTCTAAGAGTCATTCTAATTCTCATTTCAATGAGGAAGTTTAGAGTTCTGGTTCCGTTACCTTCCCAGGAAGCTACCCCCCATTCCTTGCCATCCAGGGTCATTCTGTTAAATCAACCTTTCATTTATTCCAGGGATGATGAGAAAAATTACTCTGGTTTAGCCGAGGCCATTGTCAGTCAACAAGTCAACAAATAAATGAGCATTTAAGAGCTTGCTATGTGCCAGATACTGTGCTAATGATACAAAGAAAGGTAAAAGGTAGTCCCTGCTCTCAGGGAGCTCCTGGTCTAATGGGAGATACAACATACAAAAAAGTATAGATGGAATAAATTGGAGTTATTCACCAGAGGGAAGGCACTAACACTAAGGAGGATTAGAAAAGACTTTTTGCATTAGATAGGGTTAGATGAGACTTCAAGGAGGCAACGAATTAGGGGATGGAAATGAGGAAGGAGGAATTCCAGACTTGGAGGACAGCAAGTAAAAATGCTCACTCAGGAGATGAAAGGTCCAAAGTGAGAATTCTGTCTTACAGTGGACTATGTTGAAGCTTCCTATATGAACATATTAGGTCTTGTTCATGGAATGAGAATCCAGTTCTTTCCCTGCGGTCACTCTGTGGCATAGCCTTCCTCTTCTTTGCCTTGAAAATAGTTGCATAACCTTAGCAAAGAACAGGAAATGTCTGGGATTCTTGTCATTGCGGAAGGATTCTGAGGGCAGCAGCGAGGCTTGGGAGCATGCATGCACCTCACAAAGCAGTCTTTTGGCCCCTTGGTCACTTCCTTATGGGAAATGAGGGAGCCCATGTTCTCCCCTGTTCTTGGGGGGAGGGTTCTCTTGTTTGGTGTTAAAGGCCCAGCTTTGCCCCAAATCAGCAATGTGACCATGAACACGTCCCTTCCCTCTCCAAGTTTCATTTCCAAGTGTTGAAATACATCTCAGTGGCCAGCCAGAAGAAGCTGGTCTCTGGCTATGCATTCCCTCTACAGCACCCCAGGCAGATGGCCCTCCGGTCTCTGTCTAAAGACCTCCAGAGAGGAGGAGCTCACTACTTCCTAAGGAAGCCCACCGTTGGAGAGTCCTTATATTAGGGCATTTTCCCTTTACTTCAAGTTCAAATTTGCCCTTGAAGTCTTTTCTCACTGCTATTAGTAACTCAGTCTTCTGGGACCAAGCAAGAAGGATAATTTTCTTCTCTCTTCCATGTAAGAGACATTTCAAGTATTTGGAGACTGCTCCTGTGTGTTTCTAAAGTCTCTCACCCTCTGGGACAAACATTTTTGGCTCCTTTGGCCCATCACCATCCTATGACTCAAACTCTACCCCTTCAGCTATGTTTGTCATCTGCCTTAGAACACTTTTCCTCCTAAATATGGTGCCAACTGACCACAATATACTCCACGTGTAGTCTGTCTGGGATAGAGTACAGCAGAACAAACATTTATCTAGTCCTAATCCCTATACCTCTCTTAGCATAGTCCAAGATTACACGGGCTTTCTTGGCTGCCATTGTCTGCCAATGACTCATTTAGCTTGCTGTCCACTCGGACCCTCTTTCCCTCAGATCTTTTTCAGACAAATTACTATTTATTATTATTTCTAATAATGTTATCATGTAAACATGGGTAACTAATGGCTATACGTAGATAACCAGAATTATTAATAACTAATATGTGCCCATCTATTTTGTAGTTATGCATTTATAACTATTACGATTGTTAATAAGTAGAATTATTCATAACACGTTAGCTATTATAATGACTACTAATAAGTAGAATGAGCATTAATCATTATAAAGTTATATATTAATAAACGTTGTGGCTATTAATGAGCAGAATTAAGTTTTATACCAAATACATAGTTATATAAACTATAATAACAGCTATTAATAAGAAGAATTGGTATTAATCATTGTATAGTCGCTGATTAACAACTGTTGTGACTATTAATAGATATCTATTCTTAGCTAGTGGTTCATATTAATATAAAATGTAATTCACACGATAATTAACAATAACTGTAGTAGCTCACTATGTAATAATGTAATAATGTATGTGATATTAATAATAAGGATGATAGTAACAACTATCATAGCTCATGTGTGTATAATAATAAAATTCCCGTATTGTTATTATAATAATTGATAATAATAATTGCAAGTAGTCAAATTTGTTGATGTTCAGTTGCATCTGACACTATAGGATCCCATGGATGTCGTCTATGAGATTTTCTTGGAAAAGATACTGGAGTGGTTTGCCATTTCCTTCTCTGTTGTATCCCCATTTCACAGATGAGGAATTGAGGCAAATAGGGGCTAAGTGAGTTGCCCAAGATCACACAGCTTGTAAGTATCTGAGGCTGGATTTGAATTCAGATGAGCACCAGGTCTGGTGCTCCATCCACTGAACCATCTAGGTGCCCCAGTAGCTCACATATATACTACAGTGTAATTTATAAAGTACTTTGCATTATCTTATTTGATCCTCACAACAACCCTGCGGAGTAGATAGTGTTTTGATGTCCATTCTACAGATGAGGAAATGGAGGCTTAGTAAGGCTGCTAAGCCCAGGCTCATACGGCTCCTAGGGAAAGTATTTGAGGCAGATTTCTCACGCAAGTCTCTTCTGACTACAAGTCTAAGACTTTCTTCCCTATGTACCGCCCTATTTATCCATGCTGTTTTCGCCTATCTTGTACTCGTGAAGCTGATTTTTTTTTAAACCAAGTGGGAGAATTTCCATTTATCCTCTTCTTCAGTTTCATCTCATTCAATTCACCTAACTGCTGTGGTCTGCCAAAATGTTTTTGAATTCTAGCTCTTGCCCTCATTATGTTAGCGATCCTTCTGAGCTCTGTGTCACCTACCTGTAGCATGCAGTGGAGAGTCATGTTGGTGCCACAGACAGAGTCAGGAGTACAAGGGTGGATCTTGCCTCTGATGCTAACTTGCCAGGAAGCTATGGGAAAATCACTTACCCTCTCTGAGCCTCAGTGTTCTTGTCTGTGTAATATGGATGATAATGCCAGTTTTTCCTACCTCAAACAAGAGAGCGTGGACAAAAGTGCTCTGACAATTTTAAGGTGCTATCTGTATATAAATGCTTTGTAAATTTATCCATATAAATAAATGGAGCAGCTCAGTGGCATGGTCAGGAGAGAGCTGGGTCTGGAGTCAGGAAAATCTGAGTTCAAATCTGGCCTCAGACACTTACTAGCTGTGTGACCCCAGGCAAGTAACTTAACCCTGTTTCCCTTAGTTTTCTCATATGTAAAAAATGAACTAGAGAAGGAAATGACAAGTCATTCCAGTATCTTTGCCAAAAGAGCCCTAAATGGGCTCATGAAGAGTCAGATATGACTGAAATGACTGAATGATAACAAATAAAAAAGTCATTATTGAAATTATTACCATTATCATTATGTCATCCATACC
The DNA here is from genome assembly GCF_028372415.1 of Notamacropus eugenii. Taxonomy (NCBI): domain Eukaryota; kingdom Metazoa; phylum Chordata; class Mammalia; order Diprotodontia; family Macropodidae; genus Notamacropus; species Notamacropus eugenii. The sequence continues at coordinate 40,060,587 of NC_092876.1, forward strand.
CTTTTCACAAGAGCAAGCTGCCTCTGTACAATGAGATGGTTGGATCAGATATCTTCAAGTGTCCTCCAGGCCTAACAATGTATGGTTCCGTGAAGTGGATGGTCCTTTTATACTCTGGGGAAAGGAGACTGAACTGGATGCCAAGATGTCTCCTTTTGGTTGTTAAAAAAATTTTTTTTAATCCCCAGCTGATGCCTTGGTAATATGGGATGTTGATTCTTGTCTCTACCAAGTCAAGAAGGCTTTGAATCTGAACCAAGTCACAGGCCCCCCAGGATGGCAGATTTAAAGCTGGGAGGGACCATAGAGATCATCTAGTGTAACCCTCTCTTTTTATAAATTAGTAAACGGAGTCACAGCAGAATGAAGAGACTTGCCCACTTGCACTGTGGTAGTAAATGGCTAGATTTGAACCAAGGACCTCTGACTCTAGAGTTCCATGAGTTGATGGGCTGGGTCTCTTCCCTTGGACCAGCCTAAGTCCTGAAAGGATCAGATAGCCAAAGAACTGGTCCCCAGATGATGACTTTTTTTTTTTTTTGGGAGAATCAGGACTTTGGGAATATAATTATTTTCACCTTACTTTATAACTCCCTCCCCCACCTACATGGAGTCTGGCATACAATAATTGCTTAATAAATGTTGCTTGACTTTTCTTAAAAGAGATTGAGAGAAAAATTTATCCAAAAAGAACAAAAGACATTGATTCAGAGCTATTGCTTGGGGGGGGGGAAATTTAAGAGAGATATGGATAAAAAGGAAAGTGATAAGATAGAAATACTGATTCAGGGAAAGGTTGGAGGGGAGAGATGAATGGGGGGAGTGGGTTGCCGAACTTGCAGCCTGCATCAGTGGAGGGATGACCCCCATACCTATGAGATCATAAATACTTAAAGTACTTATTAAGCCAAAAGAATGATTTGACAGAACCCAGTGGGTGCCTTCCCTGCAAGAGATCAGAAAGCATTAAAAATCATATGGAGATTATAAGATGGCCATCTAGGGCAAAAGAAACAAGTGTGAAACAAATTATTCAGTGATCAGTGACTGTGGTATCATCAACTTTAGAGGAAGAAGGGACCTTAGAGATCATCTGATCCCACTGGCTAAGAATGTTGTCCTATGTCTGTGAATGGGAGAGACCTTCCCATGACAGAGGTCCCAAACTCTTCTGGGCAGACTGAATGACCACCCTTTCTAGTCTATGAATTATATATACAGCCAATTGAAAGTTTAGGGACGTCCAGAGAGAATTCCTTGACAAGCAAGTTTTATTGATGATCAAAAAAAATTGCTGTGATTTCCCAATGACCCAATTTCACCCCCATCCTCTCCCCAGGCCTAACTGGAAAAGGACCTCACAGTGAAGAAGTAGAACCAGCAAAATATATCCACCCAGTAGCCATGCATGCCTCACTCAGAACCCAGAATCCTCCACCTCTCCAGCAATATACAGTAGGCAGATTGCATTGTCGGTCTTCTGAAGTCAAAATTGGCCATTGCTCATATCTGAATTCTTATGCCTTTTAAAGTTGTTTTCCTTTGCTTTATTGTGGTAACCCTGTAAATTGTTCCCCTGGATCACTGTGCATCAGATTGAACAAGTCTTACCAAGTTTCCCTGAATTCTTCATATTCATCACTCCTTATGGTGCAATAATATTCCATCACCACCGTGCAGCACGTTGGTTTAGATTTCCGCAATCAGCGGAAACTCCCTTTGTTTCTATCTCTTTGCTACAACAAAAAAGTGCTACTGTAAATATTTTTGTAAATATGAACATTTCCCAGAGAGAACTCCCCCGGCTAAGGAGGCCCGGACCAATACTCAGTCAATCAATGGGTATTCATTAAGTGACTGCGGTATGTGTCCAAATGCCACTTAGGACATTTGGAATATTGAGAAGCAGGATGAATAGGGTACCTGGCTTTGTATAAGGAAGACTGAGGTTTAAATCTCACCTGAGCAAGTGCCTCAGTTTCCTCACCTGTAAAAATGAATGAGTTGAACTGGATGGCATATAAGGTCCTTTCCAGCTCGAAATCTAAAATCCTTGTGCCAGGCATTGTGCTAAGCACAGGGAATACAAAGAAACATCCCTTACCCTCAGTGAGCTCCTAGAGGGCAGAGGCTGTGTATTTGTCTTTCTTTATATCCCTACTGCTTACTTAGCACAGCGCCCCTAACACACAGTAGGTAGTTGATGAATGCTTGTTGATTGATATTCCATCAGGGGAGATAATGTTACAATATGAATAGATACAAAATAAAATCCCAAATGCAAAATAATTTTCTGCGGTAGGAGGAAGCACTAGTCATAGAAAGTGGGTGGTCAAAAAGAACCTCATGGTCAAGACTAGTGCCACCTCTTAAGATGGCATTTGAACTGAACTTCGAAGGAAAGTAGGAATTCTTAGAGGTGGAGGTGAAGAGGGAGGGCATTCTGGGCATGGGAGAGTGCCAGGGTAAGATAAGAGGCAAATTTCCATTCCCGGCTCTTCTTTGAGATAGTGTGTACCTACTCATGTGGGCACCCTTGTTTATGTTTGGCTCTGGGTGAGAGGCAGATAGCATCTTCTTCAAAAGAGGCCCATTTGGTAAGAACAACACAAGTGAGAAGCCTTGGAATGCCAGCCCTGGAATCCTGGTGCCTTCTGCAGATGAATCCAGAAGCTAATGGAACTGAGTCAGGGCTAATGAATTTGGGAAAGTCTTCCAGCAGCCATGGAGGTATTCAAGCAGGAGTGTAATAGCTGAGATGTTCCAACATGACAATGGTATTAGTTGTGTTGTCCCGAAAGTTTATGGAATGTTCAAGTTGGATGAATACTTTTTACTAGCACCAGAAACAATTACGTGCATTTAGAGTTGAAGGAAAAGCCCTAACGATGGCTATTGTGAAGATGAAACAGAGATTATTAAAAGGAAACAGGCACACTTAAGGGGAAATTTGGAATGATTATTTTGCCCACTGGGCAGCACAAGAAGTTGGAAGTACCCAAAGGGGGGGCGGTGGGTAAAGATGGCCCAAGCAGGGCATTGGGCCAGGGAAGAAGCTCCATGAAAAGGAATCCAACCCAGGAACTTCTATGTTGCCCCATGGAATAGATGCTCTGGGGGGAGCCTACAGCGTAGTATTGTCTTGAATTCTTGAGTAATATTTTATAACCTGGCCTCCTGGGATATCTGCTCCGGGAAGATTGTCCCATTCTCTGGAAGCCTGATGAGGTCATAGGATTTGTGCTTGGCAATCAATCCACTCCAGGGCTCTGTGTAAAGATGTGAGTTTTCCCTCCACTGACTCAGTTTGTCCATGTCTTGATTAGTCTAGGGATTTTTAACTTGGGGTCTGTGCTTTTGTTTGCTTTTAATATATTTTTATAACTATTTCAATACATTTGTCATCCTATGTATTTTATTTTATATATTTTAAAACATTTAAAATATTTTTAAAGCAATAAAGTAAATTTAGAAGTATTAGATATCTACAAACATATATTGTACTATAATATATATTATAAATATATATATATGTATATATATATATAAAAAATTTAAAGATCCCCAAAGTGCCAAAGGGTCCAGGATATAAAGAAAGGTGTGAAGAACCTTTGCCTTAGAAGTTGGCTTTCCTTGAACATGAGATTTAGACCTGGAAGAAAAGAGGTCGTTGGAGAGCAGTATGGTAGAGTGAGCATTATTCTGGTTCTGGAGTCAGGATTATCTGGATCCAGATCCTGCCTTGCATAATCTCTGAACCTTAGTTTCCTCATCTGTAAAATGAGGATAATTATAGGGCTGCTGGAGAGACTCAGAGGAGACAATTGATGGAGAGTGCTCTGCAGATGTTAAGTACAAAATAAACAGTTGTTAATTTTATGAATGTCATCGTGTTACAGAGGAGGAAACTGAGTCCTAGAGAGGTCGATCACTTTGCCCAGGATCACACAGGTAGTAGCAAGCCTTGTATCCAGTTCCTCTGACTGCAAATTCAGGATTCCTTCCTATGGATTTCAGCTAAAATAGTCTTTGAAAACCTGGGGTCATCTCAGTTGTATGGTGAGGCACTGGAAGAAAGTTGTTCAGTCAAAATGATCATGCCAACTCATATTTTAATGGTTCTTTAAGGACTTATACACAGCTTACCTTCTAAAGTAGGTAGTGTGTGTATATGTGAATTTATGTATTCATATCTCAGTCCAGCACTGTGATTTTTAAAGGAATGGGAGACTCCCAGTGTGGAAACTCTCTCCTCCTCTGGTATGGATTGGAAACTGATTTATGGTCTTAGAGAGATGCCTTAAACACTAACATTACTTGCCCAGGGTCACTCAGCTAGTATGGGTCAATAGCAGGGCTCGAATCCCATTTTTATCATTTAGGAAATAGAGGCTGAAACAAGTTCAGTGGCCATTATTATTTATTATTATTACTTACATTTCCCCCTCAGAAGTGTGATGTTATTGCCTTGAGGAGTTCCTTCTGAAAACCCTTACCCCCACCCAGTGCACACTGGCAGCTGTTCTCAAACATGGCCTTAGAGATTTGTCTGGAATATTGAGAGACTTACCCAAGGTCTCATGTCCAGGATGGCTGGCCTTTATCCCCATGTCATCTCCATTTCTCTAAGAGTAGGAACTGATACTGTAATCCAGATCTTTTAATTTGAGTGTCACTGTTGGAACTGAGAAGTTAGATGGGATTAGGTGACCTCTATGGCCTCTTGCCTCGCTGTATCTAGGATCCTGTGAGCTCCAAGATCTCTAGCTCTAATATCCTTGGCTCCATGATTGGACCCCTCCATTAGCAGTTTCTGGGCGGGGGGGGGGGGGGGGCTAAAACTTCTCCAAAAGAATGGGTAAAATGTTAGGCTTTATCCCTCCTCTTCTTCTCCATGCCTCCCCCAAAGCTCCTGGCACTGTGGTTTTTATTGACGCATGAAAGTTCTGATGAATCCTATATAATTAGGGTGAACTGTAGCTGACCCACCTCAGAGAGAAAAGGAGAGCCCTTACAGCTACATTTGCCATTGTTAGGACTGATGAGACTCTGAAATCTGGAGAGAGTACCTGGGTAGGCACTTAAAACAGAGCCTGGCACACAGTAGGTGCTTAATAAATTTTATTGAATTGAACTGGTTCAAATTCAGTGCTAACCTAAATGCCAGAGTAATACCTATCTATGGAAGCTCTCGATTTTCCCTTCTTCAAAGTACCCCCTAAAACCATAAACTGGCATGGCTTAATTAGCCCTCCTAGGCCTACTGCTAAATGTCATTAGCCCCATCTAAGAGAGAGGAAAAACAGAGGCAGGAAAGTGCACTTATTTGCACCAAAACCTAGCCTAGGCTCAGTGTCAGGGCAGGACATCAGGCCTCCAAGATTCTGGGCACTCGTGGCAGTTCTTGGATTCTCAGAGTGTCTTGATACTTCTAAGCTGAGGACAGAGCTTTGGGCAGAAACCATCTCCAGACTTGGAGTTTTCTTTTGTATTCTTTGCCACATGGGAAGTATCTGGGGAGATAACTCTGGGATTTCTTCAGTGAGGAGAATGTATGAACTCATACATGAAGCTTTGAGCCCCTAGGATGCATCTGTACCAAGAATCTGTAAATCGAGGCCCCAGAGTCCTACAATTGAGGGAGAATTTGGGTGATTAAATCCTGATGCCCCATCTCCACTGGGCCACAACATCCCCACTCTGAGGTCATTTCCCTGCCTCTGGGTATTCCAGAATCACTGAATCCTTGAGCTGGAAGGGACCTCAGAAGCCAGCCAGTCCAATCCACAGCAGGACAAAAATCCTTCCTGTACTCAATGCGACTCACTCCACTCTCAGATTAGAGACATCCTAGGAGAGGGAATCCCCTAGCTTCTGGGGAAACCCTTTCCTCTTGGGGACATTTCTAACTGTTACTTTTTATCTGACATCAAACCTTTATTTTCCTCTCTATAAATTTCATTGTTCCCAGTTCTGCCTTCTGGGGCCAAGGAGAATGTCTTTTTTTTCTGACTCATGTGACTTTCCTGTAAATACTTAAAAGATCATTCTCATATACCCTTGGAATCCTCTTTTGTCCAAGCCATACACCCCTATATCCTTCAGCCCAACTTCACATGGTGTGACCTCAAGGATGCCCGCCATTGTGGCTGATGATGCGACCTCAAGGATGCCTGCCATTGTGGCTGATGATGTGACCTCAAGGATGCCCGCCATTGTGGCTGATGATGTGACCTCAAGGATGCCCGCCATTGTGGCTGATGATGTGACCTCAAGGATGCCCGCCATTGTGGCTGATGATGCCACCTCAAGGATGCCTGCCATTGTGACTGTCCTTAGCAAAGTCTTTAGCTTTACCTGTATCCTTCTTAGACTGTGGCCCCCAGAGTTAAATACAATCATCCAGATGTGGGCAGACCAGGGTAGGGGTTCTACAAATAGTCAGTACAGTCTTTCTCTTTTAGGGTCCATGTTGTCCCAAAGAGATGCTAGAGACAAGAGAATGTCAGGACTGAAAGAGAGTTTGACCTGCCCAAGGTCATACAAGTAGTAAGAGTCTGGCTAGATTTGTATTCAGGTCTTCCTCACTTGAGGCTCAGTGGCTCTATCCACTGCACCACCTAGTTGCTTCTGGGTCAAGTAAATGACGCCAAAAAGTTGTTGTTCAGTTGTTTCAGTTGTGTCTGACTCCTTATGACCTTGTTTGGGGTTTCCTTGGGAAAGATAGTGGAGTGGTTTACCTTTTCCTTCTCCAGATCATTTTACAGATGAGGAAACTGAGTCAAACAGGGTGAAGTGACTTGCCTGGGGTCACACAGCTAGGAGGTGTTTGAAATCAGATTTGAACTCAGGTCTTCCTGACTCTAGACTCAGTGCTCTAACCTAGCTGCTCCTGCCTTGAAGGTTTGTACTTTGACTTGAATCTTGAAGATATTTTTAAAAATACAGTTTTCCTCTGTTCACTCACAGATTTAAAAAATAAAATTTAATGAAGCTATGTGACAGGTTCCTGAGTATTAGAACACAGTACATTTAGAGCAGATATTTCACATGTGTCTCATAGGCTGACAGACTTGGAACTGGAAGGGGCAGGTCCCTTTGTTGTGTAGAGGAAGCAGCCATGTAGGGTGGTAGAGGGTGAGTCATGGGAATTCACACTGCAAAGAGAGGTTGGAACCAGACTGCGGAGGAGGACGTTGAATGTCAAATTGTGAAGATTATATTTTATCTTCAAAGCTATAGGGAGCCACAGAAACTTCTTAAACAGGGGGAAAGACCAATATTGGAGGGATATCCAAGCCAGGAAGATCCTTGCGCCTGACGGAAAATGGAAAATAGAAGAACCTGTAAGGAAAGATATCAAAATTGTATAGAGGAAAAAGAAACAGAAACAGGGGAACCATACATTGTCGTAGTTTTGAAATATAACGTTATTTGTATTTTATTAAATTTTTACTTATTTTGTGAAGTATTTCCCGATTATATTTTAATCTGCTTGGGTGGTGGGGAGGAAGTTTGTAGGGGAATGGTGTGGCCATTCTGAATGTCAGAGGTTACGTAGGAGCAGATTCTCATTGCTGCCAATTAGAAGTCAAGTCAAATGAGAGAGGGGACAAGAGGCCTAAAAGGCAGCCGCAGATGCTCTTCAGGAGATGCTGATGTGCTTGGGGAGGCAAGTTTGAATGGAGAGAAGGAAGGTGGTACAGATGGGGGTCTGAGGTAATTCATCTCAGAACATACTGCGAGGGCCATATCCCTTCCCTTCCTTCTCACCACATCCCCAGGGGAGTTGGAGGGCAGCAGGGAGAGGATCCTGGGCTTCTAGAGAAAAGACCATGGAGGCCTGGTTTCATTCTGAGAAGCTAGAGCTTTGGGACTTGGGAAATGGCCCCTCACTGCAAATATCAACCATGCGCTTTTCCTGAGGCTGAATCTAAAATCCAGGCTATATGTAGAGGGAAATTGTCTTTCCGTGGGATGCTGTGCAGTGATCCAGTCTTGACGGAAATGTTACAGCAGCCTCAGGCTGAGGCTTAATGGAAAGGATGCTGGATTTTAAGTTGGAAAGTCTGAATTTCACGTAAGATCCCAATATCTGAGGCTGAAAGCTTCCTTCTTGTTGAGTTGTTTTTTCAGTCATTTCTGACTCTTTGTGACCTCATTTGAGGTTTTCTTTGCAAAGATACTGGAGTATTTCATTTCCCCAGCTCTCTTCCTTCCCCAGCTTATTTTACAGATGAAGAAACTGAGGCAAAAAGCATAAAGTAACTTGCCCAGGGTCACATACTTTGCTCATGTCCGAGGCTAGATTTGAACTCAGGTCTTCCTGACTCCAGCGCACTATCCCCTGTGCCTGTTAGAGATTATTTAAATCAAAGCCTCCTAGGTCTAGAGTCAAAAGGAAACTTAGTGTCCATCTAATCCAGTCTACTTCATTTTACAGATGAGGAAACTTGAGGCCCAAGTTGATGTGACTCACCCAAGGTCACACAGGTCATAAGTATTGAAACCAGGTCCTCTATCTCTTGAGGCTAGGCTCTCTCCACTGTACTATACTTCCTCCTTCTACCCCCTCATTTTACAGATAAGGAAACAGGAAACGGAGGCCCAGAAAGGCACAGAGAGTCCAGGTTGTGAAAGCCTCGCAGTATCAGGGGTGGGATTTAAACTGACACTTGAATCCTGTATCTGCCTTGAACTGCAGCCTCTCCCCCTTTCTGATGCCCTGCTGGGAAAATGACATTCATGATGTTTGTAATTACTAATGAGTAATTCTCCTTTACAGAAGAGGGTATTTGGGAAAGCAGGGAGAAGGGGAGGGGTCTGATAGGCTGTAAAGTACATTGGAAGTAGGGAGCTGCTGTTAGTACTAGAGTCAAGGTGGTATATAGTGCAGAGAGTCCTGTACATTGAGTTGAGAGTCCTGGGCTGAATACTGGCTCCATTCTTACTGGCTTGGCTGTGTGACCCTAAGCAAATTGCCTATTTTCTCTCACTCTCCATTTTCCCCATCTTACTTGGCAACTATGTGGTGCAGTAGATAGTCAGAGAGACTTGGAGTAAGGAAGATCTGAGTTCCTATCCTGCCTCAGACGTTTAGTGACCCTGGGCAAATCACATAACCTTTCTTAGCCTCAGTTTCCTAATCTGTAAAATGGGAATAATAACAGCTCCAGGCTGTTGTGACAATCAAATGAGGTTCTCCAATTCTGCCTCAGTCACTTACTAAGCTGTGTGACCCTGGGCAAATCACTTAACCTTTCTCAGCCTCAGTTTCCTCATCTGTAAAATGATCTGGAGAAGGAAATTGCAAACCACTCCACGGTCTTTGCCAAGAAGACCCCCAATGGGGTCATGAAGCATTAGACATGACTGAAAAACCACTGAACAGTAACAAAAAAGTGATGGGGTTGGACTGGATCCCTAAATTCTAAGATTCTTATTTCTTTTTTCTAAGATTTTTATATCAATGTGGACTTCCTGGGCTATCCCTTAGGGACTTATTTAGGGGTAATAACAGGAGCTAGACTTTACAGTATGCAAAGAACTCAACATACATTATTTCATTTGGCCCTGTGAGGTAAATGCTATTATCCCCATTTTAAATATAAACAAACTTAGGCTTAGGGTGGTTAATTGACTTGTTCAGGGTCACCTAGATAGTATCTGAGTCATAATTTCAATAATGATGATGGTGTTGGGTACACAGTAATGAGAGCTAACATTGGTACTGTACTCTAAGGTTTGCCAAGGGATTGCACAAAGTACTATCATTATTAACCTCATTTTACAGATAAAGTAAAGGTTAGAGAGGTCAGTGACTTGCCCAGGGGAACAGATCCAGTGAGTGTCAGAGGTGAGATTCAGACCAGCCTTCAAGTGCTTCCTCCTGTGCAGTGTGTGGTCAATGGATGCTAAGTCAAGCTGACGCAGCTTGGCGTCATGAAGTCCTACCTCTGACACTTAACAGCTCTGTGGGACTAGTCATTTAATATCCTAAAGCCTCAGTTTACTCATCTGTAGAATAGAGAAGGGCCAAATTGATGAATCATGCCTAGTTGGCATTCTTGGTGTCTGTCCCAGCCAGGGCTAGGACCAACTTCCCTTCACCTTCCTGGCATATCCACCTTGCCCCCCATTGGGTTGGTATTGTATCCACGCAAACACCCTGCTCAGCTCCATCACTCTGAGAAAATACTCCTGGACAACCTGGAAAAGCCACTGAAAGGGGAATCAGTTCATCCATTTGTTATTAAAAGCCACTGAAAGGGGAATCAGTTCATCCATTTGTTATTCACTAGTCAAAATTGTCCACTAGTCCAAAATTGATTGTGTATTTCCCATGAGAGCAGTGTGGTAGGATGGATAGAACGTTGACTTTGAAGTCAGTAAGATGGTTGGGGAGTTTGGCAAACTTGAAAGCTCTCCAGAAATGGTAGCTGTTATTAGGACAGTTTTAGCCTGGGCCCTATCTGGGGGATGGAGACAGAAGAGAAGCTGCCTGTTCAGGACTGAGGAAGGAAAACTGCTAGGAAAAGAGGTGCTGAGGGTTGAGGCAGTGGGTTCATGAGAAAGGAATCCAAGATGGGCTGGGATCTTCCTCATATTAACCATAAGTAGATGCATCATTCTATCCTCCAGACCTTCAGATCTTCTTCTGTTAAAGATAGAAGGAGTTATGCTAGATAATCCGGACACCCTGTAATTTAATTCCCTTTATCCTTTGAGATCTTAAAATTTGGTGATTCCCATGGCTTGGTTATAGACCATCAGTAACATGGATCATAGATACAGCACTCACCAACTTGACTTGGTTCAGTGGGCATCAGTGACAATGCCTGCTAGGAGAGACGTTTTAATTTAATAATAGGTGTGTGCCATGGCTGGAGGGTGCACCTCGAAACCAGGAAGACCTGGATTCAAGTCCCACCTCTGATCTATCCTGGGAAAGTGACCCTGGCAAGTTGCTCAACCCCTTAGTAGTCCAGGAAACTCTCTAAGCCCAAAAGTAGAGGATCAGGTACTGACCAGCATTAGCACATAGAATTTCCTTCCTTGAGAGTTCCCAAGGCCAGTGCAATCACAAGTCAATGTTTTTATTCTACTAGGTTACTTCCTTTCTTTGGGTCTCAGTTTCATCACCTGTCAGATGAGAGGGGGCCATTTGGAGGTAATAATATCTCATACAATAAAAGGAGCTAAATTACAAGGTGTCCCAAAAGCCTTGGTGCAGTTTTAAGTCATTTAAGCTTAAGATGGGGAAGACACATTGTGTGTGCTGTATATATGTTAGCTATTATTACTTGGAGGTTGTTGTTTTCACTCTCTTTAAGGACCCCTAGAAGGGCTATTTTCTGTGTGACCACTGGCAAATCACTTCATCCCTCAGCCTCAGTTTCCTAATCCGTAAAATTGGGGTGATAATGTCTGTAGAGCACCACTCAGGGCTGTTATGAGGCTTACAGAAGACAATTTGAAAAACGTAAAGGTGTGTGTGTTTGTAATGTATATGTGATGACTAACATGGTAGTATATTTTGCATGATTGAACATGCATAACCTGTATCAAATTGTTTACTCTTTTAGGGATGGGAGAAGGTAAGAAAGAAAGAGAAAATTTGGAACTTAAATTTTTTTAAATGAATGTTAAAAATTGTAACTGGGAAAAAATAGAATATTATTTAGAAAAATAATGTATATGTGAGTAAGTGTATACATACATATTAGAGAGCCACATATGTGTATGTGTGTGAAAACTATACTTATGAGAAATATAGTTAACCTGTGTGTGTGTGTGTGCAAACATATACATCTGCGTGTATAATATACAAAATATACATATAAACAATGATTCTTATAAGTTTGGTGCTCTTGGTCATAGGTTTGGAATGCCTTGGGTTGGTTGTGCATTTCGGGGAGTGGCAAATAGATGAATCATGCCTGGTTGGCATATTTGGTGTCTGTCCCAGCCAGGGCTAGGACCAACTTCCCTTCACCTTCCTAGCATATCTGCTTTACCCCTCATTGGGTTGGCATTTTATCTGACCAGATACCCTCCTCAGCTCCATTACCCTGAGAAAATTCTCCTGGGCAAAGAGGAAAGGTTTCTGGATGGAGGAATCAGTTATTAATCTGTTACTAATTAATCAATCCAAAAAAATTTATTGAATGCTTCCACATGATAGCAGTGTGGTAAAGTGGATAGAGCATTGACTTTGAAGTCAGTAAGACTTGAGTTGGAATCTCATCTCAGATGTTTCCTAGCTGTGTCACACTCTGGGCAAGACATTTTGCCTTTGTCTACCTTGGTTTCCTCATCTGTAAAATGGGGATATTTATAATACCTCCACACAGTTGCTGTGAGGAACAAATGAGCCAACTGCATACAAAGTATTTTATAGACCTTAATGTGCTTAATGTGTAAAGAAAGGTTACTCTGTATTAGTGCTAGTCTCCTTCTTGTCCTCCATATCCCCACAGCACCATTTATGTGCCATCATTTTTAATATTAATGTGTCAGTTTATCAGTGATAATAAACTCTATAAGAAGAGGGGCCGTTTTTCTTATATAACCCCCAATGCTTAGCACAGTGTTTGGCACATAAGTTCCCCACTGCATCCTGAGCCATCTCTAGCTGTCCTGATCTGTGTCTGGCCACTGGACCCAGATGACTCCAGAGGAGAAAGTGAGGCTGGTGACTTTGTACAGCCCTGCCTCACTTCAATCCAATTCACTTGCATATCATGGCATCACCTTCCTGATGTTGTGGTCTGCTGTGAGAACAAAGAGGAAGCAGCCGCAGCATAAGGATTTATTAAGCACTCACTATGTGCCTGTCAATGTGCTAAGTCCTGGAGAGACAAAGAACAGCTTATTCATTTAGTGGCAGTCCCCTGTCCCTCACCATGGTCAAGTCACATCTAGAACATTAGGTTCATTTTAGGTATTTGGAAATCAGACTCTTTCCTTCCAACACACAAGAGAAGAAGGCAGTGGACTTAATCCTGCATCTCACAGGGGCAGCGCCAGAAATCTTTTTGAAAAGAATGCTCTCCCAATTTAGGCAGAGTTTTAGGAAGGATATTGATGAGCTGCAGAGCAGTCAAAGGAGGGCTGCTGGGATGGTGGAGGAGTCCGGTGAGGACCAACTGAGGGAATGGGTGAAGTTTGTCTTGAAGAAAAGAGGTCACTTGCTAACTGTGTGACCCTGGGCAAGTCACTTAACCCCATTGCTGAGAGAGAGAGAGAGAGAGAGAGAGAGAGAGAGAGAGAGAGAGAGAGAGAGAGAGAGAGGTGAATCTGATAGTTGTCATCAAGTATTTAAGGGACTGTCCTTTAGAAGAAAGATAAGCCTTACTCAGCTTGTTCCCATGGGCAAGGAATTGGGGGGGGGGGGCACATAATGTAAACAAACAGTGACAGCCATCCAACATGAAATGGACTGCCCTGCAGGGTAGGGGATGGACTTCTCTCCCTGGGAGTCCTCAAGCAAAAGCCGGATGACCGTTCACCAGGGATGTGGAAGAGGGGATTCCTGTTCAGGCATGGGTTGGACTTGAAACCTTTTGGCAGCCCTTCCCACTCCCAGGATTCTAACTAGGGCACTCTATGTACCTCTCTTTATGTGCTTTTTAGAGCTGTCTGTGGTATATCACTTGGTTTCTCATGGTCAACCCCAGTGAAGGGGTACTGCACATACCCATCATACTGCCCTATTTTATAGATTGGGAAACTGAGATTCATAGAGGTGAAATAATGATGAGGATAACAATAGCTAGCATTTTCATAGTGTTTTCTTTGTGCCTGGCATTGTGCTGAGAGTTTCATAAACCTACTCAAGGTCAATTAGCTAATTACTGTCAGAACTGGGAGTCTAATCCAGGCTCTCTGATAGCAGATGAAGTATTCTCTCCTAGCCACTTTACTGTGAAGTCTTCATACAAGAGGTGGCATTTGTATTGAACCTTGAAGAATGAAGAGATCGAGAACATTCCAGACAGGAGTCGGCCATGAACAAGGGTGTGGAAGCAGGAATATAGAAGGCGTGTTTGTGGACTGTGAGTTGTCCAGGGTGTGGGGGATAGTGGGAAAGAGACTACAAAGGCAAGCTGGGGCAGAATTGTAGAGATGCCTTGGATGCCAGGGGACAGAAGGGAAGAGACAGAAAGAGACATATTCTAGAATCTTCTTAGCTGGTCTTTCCTAATCTGTGTTGACTACATTCACATCCACACCAGATAAATGGAAAAGCTAAGAATGGAGCTGAAATGGGTTTAGTCAAGAGAGGATTAGAGAGGGGAGACCTGTCATCTAGCCTTGGCTCAGAAATGAACTCATTGTATGACCCTGGGAAAATGACTTTCCTCATCTGTACAGGAAGAAGGTCAGATTTGACCAGAGGTTCTTAATCTTTTTTCTTTTTGTGGACTCCTTTGGCAATCTGGTGAGGTCTATGGATCCCCTTCTCCCAATGACATTTTAAATGCATGAAATAAAATATGTAGAATTGTAAAGAAAACCAAACAAATAGTTATACAAATATTTTTATTCATTTTAACTTAAATACAAAATGAAAAACAAAAAATGTTTGTTTAAACAGCCAAGCTCACCCTTGGACTAGAAGATGTCTAAGATTTCTCCTCACTCTTATTTCTTATGTTGTGAGGTCCCTCCCTGCTCTGATACATTCTGTTTTCCAAGTTCCTTTCCATCTCAGACATTCTCAGTGTTAATACCCTTCTCAGCCCCAGTATTCAGTGTTGTATGGTCCCTTTCAGCTCTGATGATGTTCTGTGTTACCATGTCCCCTCTGACTCTCGACACTTGGTGATTTCCTGAGTTATGACTTCTTTAATATATTGAATCCCCCCCTACTCAGAATCTCCTCATCTCTTCCCTTGTCATTCATCTCGTTTGATTCATAGGGTTGTCGGTTTGCATAGGTATCACATTTATAGTCCAAAGCATAAAGCTCTCCAAAGGATGGGGTCTTCCCTGCCTTGCATGGATTTTGATTTCTGTGAGTATCTCCTGCCCCTGTCCTTGGTCCTTCCCAGCTTCTAGGTCCACACTGAGATGGCACATTGCCAATATTGTTGAGTAGTATTTAAGGGATGGAGAGAATAAGGGAGTTTAAGAGAAACATTCAGATCTCTTGGCCTTTGGGGCTGTTTGGATAGGCCCCAGATTAAGACCTTCCCTTACCTGGAAAGAGAAATGGAGCCCCCACAGGGACTTTGAATACACGCGCACACACATGCACGCATAATCATACACATACACGGGCATGCAGTCCACCCTGAAATGGTCTTTAAAAATCATTTTTAAAAACCCCAAGCAACAACAACAACAAGATCCTATCCCAATACAGCCCACATGGCTTCCAGAATTTGTTGTAACAGATTCACCCAAGCTGGTTAACGGTATTTGCGGTTTGCAAGATGCTACATGTCCAAGGAAAATGACAGACAAGTTATTATCACCTCTCCGCTGCTTGCCTGTCCCAACCTGCACTGTGACAGGGCATCGCAGCTGCCTCTTAGGGAGTACAAGAAAATTAACAGCCCTAGGCCCCCCCTCCCATTCTCTCTCCCCCCTCCCCACTTCCCTATCCCTTCTCCCTTTCTCCCTCCCTACTTGATCTCTGGGTCTCTTTCTGCCTCTAGCTCTCATAACAAGATGGTGTCTGTACTGAGTTGCATTTGTTGCAACAGGGAACAAGTCTTGGATATGATGATGGAAGGGGCAGAGGAGAGAGTGCTGGGGGGCAGGGAGGGAGAGGGGAGAGGCGGGAACAAAAGTAATTGTTTGGGCAAATCATTTCCCTCAAGTTAGAATAAAAACTTGGAGATACAATGATCCTGCAGCAGACAAGTCTAGACGATTCTGTGTCAACACTTGAAGATAAATCAGATTTTATCAGCTGGGAATCTGTTGAAACACATCCATGTAGCGGTTCTAGAAAAGGAGAAGGAGGAAGGAAAAGAAAGATCATGAGGGAAGGGAGATAGAAGGAGAGACAGACAAAAAGAAGGGAAGGAGGGACAGAAATAAAGCTCATGAAATGGAGCAGGAGAGAGGAGACTGATTAAGAAAGAGATAAGGGGCAAAAGAGACAGAAAGAACAAACAACAAAGGGAATAGGAGAGGAGGGAAAGACAGAGGAAGAGAGACAGAGACTATGAGGGAGACAGAACAAGAGATAAAGGGAATATTTGAGAGAAAAGGAAAGACAGAGAGAAACAGCAATTATGTCGGACACAGAATAAGAGTAAGAAACCCAGAGATTATGATAGGATGATGGAAAAGCAGGAAAAGACATGGGGGGAGAGGCACAGATTATGAGACCATGAGAAGCAGAGAAAAGAGACATAGAGAGGGAGAGATCAGTTAGTCAACCAAAAAACATTTATTGTGTGCCTAATCCATACTGTTCCAGGTGCTAGGGATACAAATACAGTGAATGAAACAGCACTTGCTCATTCTCTCACAGGAGAGTAAAAAAGGGATATATACAAAGAAAAACAAAATGGAAAGAAAGGGGAGAGGATGAAAGGGAGTGGAAGGAGAGAATAAAAAGGAGAGGGCATAGAGAAAAAGAGAAGGGAAGGGGAAAGGAAAAGAGAGAGAGAAGGGAAAGAGGGAGAAAGAGACAGAGATAGGAGGGAGAGAGACAAAAGAGAGATAGGAGAGAGATTAAAAAAGAGAGAGGGAACAGCAGAGCCAGAGAGGGAGGAGGTAGAGGAAGAAAGAGAAGAGAAAAAAAATCATTAGGAAGAGGAAGCAGGGACAGAACAGGACACAGAATGAAACAGTCTTCTCTTGGCTTTTTCCACTAAATATTAAGACAGATTTTCATTCCTAAAATCTCAGAATTCTAAACAAAAACTTAATCCCTCTTCATCCTTTTCCACGCTTTGGAGGCTCATAAAGGGCCTGAATCCAGAAAGCCCACTCACTGTAGCCTTCCCTGGTTGTTTCTCAAGGATTAGTCTGGCAGATACAGAGCCCGGAACACTGCTCTTTCTGAGCAGGGCTTGCCGGAAGGAAGATCTGTCTGGAGGATGCCTGAATCAGCCTGCCACTGGTATTTGGAATTTCCATGCTTTGCTGAGAGAGCTCACCCTTATTTTCCTTGGGCCTGGGTTCAAAGAGGAGCTGGCATACCACTCTCTCTAGAAACAGCTGCAGCACAGTTCCTAAGTGGCTCCTGAATAGCATCTCTCTTGGGCAATGGGCCCCCTGCCTCACCCTACACCACCCACCCAGAAAAACATGAAACCTGGTTGCTGCATGACCATTTAGGCCAAGAGATCTGATTCACTTCAACCAGCATTCACTGAGCTCCTAGGATGAGGCAGCTCTACCCATGCTAGATGTTGGGGATGCAGAGACAAAAACCAAACAACCCTGGCCCCTCCAGGGGATTGTATTCCAATGGAACGTCTTTGATCTAACAGCTTCCCCACTCTCCGTTCTTCTTGAGGCCTTTGAGTCCTTTGTTGTAGGACTTGGGAGGGAACTGGTGTGTCTCTTGTATTTTTCCATTTCTTGCATTGGAATGGGAGTGTACCGGGGGCAGGAATTAGATTTTAAGGTGGTGACTCAAGTTGTAGTTGAAAATCAAGGTCTCTGTAATCTCCCTTCCACTTAGCTGCCAAGCTGATCTTGAGTTCTTCAGGATTGTCTTGGATCGTTGTATTGCTGCAAACAGCTAAGTCTTTCATAGTTGTTCATCATAGCTGTTACTGTATACAGTGTTCTTCTGGTTCTTCTCACTTCACTTTGCATCAGTTCATGTAAGTCTTCTCAGATTTCTTACATTCTAATGAAGGAAGGTAACACATAAAAAAGTGATAGAAATCCAGGGGAGGTGGGCATCCACAAGGCAGCCTAGTGTGAAAGTGAAGCAGACTGAAGAAAAGGAGCAGACAGAGATGAGCAGCATGTCTGGGACTCCCAATGATATGGTGGTTCTCAGCTGATTTTTCTCAAAAATGCAGAGAGCCTGTGTAGACCACATAAGAGAGCTATAAATTTTATGGGATTAAATAACCATAAAAATTAGACTTAGAAACTTACAGAATAACCAGGGTTCTTTAACTTCATTCTCACATGGCTTTGGAAGGTTTAAGATTAGAGGTTAATTCAGCCCCCTTACTTTACAGAGAAGGAAGCTAGGGCCCAGAAAGGGAAATGAATTATCCAAGAAAGTGGTTCCTATCCAGGCTTCCTCTCCAAATTCAGTGTTCATTTCATCGCTCACAGGGTCTTGCTTGGCTTTGCTTAGCATGTGGTGGAACAGTGGCCAACAAACAGAACTCTTAAGTGTCCACCAGATGCTTTTATAGATCTTGAGACTGTTGCATCCATCCTCAGACATATAGGCACTGAACTGGTATTGACAAGATGATAAAACAGTGTTACCATTTGCTGGGTCAGGTTGTGACTTATGCCATTTCTGTTTGTACCTGAAAAGATGTGATTCTTTGCTAAGGAAATCTTTGTCTGACTTCTTGGAACCTGGGAAGATGAGATGAACTGATGAACTGAGTGACCTATGGGGCAACAATCAGCATTCTGATGTTGTTGTCTCTTATTCCACTTGTCTGATCTAACTTGTTCAGTCAGAAGAGAATAGAAAATAAGTTCTTTGAGGGCAGGGGCAATATCCCTTTTGTTTTTGTATTCACAGTGCCTAGCAGGTGGTAGGCAATAAATGCATATTGAGTGATTGATCAGTGCCCCCAATCCACCTGACATGGGGCTCTTCCTACTTCCTACATCATGTACCAAGGACAGCTCCCTTGGACAATGACCAAGAGTTGGGTTGTGTTTTGTTTTGTTTTTAATCATTCTGCCTGTTTAGCCCTTCCCTTGGAGAAGGACCCAGAATCACAGGATCACAGAATGTCAGTGTGGAAGGGACTTTAGAGATCAACCAATTCAGAGCCTTATGTTACAAGTCTTTGTTTTAGAGCCATTTGTGTGAAAGGAAAGAAAATACAGGAAGAGTTTTTTCTACTGAGACAACATAACACTTTGCAAACCTTTCAGTGCTATGTAAATACTATTATTACGATGCCAATATGGACACACACAAACACAGATTCTGGTTTATAAAAATAGCTAATTAATGCAATAACACTTTATGGTTTCATGCCCTTTTACATACTGTATTTTATTTGAGCCTTACAACAACCCTGTGAAGGAAATAGTGCAATTATTTTTATCCTATGTTATAGATGAGGAAACTGAGGCTTAATATAGGGAATGCCTGGGGTTCATATTACTAGTAAGTATCAGAGTCAGGCTCTGAAGCCAGTTGTCTTATCTCCAGTTCAAATCTCCAGTGTCCAGGATCTTTTCATGACGCCACACTGTCAATTTCTAGACACATTCTTCTTTGTTTTTATCCCTTTCCCTCCTCTCTACTCTTTTCCTTCCCTCCTCTCTTTTCTCCTTCTCTCTCTTTTTCCTTCTCTCCTTTTCCCTCCCCTCTCCTTCCTTTCTCTTCTCTCTCTACTTCCTCTTTTCCCTCATTTCCCCTCCTTTCTTTTTCCTTTCCTCCCTCCCCTTCTCTCCTTACTTCCTCCCCTCTCCCTTCCTTTTGCCTCCCTCCTCTTTCCTTTTCTTCTCCTCTCCACTTCCTTTCTCTTCTCTTCCCTCCTTTATTCACACTTGTCCTCCCTCCCCTTCTTTCATTCCCTCCTCTCCTTTTTCTCCTTTCTCCTCTTCTTTCTGTATTTCCTTTCCCCTTCTTTCTCATCTTCTCTTCCCTCTCTTGCTCCCAAGTTAACCAAGTCCAATTTAAACCAGACAAGGACTGTCCCCTGTCTAGATTTCAGAAATTCCTTTCCATTTGGCAGCCAGGTAACTGGGATGGTAGCCAATCTCAGAATCACACCCTAGCTCAGGGATCCTTGTAGCTTCCACCATTCCAGCTCCATTCATACCTGGCCTGGTGCAATCACAAGGAAATATTTTGGAATTTTTATGGTACATGGAAAACTTTACAGATCACTCAGACATCATTATCTGCTTGAGATGTGGAGACCAAAAGCAAAAAAGAAATAGGAGAAGGGATACTCCTATTGTCCAGTTCAGAAGGGGTCAATACTGAGCTCTGCTTTCAGTAAAATTCATTTTGTCTTATCTGTGAAGTGGTATGTTAGTTGGGGATAAGTCAATGAAGATCTATAGATTTTTCTTCACTGATGTTGCTCTGATACTTGGAGACCCTTATGCCAATACTGGTATAGACCTCCAGAAGACAGTGCCAGTGTTTGAAAGATACCATTTTATACAAAGAGATTTAGAGGCACAGGGAGGACCTGAGGTCACATTCCAGCTTTGAAACATGTTCTCTGTAAGGCTTTGGGCAAACTCTTACTTTCTTCTTCTGTGAAGCAAAGCTGTTAGAGGAGACCTAGTTCTAGATTCTATGCTCCCACAAACCCCTTTTCCAAATGATTAAATTGGTGTTCAGAGAAAGGAAGTTACTTAAGGTCATACAGCCTACAAGTGAAAACAGATACCTTAACTCCTGTCCAACTTTATTTTTTTTAATTATTTTACTTTTTCATTGTGAAATCTATTTTTTCTCTCTCTCTTCTACTTCTCATCCACTAATTTTTTTCCATTACACAATGCTATGTAGAGGCAGCCATGGCACGGTGGATAGAGATCTGACCTTAGGCCAAGACAATCTGGTTGGTGTCTGACCTCTGACTTATCTTGGCTGTGTGATCCTGGCCAAGTCCCTCCACCTCTCAATGCCCTCAGTCACTGGTGTCAAATTCTAATAAAAATGACTCCCTCTCCAAAACCCATATATAAAGCTGCCTGCTGGCTACATACTGACTTAGAAAGTCATACATTAGTATTACCTGTGTTTATATTTTCATTTTATTAAATATTTCTCAATTACATTTTAATCTGATTTGGACTGCACTTGCTAGTGTTACAGCTCATGGACTAGATGTTTAATGTTTCTTCTCTAAGCAGCTTTATACAACTATATTTGCATATGTGCATGTGTATAGATATGTATATACATGTATGTATAGATGTATATTATGTATGTATGTCTAGATGATACATAGGTATACACATGTAATATGTGTAGATGTACACCACTTTGTATGTGTTAACATATGTGTATACTTACCCATATGAACATATATTGTGTACATACACATATACATACAGACATACACTTATATACACATACACACACACATATACATACTGAGGCAGCTAGGTGGTGCCACAGTGCATAAAGCACCAGGCCTGGGTCACCTTTCTGGAATTCAAAACTTGCCTCAGACACTTACTAGCTGTGTGACCTTGGGCAAGTCACTTAACCCTGTTTGACTCAGTTTCTTCATGTATAAAATGAGCTAGAGAAGGAAATGGCAAACCACTCTAGTGTCTTTACCAAGAAAACCTCAGATGGGATCACAAAGACTCAGACACATGACCAATAACTGCTATGTATGTGTGTATAAGCATACATGTACACAAACATACATACGCAACCATATAACTGTATATAGATATGTTGTTCATTTGTTTTCAGTTATTTCCAACTCTTTGTGACCCTATTTGGGGTTTTTTTGGCAGAGATACTGGAGTGGTTTCCCATTTCCTTTTCTAGCTCATTTTACAAATGAGGAAACTGAGGCAAACAAGGTGAAGTGACTTGCCCAGGGTCACACAGTCAGGAAGTGTCTAAAGTTGGGTTTGAACTTGGGTCTTCCTGACTCCAGGCCTGGCACTCTTATTGCTGTACCATCTAGCTGCCTAATATATAGTTATATAACCCTATAAATGATATGTGTGTGTGTGTGTGTGTGTGTGTGTGTGTGTGTGTAGGCAACTCTATATAAAATGTTAAATTGCAGAGAGGGTGGTGACCTGCATTAATAGAGAGAGTTTCCTTGTCTGGAACCTCCCTGTCTTGGTGATACCACACTGTTACTAGACTATACTGATCAGAAATGCCAGCTCTTGTGTGGATCAGGTCAGGAAATAGAGCAGAGGATGATAAAGTCAAGACCCTCTTGTCTCCATTGGAGACAGTTGAGGAGAGTCTAGAGAAAGGTGGGGGGAGAAAAGACATGGGTGAAGGTGTGGATGAGGCCAGGCCAGGATGGCAGACTCCCAGGGGAACAGTGGCCATAGCTAGAGGTCTTGAGAGTCGAGGAAGAAGAAGGTGGCCTTGCACATGCCACCTGCCCTCAGATTATCTGGGCACCCCAGCAGAATGGGATACTCTCGATATGGGATCTTTGAAGACGATCCTGGCATTGTTGAGACATGATAAGGTGATGGAGGGAGGCATGCCCGTGCGGGACGTCGGTGTTTCTCCCTGCAGGGCAATCCTGCTGCTATTTAACAGAGACTTAGCCATGTCATAACATGGTATAATGAGAGAATTTGTTACCAAAGGACTCACCACAATGGCCTCCTCTTCCAAGGGCCGTTTTATTTCCCAGGCATGTTGGGGGCTGCCCGGGAATGTGGACATGAAAGGCTCCTCAGACAGGAGCTGTCAGCATGTTAACACCTGGCCCAAACATCACCTCCCCCCCCCCATCCCCTGAATAACCTGATAATGGGCTTTGCCCTGGTACCCCCATCAGAGGGAAGCCATTATGCCAGTTGGTGGGGTTGAAATCTCTGGTCTATGAGGTCAGCAGCCTGGATGACTTCCTGTTCTATCAGGGTTTCCTAAGGGACACTAAGACCCTCTGGAGTCTTCTCTGGACTTCAATTCCCTCATCTATTCAAAATGAGGAAGATGGACTAAATTATCTCTCTAATCTGTATTCCTAGGGTCCTAGAGCTAGAAGAGATAGAAAGGATTTCACAGGGAAATTTAGCTGAAACACCTTCATTTTTACAAATCATAGTATCGTAGATTTAGAACAAGAAAAGACCTCAGAGGACATGTAATCCAACACCCTGTGCTTTCACTGAAGTGTAGACAAGAAAATTATTAGTTCAAGGTCACCCAGGTCATCAGGAAGCAAGCAAGGCTAAGACTAGATCTGACTCTCAGCCTGGTGTTGATTCCAGGGTAATACAAATCTTCCTGAGTTTGCTTGGTTGTTTTTAAACCAGACCTGTTATTTCCTATAAAATTCCCTCTGCCAATGCAGACTGATTGACAAATGTTCCACGGCTTGGGGTCTTAAAGAGATCCTCAAGGCGCCAAGAGCTTAAGGGACTTGCTCAGCATCACACAGCCAAAGTGGATCAAAGATGGGATCATAGGATCTTAGATATAGAGCTGGAAGAAATCCTAGGGGTCACTGAAATCCAGAACTCCTCACTTTACAGGTGAAGAAACTGAGACTGAAATAGGCCTATGTGTCAAGGTCACACAGCTAGTAAGTGCCAGAAGCAGGATCTGAACTCAGCTCTTTCTGATGCCAAGGATCATGCTCTTAACAACTATTCCCTATCATCTCTCCTTAGCTGTTTAAAAGCTGCCTCTTCTGTTTCACTTTTAGTTGTTGTGGTTGTTCAGTTGTTTCAGTAGTATCTGACTCTGCATGACCCCATTTGAGGTTTTCTTGGCAAAGATAATGGAGTGATTTGGCATTTTGTTTCTCCATTACCTATGGGAAACTGAGGCAAATAGGATGAAGTGACTTGCCCAGGGTCACACAGCTACAAAGTGTCTGAGGGCAGATTTGAACTCAGGAAGGTTCCAGACTTCAGGTTCCACGCTCTGTGCACTATGGTATCACCTACCGGCCTTTTTGCCATAACTGCCTGTTTCCCCATGTTAGACTTTAAACTCCTTGGAGAGCCTACGTTTATACACTCTTCCCTCCAGCCTTCCAGGAGAGCTGTTCTATGAGAAGAGTGATGCCCCCTTCTGCCCACAGGAGGCATCTCCTGGAGGCTGTTTGCCAGCTTTCTAACTAAGCCAGAGACAGATCTTAGAACCTTGTGGTCTATTGCTGCTGACTCAGCAATAGAGGGGGCCCAGAGTGGGGGCTGGCAGTGGGTATGCTTCCTAAGGAGCCCTGCCTGGTGGCTGGTGACCACAGCCCCTCCTCCCTCTTGGAAACATCCCCAGAAGTCATCACCCTTTGTTAACATTCAGCCCTTATCTCCTGAGTATGGATTGTGGGAGGTCCTGGAGTCTGAGGGGTGGAGAGGAGATAAGATGCAGGGGAATTGGGATATGGACTCCAGAGACTTCTGGCTCTGCTGCTAACTCCTTGCATGACTTTTATTTCATACTTCATGTTATCTTTGGTTTTTCCATTAATTTTTTAGGAAGAGGCAATTGAGGTTAAGTGACTGACTTGTCCAGGTTCACGTAGCTACTAAGTATTTGAGGTCAATTTTGAACTCAGGTCCTCCCAACTCCAGGGCTGGTGCTCTATCCACTTTGCCTACCTATTTGCCCCTCACTGCAGCTCAAACACTGTTCCCCAAACCACAGTCAATCTTTCTGATTTTATAGCTAGTACTTACCTGAGCCTCAGTTTCCTCATTTGTAGAATGAAGGAAGGGCTTAGACTAGCTGACCTCTAAGACCCCTTCCAGCTATAACTGCACCTGGTGTTATTAGTGCTTCTCAATATTTCCGAGCATACGTTTTTAGCTGTGTGACCCTGTACTAGTCATTTCCTCTAGCCCCAGGGAAGGCACTTAAAGGTCCTGGGCCTCAGACCTTTCATTTGTAGAGTGGGAGAGAGGACTGGGATGGAAAGCCTCTTAGGTTGATACGCAGCATCTGCTAGGAATACATTTTCTCTGATTCAATGCAGCCAACACTTGTGAAGCTTTTGGTAGAACACAAGCTTTTTAAGGCTTTCTCTGCCTGTCATCTAGCCCAGGATACACTAATCAGTATTTTCTGCATTTCACTGGGCTGCAGTGGAATTAGCCTGAGCTAAGCACTAGGAAGTCAGTGACTAATGTGAAACCTTCCCTGCCTTCATGGAGTTTACATTTTTGGGGGGGAGGGAGAAACAAATACGTACAGAGCTCTACAAACACCAGGCAGTTTGAGATAAAGATCTGTTGGTGGGAAGTCATGCTAGACCAAGTGGCACTAGAGTAAACCTCTGAAGGAAGCCTAAGGGTCCTAAGAGGTAAAGGGGAAGGAGCAAGTGGATTCCAGAGCCTGGGGTACAGACAATGCAAAATCTTGGAGGCAGCTGGACTGTCCAATTTGGGGAACATGAAGTAAGCCCCATGTCCTAGAAGTGAGTGTGAAAGGGAATGTGAAAGGGAATAAATAGTATGAAAATGGGAAAAAGAACCAGGCAGAGTCAGATGGTGGAGGGTTCTCCAGTGTCCTTCCTCACAAAATCATTGTGTGATCTGGCAGCCATGGTGAAGGTAGAGCATCTTTTCCCTCTATCTGCCCCAAGGCTCTCTAGGTATTAGAACAAAGCCCCCCCAGGCAATGGATGGGAATGCCCTGGGGGGACTTCCACTAATTAGTCTGTCAGTGGATTAGCCATTCAATAAACAAGCATTGATTAAGCACTTAGGAAATGCCAGGTGTAGTGTACTAAGCACGAGAGTACAAAGAGAAAGCCAAACCTTCCCTGCTCTCAGGGAACTTGGCTTTCTAATGGAAAAATAGCCTGTGCATATTAGAAGCACAGGGAGGATTCTTGAGGTACCCTTAGAGGCTGTGAGCTGGGAGGTAGGAGGCCAGGATGCCTGTAAAAGGTGTAGTTTGAGCTGAGTCTCGAAGGGAGGCCAGAAGGCTGGGGGGAGGAGAGAGAGCCTTCCAGGCAGGAAGGACTGGAGATGGGAAATGTAGGTGAAGTCAGGTGAAGGATCACTTGACCCCAGAGTGAGTCTGTGCAGGGGAATACTGCTGGAAAAGGCTGGAAAGCAGGATAGGACTAGGTCACGAAGGGCTTTAAATGCTCCACAGATTCGTTTGTACTGGATTCTAGAGGCAATGGGAGCCATTGGAGTTGACTGCAGAGGGAGAGACCAGATCAGACAGATTGTGTTTAAGGAAGTCACTTTGGCCAGGGACTGGAGAGAGGCTTGAGCTGGGTGGATTCATTCACTGGGAATGGGATTACACTGGGTGAGCTCTTATCCCAGATTCACAGACTCGGACCTCCATGGCCATCCGTTCATTCCAACTCAAGGGCCCCCACAACCCCAATGCTGGACAACGGGTCACCCAGCCTTTGAAGACCTCTCCTGAGTCAAACCCCCTTACCTCTGGGGACGGCCTTGGAGTGGGGGGAGGTCACCCCCTCCATTTCTTGAAGTTCTCATTGTTAGGAAGTTTTTCCTTATTCATGTCCTCCATTTCACAGACCTGGACAGTCCCTTCAGCAGTGCAGATCATAACCCATCCTGGAAGACTTTGTTTCAGTCTTTCCCTAAGCTCCCCATTGAGAGTCCACCTGAGGTTCTGGGGGCCTTCATCTATTTCTCAACACCAGAATTATGCACCAAACAATCCGTGACCTTTCTCCTTACCTTTAGACGAGCTTATGTTGACCTCTTTGTACCTTCCACAGCTTGCTTCCACCTCTGTTCCATGGGGTCAAGCAGAATCATTTGAAATCAGTCCTTCTACATGAGTCCGTGTGTTGTGATGAAAGGAGCACCAGTGGCTTTGCTGTCCAAGATCCTGGGTTCAAATCCTGGCTTTCTCATTTACTACCTCTGAACCTTACTTTTCCCCTCTTCTCTAAAATGTTGAACTAAGTGGCCACTGAAGTCTCCTCCATCACTGGTTCCATGAAATACATGAAGACAGCTAGAATCACTCCTTGTCCTCCCTCACCCCCCACTTCTATCAAGCATCCTCATCTGCAGCTCCCCCAGTCCTTCGTGTCTTCCCTTTGTCCTTATGCGGACAGGTTGCCTCCTGTGGACACTCTGATTTAACACTTAACCTTCTTGGGTGTCACAGTGAATAGGGTGTTGGACCTGAGATTGAATGCTGCCTGAA
The DNA here is from genome assembly GCF_028372415.1 of Notamacropus eugenii. NCBI lineage: Eukaryota > Metazoa > Chordata > Mammalia > Diprotodontia > Macropodidae > Notamacropus > Notamacropus eugenii. The sequence continues at coordinate 40,087,552 of NC_092876.1, forward strand.
TAACTTAGTAGCCATGTGACCTTGGGCAAGTCGCTTAACATTATCTTAACCTCAGTTTCTTCATCCATAAAATGGGGGTAATAATAGTATCTTCTTGTAAGCCTTAAAGCTCTATGTAAATTCAAGCCATTATCATTCCTCAAAACTGAACCTATTCTTGGATTCTGTGCCTTAGGTCTAATTCTTTACCACAGAGCAAGTTACAGGTCACTGTTTGTCCTGGCCTCTGCTCATAGATTTAGATAGAGCTGAAAGGGCCATTCGTCCAATTCCCTCATTTTACAGATAAGGACAGAGAGGTCCAGGCTTTTGGTCACAAAGGACGTTAAGTAGCTGAGCTGAGATCTAATCCCGAGTCAGTAGACTCCCTAGCCAGCATTCTTTACAGTCTGCTCCTCAGTGCCAACAAAGAAGTTGCCCCTTCCTCCATTCATGAACCTAGAGAAAGGGGCTCTGGTAGTGGTACCTCCCCAGATTTGGAAAAGCCTGAAAAGAATAACCTGGCTCAGGAAGCCCAGAGAGCCCGTGGGGGTGGAGGGAAGAGTGAGCAGCAGCCCAAATCAGTGTTCACAGAGGCACAGAAGAGCCGAGCTCACCTGTGGCCTCCTCAGCTGCCAAATGTGAAAACTCAGGTCCCTTTTTCCTGGAACTCCACAGGTTTTTCAGAATGCTGCCAAGTGACTTACAGTGGGCTATGCCTTTGGCCTGAGAGTTGATAGCGATCGGAGCATCCCAAGTCTCTGCCCCCTTGGACTGCCTACCATTTGCCTTGGGGTACAACCCAAACCGACATCCTGTATGGCATGGGGCGGCCCATTTACCCAAGTCAGGGAGTGAACGTTCTATTGCATTCAGCAAAGCTCCAACCCATCCTCTAAAAAGCTGCTGAATTGATTTCTCAAAAGCATGGGTCCATCAGATCACTCCCCTGTTCAAGAAGCTTCACTGGCTCCCCATTGTCTCTAGGATAAAATAGAAACTCTTCTCTTGGGCTCTTAGAGCTTTCCATGGTCTGGATTCAGCCTACCCTTCAAGGCTTATTGTATATGATCCATCTTCATCCTTCTATTCTACACTGTTAGATTGTAGACTCCTTGAAGGCAGGGATCGTCTTTTTGCATCCCCAATACCTAATACAGTGCCAGGCACACAGTAGGCACTTAATAAGTGTTTATTGTTTGATTAGTCTACGTTCCAGCCAAATGGTACTACTTGCTGTTTTCCTCTACATACAACCCACCATCTCCCATCTCCATGCTTTTGCCCTGACTGTACCCAAGCCTGAAATTCACCCTCTTTCCTCCTCACTTTCACATTAGACTTTTGAAGCTTCTCATGGAGGCTGTCTGTTAGGTACCTATGCTGTCTGAGGCACTCAGTCATTCACTGTATGTGTGGTTTGTCCTTCATTCTCAATGAAGACCATGACATCAGGAAGATGATGCCATGACATACACGTGAATTGGATTTAAGTGAGGCAGGGCTGTGCAAAGTCACCAGCCTCACTTTCTCCTACAGAACTAAGTGGTTCCAGTTGCCAGATATTAATCAGGATGACTGGAGATGGCCCTGAATGCAGTGGGAGACCCTGGCCTTTTTAAGCTGTGGTCTTTCTGAGTACTCACTTTGACTGAAGCAATGTGCATTCCATGGCTAGGCCTGTTTAAGAAGTGAGTGGAGGGGTGGCCCCTTTAATAAAATAAGTATTAAATTGGGAGGGGAAGATCCTCAGGATTGCTGGCTGAAAGAGAAAGTCCTGGAATTACAAAGATACACCTCAGGCCCTACTCTCGGAATCTGATGGACAGTGGGGCCTCCTACCTTGGAGAGGAGCGTACACTGGTGACTTGTATTAAATCACCATGATTCCAGGGAAAGGGGCAAAGGAAAGCACATTAGGGGCCGCCTTGTCCATCCCCGTAATTTCTGACAAAACTATTTCCATTCATTTTTTTTGTACTACTGTCACTTCCTAAAGATATCTCCCTGCCTTATAAAAGGGAAAAATGATTATATAAAACCAAGCAATAAAGTCTGATGGTGTATGCAGCACTCTGCACCCATGGCTTCCCACCTCTGTTGAGAGAAGGGCAGTGTCTTTCATCCTCTGTACTCTAGAATTCAGACTGATCATTGTGTTGGATCTAACTGCTTTGGAGTGTGGTTTGCAATGCATCCAGAACTATGCTGATACTGAGAATGCAAAAACAGAACTGAAAACAACCCCTACCCTCAAAGAGTTTACATTTTATTAAAGGAAGCAATACATACACATATAAATCAAATACAAAATACGTATTTCCCTTTTAGAGAGTGCTAGTAGGTGGAGGAATCCAGAAAAGCCTCGTAGAGGAGGGAGCACTTCAGCTGAGCTTTGATGAAAGGCATTCCAGAAAAGAAGGTGCTCCAGGCATGGGGCACAGCCTACATAAAGGCATGGAGACCAGAAATAAAATTTTGTTTGTGAGGACCAGCACGAAGGCCAGCTTGGCCAGACTATAGAGTGCGTGGAAGGACTTTAAAAGCCAAACACAAATTTGTATTTCGTTTTTGCCACAATAAGGATCTTTGGGATCTTTTAGAGCAGGGGAAGGACATGGGCAGATCTGCACTTTAGCAGTATCACTTGGTAGCTGTGTGGATTGGAGAAGTTAGGATTCAGCCATAGTTCTGGGGAGAAGGGATGGGAGTGGCCACCAAGTCATTGTGAACACTGATCTCTTGAGTTCTTCATTTTTCTGCATCACTCTATCGAAGTCTCTACAAGTGACTCTAAGTTACTCATTTTCTTAATTTCTTATAATACAATGACACCATTCCATGATAATTCTCATGCATAGTGTTCTCAATCATTTCCATGGGGAACCATTATGTTTCCAAATTTCTGCTATCCTCCAAAAGTGTGACCATTGATATTTTGGCATATATGGAGCCTTTCTGTCATTGGCCTTCTTGGGGGGAGGGGGATATTCCCAGGAGGGCAACCCCAGCATTTCGCAGAAGGGTAGTTGAGGTCATAAGTGGGAAAGTAACTTTCTCACGGTCAGAGTGAGTTTACTGGCAGAGCTGAGATTATCGCTAATGTGTCTTGACTTGTTGACTTGTTTCAATTGCATCTGACTCTTCATGACCCTGTTTGGGTTTTCTTGGTAAAGATACTGGAGTGATTAGCCATTTCCTTCTCCAGCTCATTTTACAAATGAGGAAACTGAGCCAAACAGGGTGAAGTGACTTGCCCAGGGTCACACAGCTAGTAAGTGTCTGAGGCTGGATTTGAACTCAGGTCTTCCTGACTTCAGGCCCAGTGCTCTATCCATTGTGCCCAAAACACCCTATATCTTCCCCCTTGATAGGCAGTTCTTACGGTTTATGGCAGAAATCTTCATATTGGTCATACTTTGGAGGAAGGGTAGGGGGTAAGTGAATATTGAAAGGAGAGAAGGTGGCCCTATAGGAGCTATCTATTTACTTGGTGACTAAGCCCTTCATACATGAATTGTGGGACCCAGGAAGTAGCCTGCCATCCCTTTTTCCAGCTGAAGCCCGGTCAGTTCAGTTAATTATGTATAAAGTACTTGCTCTACAGGGTGCCATGCTTGCTTATTGTGGCTACATACACCAAAGAAGACAGCTCCCCTGCCTTCAGGAAGCTTAATAGGGCAATGGATATTCACATACAAAAACTCAGTCATTCTAACTTAACTGTGGCTAAGTGTGTGGGACAGGTCTAGCATAGGTACATGAAGATGAGAGCATCCTAGCTCCCGGGCCAGAGGGGACAATAGAGAGGTCTTTAGTCCAAACACTGGATGTCAGAGTTGAGGAAACTGAGGCTTGAAGTCATTCAGCTTGTCCATGGCAGATCATGATTTGGAGGCAGACATTCATACTCTAAACACAGAGGACTTTTAAAACACTTTCTCCTGGAGGACCAGTCAGCTAATGAACACGTTTTTATTAAATGTCTTCTATGTGCCAGGCACTGGGGGATCTGGGAAGGCTGCTCAGAAGGGCTGGCGCCTGATAGACCTTGAAGAAAGAGAAGAATCTCAAAAGGCAGAGCCAAAAGGGGAGTCTGTTGGACTTTGTATCCCCAGTACCTAGGACAGTGCTTGATACACTTGATGATTGTTGAATTATTTCAATCGTATCTGACTCTCTGTGACCCCTTCTAGGGGTTTTCTTGCCAAAGATGCTGGAGTGGTTTTTGCCATTTCCTTCTCCAGGTCATTTTGTAAATGAGGAAACTGAGACAAACAGGGTGAAGTGACTCGCCCAGGGTCACACAGTTAGTCAAATGTCTGAGAATAGATTTGAACTCAGGAAGACTTAGCTTCCTGTCTCCAGGCCTGGAACTCTATGCTCTATGGTGCCACCTAGCTGCCCTGCCTGATCCATAGTGGGCCTCAGTAAATGAATTTAGGGTTGGAAGATGTTAGTTTGCATCTCTCCCCTGCCCCTACAATTTGAAAATAGGTAGATTAAGACCCAATGAGTTTGAGTGACTTAGGATCATAGACATAGAACTAGTACTAGCCTTAGTTTTTTAGTCCATTTAATCCAAACTCCAGCCACCCATTTTACAGATGAACAAACTGCAGTCCAATGGGTTTGAGTGACAAAATCAAGCAGGGGCAGAGCTGGAACTTGAACTCAGGACCTCTGACTGCAAGGCCAGGTTCATGCTGTTATCCTGTGCTCCCCTACCCCCTCTCAGCCAAGGAAATTCATCCTCAGCCAGCCCTGTAGTCATTAACTCCCTCTTTCTCTCGCCTGCTAGTCCCCAAGAGGAGAGACTCCAATGGGACACCCTTCCCCTGGGTTTCTCAGTCTCCCTCTCAGCACCTCCCTCTCACCTCCCCCTTGCACACATAGCCCAGAGCTGTGTTTCCTGCGGATTCCTGTGTTTACACTGACTGTAAGTAATGTCTCCGGTTCTTTCTTCAGAAAATGGCTGTGCCTGGGAAGTCAAAAAAAATAAGCTCTTTGAGGAGATAACAACTGCTCCTGTTTGAATCCAAGGTAGAGATCTGTACAAACAAAATTCCAGGGTGGTTTCAGAATCGTACAGAAAAAGATTAGGTGCTGGCCAAAGGCTAAACTCATACCTGTGGGCCCTTGCTCCTTCCAGACACCTCCTCTGAGAAGTTTTCCTGGATGAGCTGAGAACCCCAATCATATGAGGCGGTCAGCAAAGGTTTATTGAGTGAATGAATGATCGCAAGAGGCCCATGCTTTGAAACCACTCAGTATATAGAGGTAAAAAGACATAAAGACCATAATAAAAATTTATTTTAAAAATGCAACAAACAGTTTAGGGGTAGGAAACTCTCTCTTCTGATGTAAGGGGACTATGGACCTTACCTGCAACCCAGCAAAAATGTCAGAGACCCAGCCCAGGGGGCCGACAGCTCTCCCAAGTTGCAGCCTGAACTGAGTTCATATGAAATTGGAAAATAGTCAACAAAATAAAATTACAATGAAACAGGGATAATGTAACATCTTAAAATTAAACCAATCTGCAGCCCCCAGGGATATTTATAAAAGGTCAGTGGCCTCCAAAGCTATTGGAGTTTTTCAGTATGGGGGAAGCAAATGACTCACCCAATCAGTATGTGCCAGAGGTAGGATCTGAACCCAGATCTTTCTGGCTTCAAGTAAGGTCAGCTCTTTTTCCACCATACCAGACACTGCCTTTAACCTGAATAAATAGGAAATGACATTTCTACGGGGATTTTCAAAATTCCTGAGTCCTTTACAAAAAGCATCTCGTCTGAGCCTCCTGATCTAAAGTGCAAATCAGACCTCAATCATTTCCTAGAGGTATGACTCTGGAGAAGTCATTTCACCTTTGTCTGCCTCAGTTTCTTCAACTGTCAAATGGGGATTATAATAGTACCTCCCTCCGGAGGTTGTTGCAAGGATCAGATGATATTTGTAAAGCCTTTATCACAGCCCACAGCATAAACCCAGGTGCTTAATAAAGCTTACTTGGTTCCATTATCCACATTATACAGATGAGCAGTGAATGCCATTCGTTGCATTATGTGTGTTTGTCCTTTGTTGCCGAAGAAGACCATGCCATCAGAGAAATGATGACATGACTTGCACTTGACTTTGTTTTGAGTGAGGGAGGGCTGTGCAGGTCACCAGCCTCACTTCTCCTCCAGAGCCATCTGAATCCAGTGACCAGATATTCATCAGGATGACTGGAGATGACCCAGGATGAAGCAGTTGGGGTTAAGTGACTTGCCCAAGGTCACACAGCTAGTGAGTGTCAAGTGTCTGAGATGAGATTTGAACTCAGGTCCTCCTGACTCCTGCACTAGTGTTCTGTCCACTGTACCACCTAGCAGCCCTCCTTCACTCAAAACAAAGTCAAGTGCCAGTAATGTCAGCATTTCTCTGATGGCATGGTCTTTGCATCATACTGGTGCAATGAAGGAAGACTGAGTGACTCAACCAGGACTATGTAAATCGTAAAGATCAGAGGAGTTCTTCCTGAGTCTTAATGTCAGCATTCTCTTTCCCACACTACTTTGCTTTAAGAAAGTAGCATTGTCCCCTTTTTCTAGATGAAGACACCTCAATTCGTAGTTGTGACCTTGGACTTCATTTCCCTAGAGACTCAGTTTCCTCCTCTGTAAAATGAGGAGGTCAGATTCCACAGGGGTCTCCTTGTTCACATGTTTATGATTCTCGTCTCAGCAACTTGCCCAAGGCTACAACATTGATAAATGTCAGAGCCAGGACTCTATCCATTCCACTTTCCTACCTCTCATCTTCTGCATTAGGAACTGATTTTTTGCCTTGATGCCATGGAAAACAGAACTTTGGATTTAGATTCAACTTTGTTGTTATTGATTAGTTGTGTCCGACTCTTTGTGATCCCATTTGAGGTTTTCTTGGCAAACATCCTGAAGTGGTTTGCTGTTTCCTTTCCCGACTCATTTTACAGATGAGGAAACTGAGGCAAACAGGGTGAAGCATTTTTCATTATGTGTCTGAGACTGGATTTGAACTTGGCTTCTCCTAACTCTAGGGCCAGTCCCCAGGTTCAGAGTACCTGAGTTTGAATGCTGACTTTGCCATTTGCTGTGGAAAAATCTTTTTGACTCTGTGTCTCAGTTTTCATGTATATAAAAGGAGAGTGTTGGACCCTAGCCTCCAGGGTCTTTTCTGGTCATTAATCCTCCAAGAAGTTTTTCCTGGAGACTGTGGAGAAAAGGAAAAAAGGATTTTGAGTCAGGGGGTGTGGTTTAATTCTGGTTGTATTGCCTTCCCTGTTCCTTTGAACAAAGTCTCTTCTGTGCTCTGGAACTCAGTTTTCTGTTCTGTAAAATGAGGTGATTGAAATAGGTGACTTCTGTCGTCCATTTTGGCTTGAAAGCTGTGGTCCTATAGTAAGGTATCCATATGACTTTGAGCAAGTCACAGTCTACCTGGGTCTCAGTTTCCCTATGCGCAAAATGAAGATGTGAGCTAGATGTTCTCTGTGGTACCTCTAAATCCACAACCTGTGATACCTGTGTGATATTGAGCAAGTTACTTCTGTGACTTAGTTTCCCCATCTGTAAAAGGAGAGAGTTGGACCAGGTGACCCCTAACTGCCTTTTCCAGATCTAATTTCTCTGATCCTCTGCTTTTTTTCTGTGGGCACAATGGTCCTGTATCAGGCTTCTCTCAGTAACTTAGGTCTCTCCTTTTTAAAGAATACTCTTTTCATACAAACCTAATATATGTGTAACTTTTCCAGATGTGTCTCTGGAAAGCGAGGGTCATGGTAGCTTTCCTGGGGCTTTGTGAGTGCTCTGCTTAAGGACTGAGGCCTGGGTCAGAGTTGGAAGGAGACAGCAGAATGTGGGTTAGGTTCCCACTGTGCTGGGATCTGCAGCTGTCCTCCAGTGCTCTTCATGAGTACAGAGGCTATCTGGTACAAGGGGTAGGGTGCTGGACTTGAGTTCAATCCTGCCACCGATACTTATTAGCTGTGTGACCTTGAGCAAGTCACTCACTTTCCTGTGTCTCAGTTTCCTCATCTGTAAAACAAAGGGTTGGACTTGCCTCCAGATCTAGGATCTTCTGATCTCATGCCAAGTCTGTGTGCTGGCATGGACACAGCAGGGCACAGAGAAAACAAAATGGGGGGACTAGCTTTTCTGTAGCATATTAGCTCACTGTGGCCAGAGAGCCTGGTGTGGGCCTGGAGACCTTGGTGGCTTGATGGAGAACTCAGAGGGAAAGGGGCAGAGAGAGAAAGAGATTCTCACTTCTGTCTGCTAGGATAGCTGCTCTGGAGAGAAGCTGATGAGAATTATTCTACCCATAGAGAGCAATTGAAGTATTCTTTAACTGGGGTACAGGGCACAGTGTGTGTATATGGAGAGCTCAGGATACATTAGGCAACAACAAAAAACAAATTTCATTTTATTCATGTTGTGTTCATAAGAATAGGAGAACCTGTAGTACTGTTGCTGCTAATTTCAAGGATGGCTTCCCCGGCTGTCCATCTCTCATTTTGCCTCTGCTACTCACTTGTTCTGGGATGTTAACTAACTCCCCAGACCTTAGAGCTACTAAGTCCATGCAGTCTTTACTAGTGCAAAGAGGTTCCCATGCCAGAAGGTAAATATACTGATCTTTTGCAAAATCACTGATCTTTTCACATCTTCTTCCCTCTTTCCTTCTTTCTTTCTTTCCTCCCTCCTTCCCTTCTTTCCTTCCTTCCTCCCTCCCTCTCTTCCTTCCTTCCTTCCCTTCCTTCCTTCCTTTTCCTTCCTTCTTTCCTTCCTTCCTCCCTCCCTCCCTCTCTCCCTTCCTTCCTTCCTTCCTTCCTTCTCCTTCCTTCCTTCCCTTCCTTCCTTCCTTCTCCTTCCTTCCTTCCTTCCTTCCTCCCTCCCTTCCTTCCTTCATTCCTGTCTTCCTTCCTTCCTTCCTTCCTTCCTTCCTTCCTTCCTTCCTTCCTTCCTTCCTTCCTTCCTTCCTCTCTTTCTTTCTTTTGTTTTTTCTCAAAGGATTGACTTCCACTTTCTAATAGAAGGAGCACTGCAAATGAAGTTGGGGCCCTGGGTTTCATGATCATCTCTACCACTTGCCTCTGGGTCATGTTGGGCAGTCACTTAACTTCTCATAGCTTTGGTCTCCTCAATCTGTAAAAAAAAGGCTCCACTTAGACTAAGAATTCTTAGCCTTTTTCATGTGTATCACAGACTCCTTTAACAGTCTGGTGAGGCTTGGGGATGCCATTCTCAGAAAAAGGTTTTGTTATCTAGATTTGCAGTTGTTAAAGAAAAGGCTGAATTTCAGCTAGAGATTAATGAAAATAAAGATACAATTTTCCCCCAACTCTTAAAGTCACAATCCCCCTGATATCTATAAAGAAGCAGATGAGGAACCCTTGGACTGGACCATCTCCATTTTCCTCCCTGCTCTAAATCCTTTGGGCCCATGGACGACACAAAGATCCTTTAATTCTATGATATGGATCTGGGCTTGGTTTGGCTGCACTTAAGATTAATTTATGAGCTTAGTCTAAACTAGACTACAATAACAACCAAACAGGGTTTTAGCCCTGCTCCATTCACAAAAAGAGTCAAGCTGTATAGTGGTTTTTATGCTGATTTCAAGGGTGACTTGAGATTTGGCCCATCCTTTACCTGCTTCATAGGAGTCTGAATTTTATATTTTTTAAAATAATTCTTATTAAATAAAATTATGTGCATTGAACTGACCTGGAATGTCAGTGCAGCTGTTTTCTGGCTGTATTTATGGGTCCTCCCTCCTCAGAGTCAGCCAGCATGCCCAGATTCTCTTTGCCCTGGCATTGCTTTTCCCTTGTGGATTTCTTGATGGAATTGTTCCCTGATAATACCAAGGTGCTCTAAGAAGAAGCCCAAATGTACATCCAAGAGAGAAATCTAGAATGACATCCCATAACTTTGTAAACTTGGAGAGGTGACTGACAATTTCTTGATACCTTTCTGCTTTGAATACAATTTTCTGAAGTTTTTGATCGCTCAAAAAAAGGCTTTCCATGCTGTTTCTTCAGTTTTACTCATCTTGTCTTTAAAATGTTCATCATTCTTCATTTTTCTTATTTAAGAGACACAGACATCTCCCACATTGATTTTAGCTGCTCCGACTGGTGGACATTTCTTTTTTGGACAAAGAAACCCTGTGTCATTTTGACATATCTCCTTGAAAATTTTTAGAGCTCAAAGGGACCTTAGAATTCACTGGGTCCATTCTCCTTATTTATAGAGGAGAAAACCGAGTCTGAGAGGGGTAGAGTGATTTGCCAATGGTCATATAGCTAGTAAGGATCCGATGCAGATCTTCCTGATTACAAGTCCATCCTTCTATCCACTGTACTGCCCAGCTGATGAAGAGGTGGTAAGAAATGTTTTTCAAGAGCAACCAATGGTTAGCTTACCACATTTTTTTTCTAGAATTAATTTTTTCCTTTGATGCCAGATTTTGTTTTTTTAATGTAGTAGGTTTATTTTTTCCTATCCATGCTATTTCATTTACATATAAAACAGTCGCATTTAATACTTGGGTTACGATCTTAGCATGAGTGACCACTTTTGGGTTCTCACAAATAATCCAACAATACTTTTCACACACTTTCCCAAAAGAAGTTTTAAGTTTTGAATATTTTGGTGCCCTCTTGCAGGAGATGTCATACTTTTAAAGATTTTCTTGGTTTAGGAGTGAGTTAATCTTACAAGACAATATCATTTGATGTTCAGTTTATTAAATTAGGGTCTGTTTTTGTTTTCATCTTAATATTTCAAGCTCCTGACACAGTAGATACTTAATAAGGACTGGAGGGTAGATTAGTGGATTGATCTGAATATGGAAAAATTACCCTAGATGGGGGACTTGTCCCCTTGCTGGTCTCCTCCCCTGTCATACTAACATTCATCATCACAATATGAAAAAATAATTACACCTTACTCCCCTGCCATGTTCTCTACATTCCAAAGACACTGGCTGGCTTCCTCTTCTCATAAGACACTCCATCTCCTGACCCTTGGCATTTTTTCCAGCTGTTCCCCATGCCTGGAATGCTCTCCCTCCTCATCTCTGCCTCCCGGCTTCCTTCAAGTCTGAGCTAAAATCCCACTTTTTGCAAGATGCCTTTCCTAATCCTCCTTAATCTCTTGTTTTAATATCTCTTGTCTTAATATTTTGTTTGTGCACTGTGTCTGTACAGTCGTGTCTGACTCTTTGTGACCCCATTTGGGGTTTTCTTGGTAGAGATATTGGAGTGCTTTGCCGTTTTCCTTCTCCAGCTCATTATACAGTTGAAGAAACTGAGGCAAAGAGGGTGAAATGACTTGCTCAGTATAAGTAGTACTTGTAGTAGGAGTGATAGTAAATGTCTGAGACCAGATCTGAATTCATGAAGATGAGTCTTCCTGATTCTAAGCCCAGTTCACTGTACCAGCTAACTACCTTGTTCATACGTAGTCATTTACATGTTGCCTCCCTCGTTAGACTGAGCTTCCTGAAAACAGGAAGCTTTTTTTTGCCTTCTTTATATGCCCAGTGCTCAGCATGATACTTGGCACATAGGAGGCACTTAATAAAGCTTAATGCTTGTTGATGAGAATTATCTTCATCCATCTCCCAAGTCTCTGATCCTTTGCAGTATTATAGGTGGTTGTCTCTGTGGAACAGATCTTAGAACTCATGACAAATCTGACATTTCACAAGTATGTTTAAACTAATCTGCACATCTCTGATGTGTATATTGAGCAAAAATAACCATCTGTTGAATGGTCTTTTTGTTATTTCCAAATCATAGGGGCCAGAAATGCCGTAGGAGATGAAGGCAAGTTGCAGTTTTAACACAACCTTATCCTGAGTGCCTCTTTCATAACCAAAATCTGGTCCTTTTGCTTTCTTACCATAGCAGTGAAGTTCCGTCTCTGAGGTTTAAAAGTATAATAATATCACATATAATAACAGAAACTCTTTGGATGATAGACACACTTAGAAGAATCTAAGTAATGCACACTAGTACCTACAAAGTAGAAAACAGGATTAAAAATGAGAGGTATGTTTACCAGATGACACCTGGCATACAATCGGGAGACTAGTCTCCATGTGGAGTGTTCCACTGCATGACTGAACACACATGAGCATGTCCCAGCCTGCTCTCCCATACGGCACCTAAGCCAGGATGTCACAGAGTATTCACGTTCAACTCATGGAATGACTTCTCGCTATTCTCCCATGTCCCCACTTGTCCTTCCTCCAACCAAACCATGCCTGATTACCACCTTATGTCTCATAAATTATATCAAAATGTATATGTCACTCAGTAACACAGGGTGATGAAGAAATCCTCAATATTGAATTTGGCACCAAAAAGTTCATATAAAAACATTAAGAAATTTTCACATATGTTGAATTTGGAAAGCACAATCGCTTTAGAATGCCATTGGGATAACCCATAGAGTTGCCATCTGACTGTCCCCAGTGACTGGGTTTGATGTTTCATGGATCTCTAAAGTTTTTTGGGCACTAACTGGAGCTCATATTCTTAGTTGTGGCAAAAGCTTTAAGCCATTTTTTGTGCCAGCCTCCATAGCTTCAATCACCATTACAAAATCTACTATTTGTAGATGCTAACCATGAAGGGAATGATGAAAAAGATGATGACATGCTATGAAATCCCTTTGAATTCCAGCTTCGCCACTTGGTACTTTTGTAATCTTGGACAAGTCACTTAACATCTCTGATCCTCAGTTTTCCTCTCCCTATAAAATTAAGAGATTAGATGAGATGTTCCAATCTTATAGATTGGATGGTCTATGATTCTGTGAGTCTATGAGTTAACCCTCTACTTTGGTCCTGGGCAATTCCACTGAACTAGGATAAAGGGTAGGGATTGGATCCAGATAGAACACTGCAAGTTAATAGTACCTGCACCCTATGCATACCACACCCCTCTAAGGGCTCCCTAGTGTTGTCTTGGGATAGTAGGATAACTTCCAATGCCTTTAGGAAATGTTACCAGTCACCACAGGTTCTCCTGGCAATGTTTGTTGGATGGATGAATGGATAGATAAAAGGATGGATGGGTAGATAGATAAATGAATTATTTTTCAGAGTTAATGGAAAGGGAAAGGCAAGAGGAAAGGATAGTTTTCAAGAGAAAAATTTCTTTGTGCTCTGCACTGTTGGGTCTTTTTAAAGTGGGGTTCATCTACGCCCTGGAAAAAAGATCTACTCACTGCTCATTCTTAGGCACTTCTGTCTAACTTGTCTCAGCAAATCCATTGGAGGGGCCAACTGGAACGGAAAGGCTCCCGGCAATCTGGGTGAATATTTGGGATCCCTCAGAAAAGGCTGCTTGTTTGAGCATGTTGGGGACAATCTTCCTTCCCCCCAAAAAGTACCCAGTCCCTATACTCAGAAAAGCTCAAAGGGCTTAGTGGGCAGAACTTTAAGACTTCTCATCGCAAATGGTACAGATGAGAAATTCCAGCTGCTTCAGGAAGCTAGGAGAGGAGGAACCTAAGAATTAAGGACAGAAGTCAGAAGAGAAGAACTTGAGAGATGATGTATGTTCCCTAAATTCCATTTGGGTGGCGTGAATTCCAAGCAAAGACTGAGTTGGGTATGCAGAAGTTGGTATGATGACTCTCTTTGGGCATCTGAAGGCCATCCTGTGAGAAAGGGATTAGAGAGGGTTGAGCCACAGAAGGCAGAGCCAGGAGCAGTGGGCAGAGGGTTCAGCTCCCATTGCAAGAGCTATCCATGAGCCCCAGGGGCTGCCTTGAGAAGTGGCTTCTCTATCGTGGCAGGTCTTTAGGTCCTGTCTGAGATGGCCACTTACTGGAGCAGCTGTTAGGGGAATTTTTGTTCGTTTGCAGATAGGACCTGATATCTTCTGAGGTCTCTCCCACCTCTAAGACTCTGTTGACTCATTCTTGATTCATGTCTATTAATCAAGCTAGTGAGACAGAAGCTCTTAACTCTGTGTGTGTGTGTGTGTGTGTGTGTGTGTGTGTGTGTGTGTGTGTGTGATGGATCCCTTCTCAGAATAATGTCTTTAAGTACACAAAGGAAAATACATAGAATTATAAATTATATTGAGATAGTTATCTATATATACATACATTGCATATATTATTGTGTATATATACACATATAATTTGTGTATGTGTATATATAAAATGTATATGTATATGTGTATATAAATATATATGCATATATATACATACACATATCTATACACATACACACATATATCTATATATGTATATGTGTGTATACATACATCCATATAAACATGTTCATGGATCCCCAGGTTAAATCCCCCTTAGGAAGTATCTATTCTTTTCAGCACTGTTTGAGGCACACATGAGGGAGACAAAAGAAGTAGCAGATATTATCCCTGACTTTGAGAGACTTCCATTTTAGCTAGAGTTAGGACTCAAATGGAATCATTAGAGTTCAATTTCAAAGCACGTGTCAATTGCAGAATACACATTTTAAGTTGCTGGAGAAATCCAGAACAGAGAGAGATCCATCCTCAGTCTTTCTTCACTGCCAACTGTATGGAACCCTCATGCAAATTCCTCCCATCTTTGTCTCTTTGTTTTGTATTATTCCCCTTTCTATGCCCCACCGCCATGCCCCTCCTTCCTCTAATCAAACTTGTTGTTCAGGCATTTTTTTTCAGGCACGTCTGACTCTTTGTGACCTTATTTGGAGGAAAGATCCTGGAGTGGTTTGCCTTTTCTTCTCCAGCTCTTTTCACAGATGAGAAAATGGAGACAAACAAGGTTATATGAGTTGCTCAGGATCACGCAGCTAGTATGTGCCTGAGGCTGGATTTGAACTCAGGAAGAGGAGTCTTCCTGACCCCAGGTCCAGTGCTTTGTGCACTATGGCACCCCCTAGCTGCCCCTCTTATCAGACTTGCCTGTTAGCTATTCCCAATAGAAAATTTTCCATCTTTCCCCTCCATGCCTTTGCATGGGTAGCTTCCCATGTCTGAGATACACCCCTACCTCTTGGATTTCTCAGTGTCCCTCAGAGTGCCATTACTCTTACTCTAGGGCTTTCCCAATGCCCCTTCCCCATTTGCTGGTGGTACCCCTCCCCTTCAAAGGACTGTGTATGTGGGTTGATATATACATATGTGTGTGTATACACTCTATACATACAACTCTATGCCAAGTAATTTCTAGACATGGATGTGAGAATCACACAGGATGGGCAGAAATGGATGGATTAAGTGCTCTCTCATTAGGTGACTCAGTTCATAGACAGCTAGGCCAGGGGTCCAGAAGACTTGAGTTCAAAATCAGCCTCAGGCACTTAGCTGTATGATCCTGGGACAGTCACTTAACCTCTGTTTGCCTTAGTTACCCCATGTGTAAAACTAGGATAACAGCAGCACCTACATCTCAGGGTTGTTGTAAGAACCAAATGAGATCATATCTGGCTTATCACAGAGTCAGGCAAATAGTTGCCACATAAATAAATGTAAGCTGTTATCATTTGAGGGAAGACCCACATTGATTAGATCATATATCCTTTGGATTATTTGGAGTAACTTTGTTTCTACCTATCTTGTGTTTGTCCTTTGTTCTCAAAGAGGACCTTGACATCAAGATGATGACATGACTTGCAGTTGACTTTGATTTGAGTGAGGGAGGGCTGTGCAAGGTCACCAGCCTCACTTTCTTCTCCTGAGCCATCTGGGTCCAGTGGCCTGATATTCATCAAGATGGCTGGAGATGGCCCAGGAGGCAATGGGAGACCCTGGCCCTTTCAGTCTAAGGTCTAATAGCATTCTCACTTTGAGTGAGATACATAAAATACGTATTTAAATATTAAATACTTCTACTTATCTATGTGGATGTTAGATCTCTATCTCACCCCATCCCTCAATAGAATATGGCCTCTTTGAGGGCAGACATCACTGTGTTTTTGTGATTTGCAGTGCTTTGCACTTAATAAAAGCTTGTTGAAGAGAATGGGAGGCAGTGAGATTAATCATGGAAAGCTTCCTGAAGGAAGTGGATCTTGAAGAAAGTGGATTTTTTCTCTTCAGCCTGATGCCACCCAATCAATAGATTAATCAATCAACAAGCACTTACTAATGTGTTCTACACTGTAATACAATGCAAAGACAGATACAAAGACAAAATAAAGTAGAGGCGAGTGGGGCAGGAAAGCTTGCTACTTGAGGGCTCCTGATCATGACTTTCCGCTAACTCTGATGATAAAGTCTCATATATGCTGCTGAAAGACTTCCCCCTCTGACTCGGGCACCTGGGACAAAGCCTTTGTTCCAATTCTGCCTCCCCTTCTCCTCCCTCTTCTGCTGAGACTCACCCACCACCTCAGCTCTCACCTACTTCTCCCTTGCAGTATTCACCACTCCTGAAGAAACTGTACTGCCAGATCGCCAAGACGTGCCCCATTCAGATCAAGGTGTCGACGCCCCCTCCACCTGGCACTGTCATCCGGGCGATGCCCGTCTACAAGAAAGCAGAGCATGTGACGGAGGTGGTGAAGCGCTGTCCCAACCACGAGCTCGGCAGAGACTTCAATGAAGGTGGGGTTGGGTGGGGGCCAGAGGAGCTTTTGTTCACATCCCTGGAGATGGCAAAGATGAAAAATGCAACTCAACCAGTAGCTCTTGGTTGCCTACTTACCAATTGCAGGGCTTCGTGCTTAGTGTTGGGGATGTAGATATAGATACTAGGCTTGTCCTTAAGAGGTCCTAAGTCTAGAAGCATCATGGCACAGTAGATAGAGTACTAGACTGGGAGTCAGGAAGAGCTGAGTTCAGATCTGGCCTCAGGACACTTCTGAACTGTATGAACCTGGGAGAGTCACATTATTTCTGTCTGCCTCAGTTTCCTGAGGAAGATGAGTCTTCTTGACTTCAGGCACAGTACTCTATCCACTGCACCAAAGGAATACAAAGATGAGTAACTCAATTCATCAAAACAGTTCTAAGGTTCATATCATTCAATGAAGAAGCATTTATTGAAGGTCTGCCATGTACTAGGTCGGCACTATGCTGAATGCTAAGGATATGAACAAAAAGGGAAAAAAACAGTGTCTCCCCTCAAGGAGCTTATACTCTGATGGGGTAGACCTCATGTAAAGTACATGCAGAGTCTATAGAATGGTGATCTCCAAAGAGAAGGCACTAGCAGTTGAGAGGACTCCTCTGGGAGGTGACTTTTGAGCTAAGGCTTGAAGAAAACCAAGGGTTCTAAGAAGTAAAGGTGAGTGTAAGGTGCTATGCTCAGTATTGGGGCTGGAAAGATAGATATGACACAGACCCTGTCCTCCTGGGGCTTACAGTCTCATAGGAAAGAAAAATAGGGAAATCAGCCTCCACAGCACAAGACACTGTAATAGGAACTATAGGCAAGAGGCCCAAAGTCCATCATTTGACAGATAAGGAGATTGGAGCTCAGAGGCAGGCAGAGGCTTCCTAGGTTATACAACACCTAGTTCATAATAGGCCTGGTGCTTGAACCCAGGTCCTCTGACTCCAGGGTCAGTATTTTCTCTACTGTGTCAATCAACAAAGGGAAATACTGATGCTAGCAGGGGTGATCAAGAAAGACTTTTTTTGGAAGAGATGGCATTTGATCTGGCCTTGAAAGACAAGTATAATTTTCCAATAATTTTCTAGTAACAATGGGAGGGTTGATTGGGCATTCTAGGAATATGGAACAGCAGAACATGTGAGAATGGTGAGATGATCAGAATGGTTGAAATGTGGAACGTAGCACACTCCATTGGCAATCCTTGCCCTGCCATTTGCTACTTTGGGCCTCAAGGCTGAAGAGTCTGAACTTTCTCCATTGGGCACTGAGGAACAGGGAGAATGACCTGATCAGAGCTAGGAATGAGAAAAATTAATCCATCAGAGGATTAGACACAGATCAGCCGTTTCTGTTGTAATTGCCTGAGGACAGCCCCACGTAGAAAAAGCACTTCACAGAGCTCTGTCTCATTATAATCTGGGCCTCCCACAGCCCAGCACTGGAAAGGGAATAGGAGTAGGGGATAGAATGGATGATGGCCAGTTCAGAATTGGAGTGTATGCTCCTCCTGACTCTGAGCTCTCTCCCGGCAGGACAGTCAGCCCCAGCGAGCCACCTCATCCGAGTAGAAGGCAGTAATCTCTCTCAATATGTGGATGACCCTGTCACTGGGCGACAGAGTGTGATGGTGCCATATGAGCCACCCCAGGTAAGCCAGATGACCTTCATTTCCTTCCCTAAAGCCCTGAAAGGTTAGAGACTTTACCCTGCCCTCCATCTCTCATGTCCATCTATCTCATTGAGAAATTTGCTTAGACCTCATTGCAGTTCCTCTAGGATTCATTTAAGGTCACCCAAGTCTGCCCTTTGTGGCCTTCCTTCTAAGACCTAAACAACCCCATTTCCTCTAGCTTCTTGCCCTCATGGGCTCATTTTCCCATCCTTCCCTTATCTCTCCCATCTGGAGGACTGTATTCAGTCCTGGGGACCACATTTTAGGAAAACATCCACAGGAGAACTAATTGTGATGGTGATGGACCTGGAAGCCATGACATAGGGGGATGGGGGAATGAGAATAAACGTTAACAGAGTTCCTACTGTGTGCCAGGCCTCTGCTAAGTGCTTTTACGAATTTATCTCATTTGATCCTCATAACAACCCTGAGAAATAGGCATGATCCCCATTTCACAGTTGAGCAAATGAAGGCAAGTGTGGAGGTAAAGTGATTTGCCCAAGGTCACACGGCTAGGAAGTGTCTGAGGCTTTTGTGAATGAATGTGTATTTTCTATTCATGTTTTTCTGAACTCTCCCATTAGCTTCACCACCATAGGCTATGTGTCTGGGCTGTTCTCCCTCTCCCCTCGAATAGAAAAAGATTATTGGCCACTGGTGGATCAAGAGCTCCACTCCTCAAAATCAGCCCCCTCAAGGGTAAAAAGCATTTCCCAGCTTTCTTCCAATTAGAACTCAGAGAAGCTAGTTGTTCCAATGTGTATCTGGCTACTGGACCCAGGAGCAGAAAGTGAGGCTGGTGACCTTGCACAGCCCTGCCTCCCTTAAATCCAATTTACTTGCACATCGTGGCATCACCTTCCTGAGGTCATGGTCCTCTTCCAGAACAAAGGACAGACAATAAAAAACTACTTAGTGCTTTGAATGCATGGGTGGGGAGAAGATGGGAATTGGGGGGAGCAGTGGACGAGAGACCTAGGTTCAAGAATCATCCCCTAATTATCTCTGCAGCTGTGGACAAGTCTCGTCCACATTTTTTGCCTCAGTTTCCTACTCTGTAAAATGAGGGGATTGAACTCAAAGGAACTTTCCAACACTCAAGTTGTATAAGCTTACAAGCAAGACCTAGCTCTCCCTCTACTGGTCTGGAATGGCATAGCACTCAGGACTGCTCCAATTTCCCATCCAACTTCCCAGCGTGGCGGGGAGGAAGGAAAACTGATGCTGAAATCAATCACCAACTTTACAAAGCATTTTAAGATTTGTAGAGCATTTTACATGGATCCCCATAACAACTCTGTGGAGTAGGTGCTGTCATTCTTATTTTACATGATGAGGAATCGGGTGTTAAGTGATTTGCCCCTGGTCATACAGCTAGGAAGTGTTGGAGCTACTAGGGTAGAACTTAGTTCTTTCTGATCCCATTGAATGTTCCCAGGAAGTCCAAATGATTGGGCCAGAGAATCCAGAGTCCTCAAGCTTAGACTCGGTTCTGCTACTATCTCATCATGAGTGAAATTTTTTCTTGGTTTCTCCATCTTTGAAATTGAGGGGGAGAGGGAGGGTGGAGGGGAGGCAGGAATTCCTTGTGGTAAATGAGAGAATTTAAAGGTTCTTCTAGTGATAAAGGCCCTTATAGCTCTAATGTCTTGTGATCTAATCCTCCTCCCAGCTCTGACATTCTTGGGTTCTTCTGGTTCTTATAGCCTATGACCTAATGCCCCTTCCACCACTGGTATTCTGTTCTAAAAATCTCCTTTTTCTGATATTCTATCTTCTTAGATCTCTCCAAGATCTAACATTCTAGGTTCCAGGGACCCTTACAACTCTTGACATACTAGGTTCTAAAGACTCCTCCAAATCTGACATTCTAGGTTCTAAAGACCCCTCCAAATCTGACATTCTAAGTTCTAGGGACCCTTCCAACTTGACATTCTAGGTTCTAAGGATCCCTCCAAATCTGACATTCTAGGTTCTAGAGACCTCTCCAACTCTCACATTCTAGACTCTAAGAGTCCTTCCAGATTTTGCATTCTGTGTTCTGGAATATAAGGTCCCTTCAAGTTCTGCCTTATTGTGTCCTAAGGGCCTTCTCAGCCCCAGTCTTCTGTGTTCTGAGGTCCCTCTCAGCTATGGCATTCTATGGTATAAAGTCCTTATGGTGTGGACTCCCAGATTAATCAGCCGTAGTCTCTTTTCTGAGATCCAATCCTACTCCCTATGAGCATTTACAGCTGAATATCCTATAGGCATCTTAAGCTCAATATATCTTTGAGTTACTATGTTCAAAATAGAACTCATTGTTGCTTCCCTAAATCCTTTCCCTATTACCACAGAGAGATAAGACCAGGGTGGCTACTCCAGTGTCATTCCTGACCCCTCGCTTTCCTTCTCCCCCAAAATCCAAGATGCTTTTTGCCTGTGAGGAGGCTGATCTTGAGGATTAGAGCCCTTGATCCACCAGTGACCAATATTCTTTGGGTGTATGTGTGAGGGGAGATGGAGAACATATAGCCAATGGGACTGAAGCTAATCAGGGAGTGTGGGCAACGATCTGTTGCCAAGTCCTGTCAAGCCTACATTCCCAGCATCTCGTCTGTGCCCTCCCCCCATCTCCCCACTCAAACTGCTTCCACCCTGGTTCTCATCACCCCTTGCCTAAACTCTTGCAATAACCTTCTAACTGATCTTCCTCCACTCCAGTCATCATCCCCTCAGCTTGCTAAGTATTCTTCCTGAGGCACAGGTCTGACCATATCATGCCTCTCCCTAACTTAGTAAGCTCTAGGATCTCCCTGTTACCACTAGGCTTCAACAGAAAGTCTTCTTCATAACCTGGTCCCTTCCTTCTGTTTGTTTTCTCAGACTCAATGATCTGGCAGCATTAGTGCATTTGATGTTCTTCAAACAAGACACTCCATCTTCCAACTCCTTTGCCCAGGCTGTTCCATGTGCCTGGAATTCTTTCTCCTCATTCTCTCCTTCTAGAATCCCTGAATTTCTTCAGAAATCCTTTCTTCTGCAGGAGGTTTTTCCTGGTCCCCCTGGCCACTTGAACTTTTTCTTCTGAGGTCCCCTTTGTCTTCTGTTCTGGTGTTTCCTATTTATTTATGTTATGTACCTCCACACAACATATGTGCGACTTCCTTGAGAACAGAGATTGTTTTTTCACCATTCTTGTATTCTCAGTGCTTAGCAGTGAGTAAGAGCTTGATAAATCCTTATCAGTCAATTTGTTGACATCCCATTTCCTCAGTAGGTCCCTCACAGCTCTGACATTCTCTATTCTAAGGACCCCTCGCTTTGACTTTCTTTGTTCTACAACATCTCTGTCATGCTATGGATCTGTGATTTGGCATAGTGAATTAAGCATCTTACATCCGGGATTTGGGTTTTTATTACTACGCAAATTTCTGTAGAGATGGAGTGAGATTTGAGATACAGGCTCATGCATGTACTGATATATACATACTTCTATATCAGTTGAAGATTTGCAAAGCACTTCACAAATTTTATTTTATTTTATCCTCAAAACCACCTGGGACATAAATTGTCTCCATTTTACAGCTGAGGAAACTGAGGCACACAGAGATTAAATGATTTGGCCAGAGTCACACAACTTGTTAAGTGTCTGATGCTGGATATGAAGAAAGAGTTTCCTGACTCCTTATCCAGCACTCTATCCACTGTTCCATCTCATTGGTTATATATGTAGACAAGCATTCAACTCAATAGGTGCATATATTTACATATAAACCATGTAAATGGTAGAACCAAATAAACTAAGTCACTCCTTTATTCTCCCCCCAGGTTTTGCTCTTCATTCTTAAATATTTTCGAGTTACCTTTTGTGTGTTTTAGGAGATCAGACCTACTAGAAACACAGGCATATTTATTTCTCAAACAGTTGCTAGAAGTCCTATTGGCTGATGCTGATTTGTCTTCGCAGTCTGCAAGACGGTTGATTGGCTTCATAAGAATTCCACCTTACAGGCGAAATCTGGTGGTTTATCTGCCTTTCCGAAGAGCCACTAGAGAATTCTGAGTAGTTACCTGCAACCACACTGCGTACATTATAGTTAGGACTCCAGAACACAGTGTTTACCTAATAGACAAGCAGCAACCGGTATTTATGAAGCACTAACTAAGTGCCAGGAACCTTGAAAGGAAATGAAAGACAGTCCCTGTCCTCAAGAAGCTTATGGTCTTATGGGACAGGACTGCACAGAAAAAGGAGTTGAAACGCAGCAAGGCAAAAAGAGCGAGGGGAAAACAAGTCACATATACAATTATGTCATTAAATCTTGACAAATCAATCACATACAGACTCCAGGTTGAGATTAAAATACTGCAAACCCCAAGAGATCTAAATTACTAAAACAATTATTAGAACAGAAATTTTGTTTCTGTAATATTAATGGAATATTTTCATGTAATCTAGTCATTTGATATGTGGCCAGTTAACTTTGGCTCTCTAGCTAGTGGCTGGCATTAATGGTCCAGTTATCTCAGTTATACTATTAAGGTTTTTCAAATACCAACACAAACCCCCACCCCTCCAAAGAAATTGGTTGGATGCTTCCAAATGATTTTAATGGAGATTTTTTTTGTGGTAACTGAGCCCCTGCCTTCTAGATTTATCCAAAGTCAGAGTTGAGTTTGTCTGGGGATGAGTTGGATTGCCTTGGGCGTCCCTTAGGCCCAGTATCTAGGCCCACAGAATCTCCTGAACTGTTTTGTGGCCAACGTATGATTTTTAGAGTACTCCAGCTGTAATCCATTCCTGTACCTTTCTCATTTCTTTTGAGAGCAGGTGGGGACAGAATTCACCACCATCCTGTATAACTTCATGTGCAACAGCAGCTGCGTGGGAGGCATGAACCGGAGGCCCATTCTCATCATCATTACCTTGGAGACTAGAGAGTGAGTCACATGAGGAACTGGGATGGGATGGGATGGGATGGAATGGGATGGGATGAGAAAGAGATGGGATGGGATGGGATGGGATGAGATGGGATGAGAAAGAGATTAAATTGCATGGAAGGTATAGACCTGCATTGGTAGAGGGAGTTTCCTGACAGGGAAGTTCTTCATATCAGACGTTTCAAACTCACAGCCAGAGAGGTTCCTGTAGCCTACAAAACTCCCCAGGACGGCCCAGTCAGATTTAAATTTAATTGGGAAATCTTTAACAAAATAAACACAAATATAATACAAGGTAGACAATGTTTAATGTATGGTTTTCTAAGTCCAAATGTATCAGGGAGGGATTTGAGTTTGGCACCACTAAAATCACAGGACCAGTTCCTATTCCTTTTAAGGTTTTCAAAGTTCTTTACATATGTTATTTGGTCCTCACAATACCCTTGCAAAGAAGAGGATAATACTATTCCCATTTTATAAATCATGATACTGAGGATCAGAGAGGTTATGTGACTTGCCTGGAATCACACAGCTGGCCAATATCAGGGACAGGATCTGAATCCAGGACTTCATGACTCCAAGCCCAGTTCTATATCCACTGCACCAAACTGCCTCCCCAGATACCTTGGGGAGGAATACCATGGAAGAATGGCCATGTGAGACAAGGAGCCTTGAGAGGATGGACTGAATGTGTCTCTGAATGTCCCCCCATGAGACAATAGGCTGGTCATTTGCTGTATTGAGAAAGTGAGGCATGGTGTCACTGGGCTTCAGGAGAAAAGACAGTTTGGTGAAAGGAAAGGAACATTGGTGTTAGGATCCTTAGGTTTGAATCTGACCTCTGCCACTGCCTAACTTCTTTTGTGGGCCTCAGTTTCCACATCTATGTGAAAGCTAAACCATCATACTGGTCCCTTCCCATTTGAAAATCCCATGATTCTTTGCCTGTTGTTCTAGACTTTATTATGTGAAACTCATTTTCCCTATCCCCAGAAGGAGAGGTTTGGACTAGTTTTCCAGTATGTTCCATCTCTTATGGACTTATTATTTTTATTTAATTGATTTCTCTTTTTGTCCCAGAGTGGAAGACAATTTTGCGATTGCAGACACCTTTTAGTTACTTCAAAGTATTTTTATAGGGTGATGGCCTTTCCAGGGACAGTTCCCTAAGCACCAGAGCACTATTGGGTGGGACCAGAGTTCAGTTTTCTGCCCAGCCCCTTATTACTTGTGTGATCTTAGATGAGTCCATTCACTTTTCCAGGCCTCAGTTTCCTCATCTGTAAAAGTGAGGGAATTGGATTATGGTCCCCTGAGGGCTTGTGGTCTTAGTAGATTCTTTGGGTAAGGGTTTGAATCATCTCAGTTACTGGTGAGGAGAATGGGTCATTTCAGTTTCAAGGTTGAATAAATACCCTTATGTCTATTCCCACCCCTTCCCCTTTCCTGTCTCCAAAAAGAATAGGAGAGGAAAAAAACCAAAAGAGTGATGTTGCCATGACTGACCCTGACCTGTGTATCTGTACCAGGGTTGGTTGGGCTCAATGGGTATAGACTGGGGCTGTAAGATCATGGAAACTCTTGGCATTCTCCATGTCCTAGAGATGCTCATGAGTGAGTCCCTGCTTCTGTTTGTCTGACAGTGGGCAAGTTCTAGGTCGGAGGTCATTCGAGGGGCGGATCTGTGCCTGTCCTGGCAGAGACCGAAAAGCTGATGAAGATCACTACCGAGAACAGCAAGCTTTAAACGAGAGCGCGGCCAAGAATGGTAACGCTTCCAAGCGCAGTAAGTTGATCTTCTTGGTGGGGAGCTTTCATTCAGTGGTTCAATTCTACAAGCCCTTATTAAGTGGCTGCCTTATACCTGGCATTGGAGAACAGAAAAAGTTGAACAGAACTCAGAGACTAAAACTTATGAGAATGGAGGGCTAGGATGGTGAACTTGGGAGACATCTGCATTGAACTGACAGTTGGATTGATGAGAACTGATGAGTCAAAACAATTTTAGTAGAAACTTCTGGTGGTTAATAAATCTCTTCTTTCTAGGCTGTCTTTGAAAGCCTTCGTTGAGCGGATGACTCAGACTCTTTCAAGACAAAAGAGGGTAGTGAGAATAGGGCACAGGACCATGAGCCTTGAGGGACAGCCACATTCAGGGAATCTGATATGGTGGTGATTCAGCCACCGAGGCTGAGGAGATGTCAGACAGATAAGAGGAAAGACAAGAGGGAGAGTCACTAAAATCTAAGGAGACTGGAGAAAGTATCTACAAGGTAGGGGTGTCATCAGTGTTAGATTCTGCAGAAAAGCCAAGACGTCTGAGAAAAGTCCTTGAGAGTCAGCAATTGAAAGATCTCTTGTGACCTTGGAGAAGGCAGTTTCATTTGAATGTTGGGGTGGGAAGCCAAATTATGAAGGGATTGAAAAGTGGGAGTAAGTAAGGAAATGGAGGCAGAGAGTGTAGACTGCTTTTTCTAGGAGTCTGGTTATGAAAGAAAGGAGCAAGAGGATGATAGCTTGTGGGAATGATGGAATCTAATAAAAGGTGGTGTTTTTTAAAAGGATAGGAAAGGTTGAACATATTTGTAGATTTGTGGAAGGGAGGAAGGGAAAAAGAGGAGAAGGAAAGAAAGAAGGAAGGGAAGAAGAAGGAGAGGAAAGAAGAGAAGGAAAAAGAGGAAAGAACAGAGAGAGGAAGAGGAGGAAAAGGAAGGATATGTGTGTGTGTATGTGTAATATACAGATAGATAGATAGATAGATAGATAGATAGATAGATAGATAGATAGATAGATAAATAGATAGGTACACACACAAATAGACTGTGCATACACACTAAGTCTGACACCAATATATTGATCCTCTGGCATTAAGGGGGGCCACTATCCCAACTAGAAAACCAGTAGGTTACAGATCCCGTGCTAGTCAGTAATAGGATCTGGCACTCCCGTGGTCACTGTACTTCCATCTTTGGCAAGATAGGAAAAGTCAGTGTCAAAAAAGGGAGCTCCTTCTCACCCGGTGAGAGGTGATGAGGGCCTAGCATGAGTGGAGAGGAGACTGATGCAGACAATGCTGGACAAGGGTCAGATTGACCAGACTTGCCAGCTGATGGCTCTTAACTTTTATCTGCCTCAGTTTCCTCATCTGTAAAATGAGGATAATAATAGCAACCACCTCACCTTGTGAAGGTAAAACAAAATCATATTTGGAAAATATTTTTCTAACTTCATGGTTGCTAGCATGACCACCCCAAATCCTAGTAGGCCTAGTCACATGAGAGGACTGTGTTCTCCTAATTCATTCCTGTGAATTGAAGAGGGGCCTGGGCTGACATATTGGAAGGTGTTTCCATGATCTTCAGACATGAAGATGGTTGTATGTATGTGTGTATTTTCTTTCCTGTGTGTATTTGTTTCTATATAAACTTGAGCCTATGTCCATCCACACATGGGCCAAGGCAAGATTGACTTCCATACTTATCCTTCCTGGGCCTCTGAAATATAACTTAATCAGCTTAACATTTTTTAAGCATTGAAATCATGACTTGGCCTCATCCATAATGAGGATGTTAGAGATGTATGTCTATGTATATATATTTGTAAACCCTTTCCAGGCCGTTCCCAAACCCCTTTGCTATCTGTGCTAACGAATGGTCTTTCCGGTCTCACTAGCATTCAAGCAAAGCCCACCTGCCATACCTGCCCTGGTGACCAACGTGAAAAAGAGGAGACATGGGGATGAAGAGATATACTACATGCCTGTGAGTAGCCCCGTGCCAGTACCAGTGCTGGCAGGGCCTCTGAGCAGGTTGGGGATGATGAAAGATTCTTGGTCTAGAAGAGTTGTGGGTTTGGGATTGAAACCAGGGATGGCCTGGAAAATCAACTGAACAAGTCCAACATACCTACTATGTGCCTGGCCCAATATTAATAGCTCTTTTAGGTAGCACCTACTGTGTGCCAAGCACTGGGCTAAGCACATTACAATTATCATTTCATTGGATCCTCATAACAAGGCGGGGGCAGGGGAGGTGTGGTAGGGTGCTATTATTATCCCCTTTTACAGATGAGGAGACTGAGACAAACAGAGATTAAATGACTTGCCCAGAGTCACTTACTTGCTAGTAAGTATCTGAGACTGGATTTGAACTCAGGTCTTCCTGATTCTAGTACAGTGTTCTGTGTACTATGGCACCCTCTAGCTGCTTCAGCTATGCTAGGTCCTGGTGGTGTGAAGACAAAAATAAGTTGGCTTCAAGGAACTTGCATTCTATTCCAAGAGGACTGATTCACTGAACCAGCATTTACTCAAAGGGAGAAACTGAGATAATGTAAAAACAAAAGGTATCAATAAAACTGATTTTTAAAAACCAAAACAAAGCATGCAATTGAACACTTTCCATGTGCTGTGCACTGTACTAGGTTCTGCAGATACAAAAATGGCATAGTCCTTGCCCTCACAGAACTTATACTCTATTGGGGAGAAAAACTTGTGCACAGAGAAGAAGATATAAAATGTGCATAGAGTAAATACAGAGGAATTTTGGAGGGAGCAGCAGGAGCAGGGGAGTCCAGAGAAGACCTCCGGAGGCAGGCACCATTAGAGCTGAGTTTTGAAGAAAGCTAGGAATTCCTAGAGTTTGAGATGAAAAGGAAGTATATTCTAGGTGTGGGGTACAGCTTGGGAAAAGACATGGTGGTGGGAGATACGTGTGAAGAACATAACATTCCAGGGTAATTGAGGATGAAAGCAAGACAAAGAAAAAGTGCTCTAGGAATATTTGAAGAAAAAGAAGGCCTTTCAGCTGTGGGGAAATCATTGAAGGCTTTATGGACATGGTGGCACCTGAGGTGAGTCTGGATGAGAAGGAATCTGAAAGATGCAGGTAACAAGGGGCCACATCTCAGGCATAGGGGAAGGCCTTTGTGGGTACTAAGGCGTGAGAGGGAAGTGTAAAAGGCAGTAATTAATGGAAGGTAAGGTAGGAATGTTGTTAGGTTGGTGCCATATTGGAGAAGACCTCAAATGTGAGGCGAAAAAGTTGGTAATTTATTTTAGAAACAACAGGAAGCCACATGTACCAACTCCTCTGCCTTGGGAAGACAATGGTGTTGGATATGTGGAGGATGAATTGGAGAGAGAAGTGAGTGGAGAGTAGGGGAAATAGCTAAGATGCTAATGTCCAGGCAAGATGGATGAGTGGACAAATAATTATTAAGTATCTCTATGTGTCTAGCACTGACCCACTGTACCTTCAAGGTCTCTACAGTCTATTTGGAGAAATAAAACCCACATGCCCAAACCTACCAGAGAACAATATCACACAATGTGGCATAAAAATATTTAATTTTGTGATTCAGCTAACATCAGCTCTGTCATAGAAAACAAAGAGAAGAGATGTTTTGGGGGTCAAGGAGTTAGACTTCATTGGAGAGGTAGCATTTTAGTGGGTCTTGGAAAGATGTGTAGGTTTTGGAAGTGAGGAACAAAGGATGTGAAGATGTTGAGCAGTGGAAGGTAGGATCAAAGAGCATGGCATGGCCAAGGACCATGGAGGATGATGAACTGGAAGGAAGAATGGCCAGTAGATCACCCTCCCTGGAAAGCAGAAAGGAGGATGGAGTACAGTTGGCCTCTTTCTGACAGAGCAGGAGTGCTAAAGACTACAGAGGAGGGGTTGAAGTTGGGGAGTACTGGAAAAATCTGTCATTGCTCAGTGACTTCAGTTGTGCCTGACTCTTCATGACCCCATTTGGGGTTTTCTTGACAGAAATACTAGAGTGATTTGCCATTTCCTTCTACAGCTCATTTTACAAATGAGGAAACTGAGGCAAAGAGAGTAACATGATTTACTCAGAGACATACAGCTAGGAAGTGTTTGATGCCAGATCTGAACTCAGGTCTTCTTGATTCCAGGCCGTGACCTATCCACTGCACCACCTAGCTGCCTCTGGCACAATGAAAAGATGTTTTTTGGGTCTACCTATCCTTCCCAACTTTACTGTCATGGAGACCCATCTGCAGGTTGAAGCTAGCCCAGCACTCTCTTTTCCTTGGGTGACCTGAGTCCTAGTCCTTAGACCTGAGTCTAGTCCAATGCATAAGGACAAAGGGTAGTTTATTCATACATCTAGGAACTTATGTCTGTCTTGATATGCTTCCAACTCAGGTGCGTGGCCGAGAGAACTTTGAAATACTGATGAAGATCAAGGAAAGCCTGGAACTTATGGAGCTGGTGCCCCAGCAACTGGTTGATTCCTATCGACAGCAGCAGCAACAGCTCCTCCAGAGGCCGTGAGTATTAGTTACTCCTCCTATCTCACCTCTGACCCTTTTCTCATTCACTTCTCCATCCATCCATACCATCTACCCATGAATCTATCTGTCCTTCATTCTGTGTATCCATCCATCCATCCATCCTCCCTTCTATAAATTCATCTATTCATTCATCCTCCTATCTCTTCAACCATCCATCCATCCATTCATTCATCCTATTTTTCCATCCATCTTCCCTTCTATATATCTACCCATCTATTCAGTCATCCCATCTCTCCATCATTCCATCCATTCATCCTCCTATCTGTCTACCTATCCTTCCAATCTGTACACTCATGTATCTGTTCTCTCATATGCATATCCATCCGTTTATCCATCTTCCACTCCACCTGTCCATCCCCTTGAAGTCCCTTGTTCTTAGGCTAGTAAAAGGTAACATTACATACTAACTATGTGATCCTGGGTCAGTTACTTAACCGCTCTGACTTTGTTTCTTAATCTATAAAATGTGTATAATAATAATGATATACCTATCTCACAAGGTTGTTATGAGGGAAACACTTTGCCTAGAAGGTTTGCAAAAACCTAAAGGCATTATTATCATCAACCACCACAACACCTTCTTTGTATAGGAAGACTCTAGCTACAGACCTAGTGACTAGCCGTGTATTGCCATCCATAGTCCAGTCTAGCGCGGTACCTAATGGCACATCACCAGCAGGTCGGTCACTAGGTGATGATTTTTCCCAGCCAAACAGTGGAAAGCTTGAAATCTGTATCCAGGGAAACTGTTCCCACATTGATGGAACCATGGAACCTTGAAATATTGACAGAGAATTAAAAGATCAGAAACATACGAATAGCTTTGTAAAGTGAGAGGAAAGAAAGATAATTTTATTTATTTGTTTAATTCACTCAGAAAGCATTTATTTATTTATTTGGAAGGCAGTTGGGGTTAAATGACTTGCCCAGGATCACACAGTTAGTAAGAAGCTGAGGCCAGATTTGAACTCTTTCTGACTCCAAGGCTGGTGCTCTATCCAGTGAGCCACCTAGCTGTCCCCAACAAACATTTATTAAGACCTCCAGTATGTCGAGTGCTGAGCTGGACACTGGAAAAATGAAGGCAAAATATCAAGAGAGTCCCTGTCTTCTGTCCTACATTTTGCTGGGGTGATGCAACACACAGATTGTGTATGTGTGCGTGTGTGTGTGTGTGCATGTGTGTGCATTTAGATGTATGTGTAGATGTAGATATCAATATTTTTTGTATACATACGTATATAGATATTGGTAGCAATATCTATAACTATATTTATCTCTCTATATACATATATAAATATAGATCCATGATCATTTGAAGATGTGGGAGAGAGGACCAGAAGTTCCCCTTAGGACATGGTACTTGAATTGGTCCTTGGAGGGAGCCAAGGATTTGAAAAGACAGAAACAGGGAGAGCATTCCAAGCAAGAGCCAAAGGCACGGTGATGGAAAAGGTCGGCCCGTTTCAGTGGAACGTAGAAATATGTGAGGGAGAGCAATAGGAAATAATATGAAACAAATGTAAAATAAAATAATAGGAAATCTTTCTGGAAAACTAGGTTGTGGGTTCAAAGAAAGGCTTCCTGGGTTTACGAGTGTGATATCTCATCTCTATTATTCTCATTTCCCTGCCAGGAGTCACTTACAGTCTCCCTCTTCCTACGGCCCAGTCCTCTCGCCCATGAACAAAGTCCATGGGGGCATCAACAAACTGCCTTCCGTCAACCAGCTTGTGGGGCAGCCTCAGCAGCATGGCTCCACTGGAGGGCCCAATCTGGGGCCCATGGGTAAGCCTGCTTTGATGGTGGTACTGGGGGCAGGGAACCCTAACACAGGAGCAGAGAGAGTAGCCCAGGAAACTCCCCCTGCAGATGGTAGGATGTCCAATCAGAGATACATAAAAGAACCAGACTAATGAGTGGAAATGGAAAGGCCGGTAGAGAGCATCCAAAAATGGTGGCCTTTGGAATATCATCCATGAGATATTGGGACGTCTTTGTGGTCTTCCAACTCAAAATATGCTCAGTAGAGAAAGAAGGTGAGAACGTGAGAAAGCTGAATTTATAGTATTGGTGAAGAAAAACTTCCTCTAGTGATCTGCTTGGTGCCTGTGATCCTGGGAAGCCCACCTGGGTTTTATTGGTCTCTTAGTAATACCCCCTTACAATGAGAGGTCAAATTTTTCATCATTTCATTTCAGTTAAGTCTATCAATTCAAATGTTTTCTTTTAAAATGTGAATTTTTAACAGTATTAAGCAACTATTGTGTGCAAGGTGTTAGGGAATGCAAAGATGAAAAATAATACAGTTTTTACCCTCAAAGAATTTAACTTCTTGGGGTGAGGGGAGGTGAAGGTGTGACTTGTAGGCATACCATGAGGTAGAGTGTGAAGAAGAGGAGGAGGAGAAGCAAGTCAATTCAATAAGCATTTGTTGAATGTCTACTATACCTAACAAATTTACAAACAGATTTTGTTAAGGTTCTAGTCTACATCAAGCCCTGTGGGAGGCACTGGGGACAAAAATGAAATAATCCCTGCCCTTAAGGAGACAATAAGCTACACCGTCCAGATGAAATACCCAACACATATTCCTGAAGGGAAGAGAATCTTCTTAGATCATGGAGGATTTAAGGAGAGGACTCTTACAGGTAGAAATGAGGAGGGAGTGAGCTCCAAGCATAGGGGACATTCATTCCCATATGGATAAACAGAGATACACCAGAGAATGACCAGTAATCTTATGTATATTTTCAAAGGAGGCACTGTCAATTCAATAGAACTCAATCCAATGAACATGAGAGGCAGGGTGGCATAATGGATAGAATAAACCTTGAAGTCTAGAACATCCAAGTTCAACACTCACCTCTGATGCTTACTGACTGTGTGCCTTTGGACCAGCCATCTTTAGCTTCTCAGCAACCCAGGAGACTCTCAATACTATAAGCTATAGAGTCATTGCCTGTTGGTAGAGGAAGTTTCCACACTGGGTGCTCCCCCATACCTAGGAAATCAGAGATCCAGACCAAAAAAAAAATCCCTACCCTCATGCAACTCATATTCTAGGACATCCATAGAGGTAGCTATAATACAAAATAGAAACGGCTGGATGGACAGGAGAAATACAAGCCAAGAGACTTTTAAAAAAATTGATACATGCCTTCCTGGCCCTTAAGGGGGGTTCTGTGTGCCTAGGCCAAGAGGAGAAAGGCAACTTTTCTTCTGTTTAATTCTCCAGAAGGGTAGGGGACAAGGAAATAGGGATGTGTTAAGACATTCAGTCTACTTTTCCATTTTGATCTGAGTATCCACAATTTCAACAAGCATGTATTAAGTGCTAATTTCTGAAGATAAAATGACAAGAGTGAAATGGTTCCTGGCCTGAAGAAGCTTATATTCTAATAAGAGGGGCAAGCCGTACATATTCAGGTATGGAGAACATATATAAAATGAATACTAGGACATTTGGGGAGAGAGTGGTGGAGAGGCCAGGATCCAGGAAGAGGTCAACATGCTTTGAAAGAAAAAGGTGTCAGATGGTCCTTAATGAACCACAGGGGAATCTCTCCCAATTTCCCCAGTCTCTCACCTGGTAAAGCAAGAGAGTTTCTTCCTTCCTTGCCAATAGCAGGTTGCTGTTTCTGTCCACAGGCCCTGGAATGCTGAACAGCCACAGTCATCCCATGCAGTCCAATGGTGAAATGAATGGTGGTCACACTTCCCAGTCCATGGTCTCAGGGTCACACTGCACTCCTCCTCCCCCATACAATGCTGACCCCAGCCTCGTCAGGTATGCCTGTCTCTGGGACCCTCCCACGTGGCATGTGGACACTTGTGTGATAGCTTAGCTTTCCCATTCCCTGCACCCTGCCCTGTTCACTTGTCCACTAACCTTAGAACTTGTCTGCTGCTACCACTCCACTAACTGGTCCTCGTTCTAACTGAGAAATCACTACCCTGGTCATCTCTTTGCCCTGGCGTCAAGGGAAGAATCTGGCTGTTGGCTCTCTATGCTGGCTTCAGTCAAATCATGAGCACTGAGAAACTTCCTTTTTCCCATTATTAAAAATGTATCCTCCTATTGAAATTGGAAGAAAAAGAAAGCACCTGCTTCCTTCTGCTTCAGTACTCAGCCCCTAGATTCACCCCCTTCCTCCCATGCGTTTGCATGGAACTAAAGGAACTGTGGGGAATTCAGGTCAATTTTTCATAAGAGCCATATCGTTGAGAACCAGCCCACAGAACTTTCTCTGGACTAGAGATCAGGGCTGTGATTCAAGGGAGAATGTGTTGAGTACATTGATGGACCATGCCAAAAAGTATAAACAGTTCTACCTTCACTGAGACTTTTGGGACACACTTTACAGTGAGTGATCATTACTAGGTCTTACTGGTTAGAAAGTGTTGACTGTGGATGGAGCCCTTTTTTAAGTAAGATTAGGGGGCCGGAGAGGAGGATAAGAAATATAAAAAATAGGAAAGTATCTGTGTATTCCAGGAGATTCCTTTCTATCTGAGGAGACTCTGAAGGAGTCTTCCATATCTGATTTTTAATTGGTCTGGAGGAGGATAAAGGCTGGGATCCCAGGCCATGACCATTGTATAGAAAAGTCCCCCAGGTCTCCAGAATGTCTTTCCTTGTACAAATAAAGGGAGTACTGTGGGCTAGGCTAGCCATGGCAACAGTCTTTAAAGGCAGTTTAAATGGGCAGATAGCTAGTGATGAGATTCAGGGTAGGCAGAACAACCCATGTGATGGGGTCCACTTTTCTTTATACCATCCACAGACTGTAAGTAGAGTCTGCAAAGAGGAGATAATTCCAGATACTGCAAGCAAGATTGTGGAAGCGCTCCAATTTAGCTTATTCTCTTTGTTAATTAATATGAGACAGAGTCTGTGTTCAAATCCTCGCTCTTCTATTTACTACTTATGAGACCTTTATGGCCTTGGTTTTCTGTTTCAGCTCAAAAATCTATGATTCTATGAGAAAAAAAATCCAATCAGGGGAAAAGGGGCAGGGGGGAATAAAGGACTGAACATTGACTTACATCATTGATATTTATCCACCTTTAAGTTTATCCAAAGTTTGATATATCTCTAGTCCTGAGGTCTTGGAGGGTATGTTAAAAGAGGAAGCCTCAGGAGGAATCCCAGTATTGGTCACTGAAAAGAGTCAGCCCTTATCCTAAGGTTTGCAGGTTCTGTCCTGATGATGTATGAGGTCAGGGCTTGCATACCTAAGAAGTTAACATCTTTATTTTCCCAACCTCTTTCTTCAGTTTTTTAACAGGATTGGGGTGTCCAAACTGCATCGAGTATTTCACATCCCAAGGGCTGCAGAACATTTACCACCTGCAGAATCTAACCATAGAGGTAAATGCCTTGGGCAGATCTCTTCTTTCCACTGGCTCTATCGGGTCTAAGTTCCCAACATCTAGGAAAAAAAATAAAAACAAAGATTGGGGGGGACAGTCATGAAAAGGAAAAGAGCATCTTCCAGTTCCTGTCTAATGCTGAGGAAAAGGCCTTCCTTCCTCCATAATCCAGATTTCCATTTGAGCTTCTATCTTCCTTATAAAAAAAAAAAAATTGGGTCTTCCATTCCCTCAACTTGACTATGATTTAGAAGTCAAGCCGTAACAAATTTTGGTCAAAAGAGATAGATTTGGATAAGAAAACTATGTGTAGTTAAGTGATACTGACTGCACTTTGAGGCATAATCAGACAGACCTGGGTTTAAGTCTTGTCTATGATATGTCCTTGGCTGCTTGACCAATCCCAGAGAAATTACTTCACCTCTCAATGTCTGGGGCAATTCCATAGGATTTACCTACTGAATCATAGATGACTTGCCTACCCCCTATGTTGATGACCCTTCCCATCTTCATGGTATAGCACTGAGACCACACGTGGTACAAGATTGCAAGAACTAGACTTTCTATATTTTATTATTTTTATATTCACAAAGCTATTCCTGGGGTATCCTTGGTCTAGTGGAAAGAGCACTGAGAAATTGTCCTCAGAGGACACAGGTTTATTCCTGGCCTGGGCCACTCACTACCTATGTGACCTCAGGCAAGTCACTTGACTTCAGCTTTCTCATCTGGCAAATGGGAATGCCTCTACCTGCTCTACTCACTTCACAGTGGTGCTGGGATGCTCAAATGAGAGCTTCTATAGAGTGCTCTGAAACCACAAAAAGTTACAGAAATGCAATAGAAATGGTAATCAGTAGTAATAATGTTATTCCTGGTTAATGGTATCTATCATACAGAATCTGAACAGATCAGAGCTGGGAGGGACCGTAGAATGCAGAAGGTCAGAGCTGGGGAAAAACTTAGAACATAGGCATCCAAGATAGGTAGGACCTTAAAACATAGAGTGTCAGTAGCTAAGAGGGGCCATAGAATACAGAAAGTCCAATCTGAGAGGGACCTCAGAGATCATTTAATCCAGTTTTCTCATTGTCCAGAGCCCTTTTATAAGTCTTTAAACGTTATATAATTAAAGTAAATTCTTAATATGATGAATAAATTGGGACCCAAGGTTTAGATGCTATCCTTTAGGTTACATCTATTAGAACAGTTTTTACTGTTCATAGAACTGATAGTGCCCTGGGGATAGTGACTAAAACAAAGTGACATTATTCTTAATCTAAATAATAAATATTATTTTAGTCTAATCAATTGGAATGTGGTTCTGTTGAGCTAAAAATCTGCGTGATTTAACATGTCTCCAATTTCAAACACACTCACAATTGTTATTGAGGCTTCATCATCATTCCCTTGCTATGGCTAGACAGATTTACAGTAGCTCACTCCAGAAGGCTTCAGGACAAAGCACATTATTCTTAGTGGCCTAATATATGCTATTATTTTTTCCATTTTATGGACGAGAAAGTGAAAAGCAGGATAAGTGGCATGCCATAGGTAGCTACCATTAGACCTAGGATTCAAACCCATGTTTTCTAATTCCTAGAAACACAAATAGTAACCTTAGGACTCCATGAGTAGCACCATTGTAGCCCCTTGGACACCCTGCTCTCTCCTCAGCTTCCTTTGGATTCACTCCACTCAGGGTTCTCCCAGGGCTGTTGCCAGTCCAGGGTCATCAACAAAGGAGAGACAGTGGTTTGTCATTGGTAGCCAGGGTCAGCTGCATAGACTCAGCCTTCAGATGCTGTCATCGCTAACTCCTGGAGGGAGGCAGTGTGTGTGCTCAGTAATCAACTGTTGCCTCCTTACCTTCATTCCAATGGCCCAATTCAGGGGTCGTCAGATTGCCAAACTGTGTCCGAGTGAAAGTTTTAACTCCCATCTCATCAAGTGTGGTGCCTGTGTTTCTAACATCAGTGTTGGGGGTGGATTTGAGATTATATTCACTTTTTCCAAAGTTGGCCTTGAATCTATAGGTCCAGTCTGTCTTTCCCCTGCCATCTTTTTTTTAAGGGAGTAGCCTTGTAATGTCTGCAGATTACTAATTTACTACCATTGTTGTTTTCTCTTTCCCAGTAACATTCTAGGCCAGTGATGCCCACTGGGCCTCCAATCATAGTCAATTTGGTCTCACAACTCTGTTCAATTAGCTTTTCCTATTGGTAGGCACTTTCTGGAATTTCATTTCTATACCTG
This sequence comes from Notamacropus eugenii, assembly GCF_028372415.1. Lineage (NCBI taxonomy): Eukaryota > Metazoa > Chordata > Mammalia > Diprotodontia > Macropodidae > Notamacropus > Notamacropus eugenii. Next base: position 40,124,699 of record NC_092876.1, read on the forward strand.
AGCTCCATTTCAATTGACATTACCAAATAAGATGGCATGCAGTTATTTCCATAACTAGAGAGACCCAAGGCTTTGCCCTCCCATGCATGCTTCTCTTCTTTTAGAACCAAGAACGTCTCTAGAAACACACACACGTGTTTTATTTAAGAGAGGCAATGTCTATACTGAGAGCTGTGTTCTACTCTGGAGACTTTGTGGATGAAATTAGCCAATTAATATTGATTGATGGATGGATGCATGGATGAATGTCAGTCCTGGGTCAGTCCAGATACCTGCTCCCTTCATATTCACATTCTTGTCAAACACACAGGACATTCCCACTTAGCTCCTGGTGGTTCTGTGCCAACATGTGCTTTTTAAGCTTTCCATGGTAAGGTATGGCCCCGTAACCACCAGGATTTGGCTTTGATCCAGAGTGGAGGTTCTACTCCCTGTCGCCGAAGACAGAAAGATATCACTCCTTTGTCCCCAGTAAGATGAGAGGGGACACTTTTCTCTTGGCCCCGGTCTCCCCACTCCATCTATCTCTAATCTTGGTGTATTTGCTACATGGATCTTGTAGGATCTTGGGGCCCTGAAGATTCCTGACCAATACAGAATGACCATCTGGAGAGGTCTTCAGGAGCTGAAACAGAGCCATGACTATGGGGCCCAGCAGCTTATCCGCTCGAGTAGTAATGCTTCGACCATCTCCATCGGGAGCTCAGGGGAGCTTCAGCGCCAGCGTGTGATGGAGGCTGTGCATTTCCGAGTCCGCCACACAATCACCATCCCCAACCGCAGTGGGGCGGACGAGTGGGCAGACTTTGGCTTCGACCTCCCTGATTGCAAATCCCGCAAACAGTCCATTAAAGAGGAGTTCACAGATGGAGAGATCAACTGAGGATGGGGAAGGGAAGACTGGGGGAGATCCAGAGGGGCTTCCCAAGGTGTGAGTTCCCCCAACCAGACTGACTTCCAAAGGAAACACTCAAAAAAAAAGAAAAGAAAAACTCCAGATATGGGAGATGGTGATGAGTTTACAGCCTTAAGCCCCTGGAGAAAGTTTTGCTTTTTTTTTCTTTCATGTCTTTGTTTCCAGGACTGGAGCTTTGAGCTATAAGCAGCTCAGGGCCAGCCATGGTGGTCTGTCCATCTGCTGGGCCCCCACTTCCAAGAAGACATTTCTGATGTTCTTCAGTTTGGGAGAGGTGGAAGGGTGGAAGCTCCTCAAAGCAGCCCATTCCAGATGGGCCACCTGAATATTCTGTAGATATTTTGTAGTCCTGCACAGACTTATTTTGTGCATCCACTTGATTAATTGTACAGTACATGTCATGTTTTACGGAGAGATGATTAATATAAAAATGAGGGACAGTGTTTTTCTCTGCCCTCCACCCTCCTTCTGTCCACTCAGAGATATCTGAATGGGGAAGATGAGTGTCATGAAAACTGACTTCAAATCTTTTGCATCTCAACTTCTGAAGCTTCTGCCAGCTTTCAGACCCTTTGTAACAAGGGGATCTGCCTTCTTGATGGACTGCCAAAAAAAAAAAAAAGTATTTTTCAACATCCTTCAGTTCTCTGTAAAGAAGCTCAGCTCCGTCTTTGTATTTCAAATGCTGTCTGTGTACTCCTGAGCTCACCCCCCTGCATCTGCTTTATAAAGGAAATCGTTGATTTTTCCAGCCCATTTTCAAAGTGGCTTATTCATCCCCTACTAATGAGGCCAGAGCAAGGCCATTTTTCTAACTAGTTTGAGGGTGAATCAGATCCGTTTAGAAACGATGACCAGTTTGGACAAGAATCAAATAGACTTTTTAGAATTTGCTCCTTTTTCTCCTGTACCCTGGCTTCCTTCTTTTCCACCCAAAACTCCTGGATCCCCACCCCCCAGTCCCCATAATGTGATTTCTTTCTATCTGGAGTCTGAATTCAGTGGGGAAAGATGGATTTACCGAAGTGCTCAATCTTTTCTGAGAAACTTACCACCCCATTGGAATGCTGGGGCCCCAGAATTTGACATTCAGATGACCTCTGTTCACCACAGAGATGGACGGTATATTTCTCACACTACTGGTATTTGTTCATATTTGATAAAGTGAAACATTTTTCTACATTGAAGTTCAGGATTTATTTTTTGTTTTTTTAATGTTTTATTTGCAACATGTGGTGAAGGTCTCCATGCCCAGCTTTTCAGCAGGTTTTCAGCCAACAGTGATAGCAAAATTCATTCAAAACATGCCATCAGTTTATGGGGGTCTTTTGGAAAGCCTAAAAATATAGTCCTGATCCCAAGTTAGGGTATACCACATCTGTAGAAAGGATAATTACATGTTTGCAACTGAGGGATCTGATCTGGGTCTTCTTTTCCATATATGACCCTGGATGAGTAATTTTAGCTCTCAATACTTTCGGCAGTTCTCCAAGATTATAATTTGCAAAGAAGGTTGCCAACCTGTGTTAGAGGAGAGAGTGTTCTCATCTGGAAGTTCCCTATACCTACCACTGAGCTTACCAGTCTGCTCTCTATCTCAATTTTCTTCTATGAGAATACCTTTACTTCACCATGTGTGGCCATTTGGCTTGGTGGGTAGAGAGGAGATATGCCAAGGAGTAATTTTACACTCACTAAGGTATAAAATATTCATCCCCCAAGATGAATTCCTCCTAAGACAATTCATTCATTCATTCCTTTAATAATTATTTATTTAGGCTCTATGTGTTCTGAATAACAGACTACACAAGGGAAAAATTCATTTCCTCAAGGAGCAACATTCTACTAGAAAGGAAAAACAACATATTTGCAGATAAGTAACAATTCACACAGACTAATCCTAGGCTAACCAGAATGTTTCTTGCTCAGTGACTTAGAAAAGTTCTTATTCTTTCTTCTCATCATAGAACCTTTGGGCAGTCTGGTGACACCTATGGACCCCTTTCAGACTTTTTTCTCAGATTTATGTTTTAATGCATACAATAAAATCCATAGGATTACAAAGAAATCGAATGATATTGAGATAAAGTTATCAAAATGTTTTTAAAAGCACAAACTCACAGAACCTAGGTTAAGAAGTACTGGACTAGATCAAGTTACGTTTTCTGTGTTATGGGACAAAGTTCGACTCATTAAATGGGTCATCTGAATTTTAAGGAGGTCACAGCTAGGCTGATTTCTTAAAACAAGATTTTTCTCCCTGTGCCTTGGTGTGTGTGTGGGAGGGTGGGAGGGGAGTTTTCAGAAGAGTCCCTGGTACTATATTTGGGCATGACTTGTATTGGCCTTATCTGATTATTAAAGTCTAGGGTGGGAGGAGAAAGTCCCCTGGAAAAGGCCAAGTTCAGATTAAACTCCAATCAGGTTAAACAATTAAACACAACGGGAGAAAGTTCCATGGAAAAGCCCAACGCAGTGAAAAAATCCAGACAAATTTGCCTTCCTGGGCACAGAATTCAAATGCATGAGAAAAGATTAAAATGAAGCCACTTCTTCAACGGCAGAGGCAACCCCTTTGTGAAAGTGTCAGTCCACATTCCAGAACAAATCTGAAGGACCTCAAATCAACACCTTTCCCAAATTCTACATTTTAGCCCAGTGATTCCGAAGGCTATCTATCACATTTAGGTACCTTGTTGAATAAAACAATGAAGGGGGGGGGGGGGGGAATCTTGGAGACAGAAAAAAGGGAGAAATAAGCCCACGCTTATGGCCATAACTCAGGAAGACTGAGGTGAATTTGCTTTGGGTGATTGATTAGAAAAGGAGAGGGTAGGGCTGAGATTCTCCAGAGTTCACCTTGGTTCCTGGAGCATTGCAGGTAAGGAGCATTTTATTAAGCATTTACTATGTACCAGGCATTGTCTTGGTCTTGGCGCTGGCTCCAAGTCCATTCCTCACAGTATCATTAGGTAATACAGTTAACTGATCTCCATCTATTAAAGTTTCCCCAGTGGCCACTAACCCATATTAACTTTCAGTAAGAAAATGGTCCAAAATTGGTCATACATGATGGTGTAGACAACCTGATCCTCCTCTGCTGAGAAAAAGGTCATTTCATCGTGATTTGCCATCAGGCACCCAGGACATCACCTTTAGGAGCTGAACCAGAACCAGCCACAGATACGAGTTGTGTAGTGTGGGGGATTAGAACTCTCCAGTGTTTTGGATACACAGACACACGCTTCTATGTTAGTAGCAAATTAGAGCACTTTAAATGCTTTAAGACTTAAAAACCATTCATGTTTTCAATGTCATATCGTGCTTCTTCAGGCAGTATTACTGGATCTATTCCAACAATATTGTTAACTTTTTTGGGGTAATGTCATCTTGGGGAAACGTGTTATTTTTTTAGCTGTGTTTTTGTGGGTTTGTAACAATAAAGCACATGTTCAAATGGAAAGGCCTCTTGTGGTTAAACGGTAACTCTCCAAATGCTGCGAGTTCAAGTAAGGTCACCAAATGGGCCTGAATGATGGTAAAGAATAAGAATAAATAATAACCACAGCCAGTATTCATATAATGCTTTGTGATTTGCAAAGTACATTACAGATATTATCTCATTTTATTGTCATAACCATTCTGGGGAGGGGCAAAGGCCATTGTCCCCATATTATAGATGAGGAAACTGAGGCAGAGAAGTTAAATTGGTTTAATAAAGTCATCCACATTTAATCTAACTTGTTTGCTATTTGGGACTTGCAGAAAACAATGCTGCTACTTTCAGTAACGTGGAGGATTTTACAAGCAGGTTAACAATTCTGGAGGCTGACAAGGGTTGCGTCTGCTAACCCAAGACTGAGGACAATTTCCTGCACAGTCTGAGTATTGCATACAAAACCTCTGCCTCCAAGTTAAGAAAGGCATTAATGTGTATTTAATAGGAGTGGTACGTGTAAAACCTATATAAGATTGTGTGGGGAGGGAGTGGGGAAGGAGAAGGGAATAAGGGGGAGGGAGGGGAAAAAATTTAAGATATATAGAAGTGATTGTCGAACACTGAAAACAAATAAAATAATTTAATTTAAAAAAAAGAAGAAAGGCATAGTGAAAAGGGGGCTAGCCTTGGAGGCAGGAAGGCCTGGGTTCAAGTTTCTCCTCAGACACATATGGGCTGTGTGACCCCGGTCCAGTCAGGCGCCCTTCTCAGTGACCTACAGCAACTCTACGACAGGGATTCTTAACCTTTATTGTGTCATGAGATCCCTTTCGTTGTTTGGTGAAATCTATGGACCCTTGCTCAGAATAACTGTGATAAATAACAATTTAAAATGTTTAAAATAAAATACAAAGGATTACAAAGGAAACATTATATTGAAATATAGTTATCAAAATATTAAAAATAATTTCATAGATCCCAAGTTAAAAGCCCCTGCTCTAAGCCTATGGGTGACAGCTCTGCATTAATGAAGGAATCTTCCATACTAGATGAAATCACTGGTCTGTATCAATATTAAAAAAATAATATTAAAATAATTTTTAAAAATTCTGAGGTCCTTTTACACAGGACTTAACAAGGTTATGCGTCCCATTTTCAAGAACGGAGCAGTACTTACCATTTCCACTTGTCCCAACACAGAAATACTCAAGTATATACTTGACTGACCAAGTTATCAGGTTTGGAGAAGGACTTAGTTCTTCCCTGAGTCCAGGGTAGGTCCTACTGGGCTAGAATACTGAGCCACCAACAGCTACCCAACAGCTTTTGTAACTTAGACACTGTGCCTATGATTTTCTTAGTGGAGGGAGCTTCCTGGTTAGTAAAGTCCCTCTGCCAATGTAGCATGACACTTTGAGTCCTAGAAGGTTACCTAGAGCTAAAGGCAGCCAAACAATTGTTCAAGGTCACACAGCTAGGATGAGATGGAACTCAACCCAGGTCCTTCTGATATTGAAGCTGTTTCACTCTCCACTACTCCACATGACCTCTCCCCATACTGAAGGGGTGAGCGAATGAAGGGAGAAGAGGTGAAGCAATACAGTGAGTTGTGATTCTGATAGATGCTGGTCCTGCCACAAGTTCCAGAGAGTTTGGTGTTTGTTTGGTGTCTCTGCTTGAGATGTGGGTGTATGCTATGGATCAGTCTGCATAGAAGGGACACTACACTATGTACAGTCAGGAGCATGCAGAGCATAGGAAGCTACATCAGCTGAACCAAGAGGTCGTTGGGAGTAGAGCTCAGACCTCTGTTTAGCTCAAACAATACCCGTAATGAGTTAGGCTTTGTACCTACAGACATCCACATCTGTGCTGAAGGGAAAAGCCTCCAACTGCAGGACTTTCAACAAGACCTGCTGTTGGACTCACAGAGGTTATAAAAGTCACCAGGAAATCACCCTACAGAGATGACTGTTGCTTTGAGGCTCTGTGATGTATCCTAAGCACATGGTTTGGTGATGTGGGTGAAAAACGAGTCCCACAAAGTATAGCGTTGAGTCTCATGTGTTAACCACTCTGTGTGGATTTAGTAATTCTTTTGCCAAATAGGTATTAAAAGAATACATTAAAATAGTCTTCCATGAAGAAAAAATGACTGGAGTGACACTGGCACATTCAACACAAGAATGACATTTTAATTTCTTTATCAGAAAACTTAAATTTTACTTGAAAAAGTAGGAATATGAGAAACTACAGACAAGAATATTCAAATATATAAACACATCTCCAGTAAGTCTGACACAATAAAAAAGACACCCCAAAACCTGGTTTAAAGCAGAGTGGCCCATTTTGGAAGGCACACTTTTCCTGTAACATTTACACACAATCCCATCTAGACTTGACTGTCAGGGGGGAAAGAGCCCTATCTTAAACTGTTTTTCCCACTATGTCTCAAAGGAAAAAGGAGCATCACTCCAACCTTCTCCCCCCCCCTCCTCCCCCCACACTCCTGAGACCATATATCTGAGCCAGGGCAGAAACACTACTTTCACATAAGTATGTTTCATTGCCACAGTGTGTTAAGTAAATAGCTGGCACGTTTCTCAGGATGGATAATGCCTATGTGTTGACAGGTTCTTTAAAAACAAAATATCAGCCTTTCTCACCCAAATGCCTCTTTCAAACACAAAGAAAAATACACACTGACAGAATGATGCCCTCCAAGCTTCATTTCTGGGCCTAAAACAACATCCTAAGAAAATTACTTGCTACACCATTGCTGTATACACACATTTCTCCAAAGTTTTCCCAGTTTATGGTTTTCAGTGCAAATAAAGTCACAAAAGACTGCAATTAATTTTTTAAAATTAATAGAAATGGAAATAGGTAAAAGGTCACCTTCTTCAGCAAATATTCAGTAAGACCTTCCCTCTTCACAGTATTTCCGTCTTGGTAATCCATGCTGTATTTGCACCTTGTCCTTCATTGCTTAGGTTGATGGCTGACCCATTCCACCAGGACTGCTCAGCTGCTGCAGCCACCTGAAGGGTCCAGAGAAAATGTTCTTTGGGGACAGCTGGGGGTTCTTTTCCTGTGGGGACAGAGGCAGTAGCTTGAAACTGATTCAGAGAGAACAGCGAGGTATTCATTCACTGGCTCTGTGGCAAGTGATTCTGGACTCAATGAAGACCTAGCTCAGTCATGCACAGAGTATCTCGGCAAATGACTTGCCTCACTTAAGTTCAGAGTCTCATCATTTAGAAGAGATAAGCCAGATACTTTTGACCACAACCATTTAGGAAGCCATCTGTGAAGGTACGTCTTACAACACTGAAACCATGGGTCATTTTTAAGGTTTCCTGGGAAAAAACAGAGGTCATGCTGTCAGTATTCCTTGGTTACAAAGGACAATGTTCTGAATAAGAGATGTTGGGATTCAGAGGGGACCCTCAGGGTCCAGAAGTGTATGAGCACTTTTTGATATAGTCACTTCCCAGTGTGGTACTGCCCCACACCCAGAATCTCTCTCCATTCTTCAACCCACTCTAATGCAGTCATCTAATGCACTCTGTGGATGGGTGCCCACCATGGAAATATCATCCACATGTATGAACGCTCAGCAAATACTAAGAAATCTGATCCATCTATTTAGGAACATATTGACCCACTCTTTAAATTGCTATTTCATTTAAGAGAATTAATTTAATGCCTACAGCATGAGAAAATGGGTCCTTCATTCAAGGATGATCTTTGGGCCCCACCTCTTTGGTTTTAGCCAACAAGGAAGTATCATCATCTCTCAAAAGCTCTACAGCTCTTTTTCAACAAAGGCCCAAAGTGGACAGAGTATTTATGTCAACAAAGAAAGATGACTCACATTCCTGTGTCCAACGGCCTAAAATTCTTGAGAGAGCAGATGTGGCGGTGATTTAGAGTGGCCACCTGGGTCCAAAACCTAGATCTGTCACTTCCCTACTGTGTGACTATTTCTCTGGCCCTCGGTTTCCTCAGGGTGGTGGTGAGGATCCAGTGAGATGATGAGCGGTGGGCACTTCAGAAAGCACTGTGAAACATCAGCTATTGATATTATCACCAAAAAACCCTAACTAAGGGAAAAGTCACACTGAGCAAAAATTCTGAAAGGGGTTGGCAAACAGTTCTGAATTCAAGAACAACAAAGGCTATGTATTGGGAATGGTTTGAAAGGAATTATTTTGATGGAAAGTAAAGTACTTTCAAATTTTTTGCTAAGCATCAAGAAGTTTCTAACCTTTAAGGGTTCCGAGAAAGTGTCGAAAGAGTCCTCTATAGGCTTCTTGGTACTGATTGGCATGTGTGTGTGAGTATAAGGACACGGAAGTTCCGTGCTCAGTAATCCCCAAGGGATTCTGATTATCAGCCCGTAATGTCCCTTGAGAACCATGGACCTGGGGGAAATGTTTAAGAAAAAAGTGTTAGAATTCATCAGGACTGGAATAGAGCTGGGGGTAGATTAGTTGTTGGGTTTTTGTTTGCTGGAGACTGAGGGTTAGTAAGGTTGTTAAAAAAGACTCACAGTGATAAATAACAGTCGAGGCTGTTTTTGTTACAGTTTTTTAAAAAAGCAGTTGGTTTAAGGAAGATATATAGAATGTAATGATTCAGAATCGGCGGGATGTGGCACATACAGAGGGCACTGACTCAGATCTGACCCTTGTATCCAAGCAACCGCAAGTGTTGATAAGTAGACGCTGCTGCCCCTGGTCTCTGGGAGGCAGCAGGGTGGGATTTCCCTCTCATCCTCCCTCTCCTCTCCTCTCCCCTGCAGGTTTCCCTGTCCAGCCTGCTCTTCCCTCAGAGCCACTACAGGCTGGCAGTGCTGAGGGCCCGGAGCTCTGCAGCTACTCCTGCCTCAGTCTCCCCACTCACCATCCTCCACTAGAGTAGGCCTGCCTAAGCCCCCGCCTCTAGGCCACCTCTTCACCGCCTCTCCTGGTTTCACCCAGCCCCAGTCCTCATCATGAAAAGTTGTGGGTGGCAAGGCTGTTTACTTTGAAATGTCGACAAGCCAGTTTTCAGTCCCTTCAGTATAAGGGCCCATCCATATTTATGTATAATCTGAGGTTTGTATGTGTGGGTGGAGGTGGGAGTGGATGTAAGAAGTCTTAATTTCCTGTCTACATTCTCTCTCCCTCCATCTTTCTCTCCACCCCTTTCTTTCTCTGACTTTTCTCTAGCATTCCTTCTACACCCGTCTTGTTCTCTCATTCTCTCTCTCCCTCCTCTCTTTTGTCATTCTCCCTTTATCCATCCTTCTCCCTCCCTTTCTCTCTCCCTCCTTTCTCATTCTTTCTATCCATCTCTTTACCTTTCTGCATCTATATCTCTCCCTCCCATCCAGTCTCTCTGTTTTCTCTCTCTTTCCTGAGAGGTTCAGTGAATTGCCCAAGATTACCCACCCAGCATGAGTCATGGGTCAGAGGCCAGATTGGAGTCCAAGGCCTTCTTTCCTCTCTGTCATTCAAAGCAACAACCTTAGAAAATCTTAAAAGGGCTATCCTTTTCTACAGTGGACCAGCCTGGCCAGAAGTACCACGGGATAGCAACAGAAAGACAAACCAATCTCTGGGATCTGGATGCTTTGGTTCAATATGCATTTATTAAGCACCAGAAATGAAATGAAAAGACAAGGGGTAGAGGAAGTCAAAAGGCCAAGCATCATGCAGGGGCTCACAGCAGGAGGTCTGGGGCCCTTGGACCTTTAGCCTTGGACCCCCTGAACCTTCAGCCCCATTTCTCATGCTCACTCCCTTGCCTCTCACACGGCCCCCAGGTCCTTTGGGTTCCTGAAACTCCTACCCAGGCAAAAACCTCTCGTCCTCAAAAAGGAGGAGGAAGAGGTCGTCTCAGGGTATTCCTGATCCCAGTGGAATGAGAAAAGACTTGGTCCTTCCTAGATGAAATGAAGCAGCCTGCCCATAGTGACCACACCCAGTCTCAGAGAAGAGGGAGATGTGCCTCCCACCCTTCACAGCAAAAGGAGCACAGGTGAGGAACACAGCCTGCGTGGGACCAACCAAGGACAGGTCAATTCAGTTTCCTCCCTACCTCCATCAACCTTTAATCTGTTACAAGAGATGGTGGCCCAGGGAGAGGACCAGGGAGGGATATTCGGAAGTGAAGGGAGGTTAAAATGTCACCAACAAAAACAATATGGAAAGAAGCATTTCTGGCCCAATCCCCTGCTGGTCTGAGGCTCTGTTCTTACTGGGGTAGCTCATCCCTTCCAGAACCTGAGCCTCTGTGGGCTCCGGACCCTTCTCCCTCCTTCCCAAACCAAGATGGTGAGTCCAGGGAAGCTTGGGGTTAAGTGGACTTGGCTAATATAGAGACTGCAAGTGATATCTTTGAAGAAATGCTCCCAATTCCAAATGGCCGGGCACAGGAGGAGCTCGACCGTGGAGCTCGATGGGACAAGAGAAGCCACCTAGTACGGCCTGAGCCAGACACATTCTGGGAACACAACCCACTTCTAAGGCACCAACTGCTTATAAACAGTGATAGAACGAACATCACATTTAAAGAACAATTTTAACTATTAAAAGTACTTCTCTTAAGAGATCTTTGCAACATGGAAAATGAAGAAGCAAAATAATCTCACAGAAAAGCAAACTTTTTTTAGGTTCTGAGCCTACACAAAACAAAGAAAAGGGGAAAAAAGAAAGGGATCCAACCATGAGTAAGAACAAGTGTATTTTGATAGAACATGAAACATACAAAGCATTAAGTTAACAGACCAGCAGCTAGGAAGCGCCACAGTGCGGAGAGTGCCTGGCCTGGAGTCAGGAAGACTTGAGTTCAAATCCAATCTCAGACACTTTCTAGCTGGGTGACCCTGGGCAAGTCACTCAACCTCTGTTTGTCTGTTTCCTCATCTGTCAAATGGGGTAACAGCACCTACCCTGCCAGGGTTGTTGTGAGGACCAAATGAGATAATCTCTGTAAAGTCCTGAGCACAGTGCCTGGTGTAGCTTGCTTCCCCAGCCCAGGCAAGGGCAGGCGCTACACAGACATCTATTTATTTCCTGTGACAAACAGGGGGATAAACCTGAGCTACCAGAGCTAAACCGATTCTTTTTTTGGGGGGGAAGGGGAGGAGTTGAGTCACATATTTTTCTTTTGTATACAGAAAATTGGGAATTAATCTATATTGTTTTTTCTACAATCACAAGAAGGGATTTGAGAAAGGACACACTACGTCCACTCTCAGGTCACAGCTTTCGGTGCAGTGTTGACTGACATCCAAACTAACAATGGTCCCACTAGGAAATTTCATGCTGATCATGACACTGTCTGCATCTTTCAAAGAGGCCACATCTGGACAAAAGGAGGTCATTACTTTAGGTCACGTCACATCTGAACACACAAAAGCAGATTTTTCTTTGAAACCCAATGTGGAGTGACCAAAATGAACACAAGCTCTCTGAAGGCAGGGCCAGTTTCACTTTTCACCCCTGGGCACAGAGTGCCCACTGCAAAACTGAATTAAAAATGCCTCCCTAGAAAGCTAGGGTGCAACAGGAGGCAGAGGCAATCAGCCACAAGCTGTTTACTAAGCCTTCTACACAGCGCTGGAGGGGTGGAGAAAGATGGTTGCCATTCCATGGACTTCGGAGGCTTCCAAGTGACCCTAAGAATTCCATCTCAATCAATGACTTATAGTGACTTACAGAATAAACAAACCCATTTTCCTGATGCTGTCTTAAAAAATACTGCCCCCAGCCACAAGTACTATTATTTTCAAATGTCTAAACTGCTGTGACTAATAAAAGCACAAAGTCATATAAAAGGCTTCCTGAATTTCTATACACTTTTCATCATTCCCTGGTTGGCCCCACCCCCCTCTCTAGACAGGGTTCCACCCCTCTCTCCTCCTCCTCTCTGGCTTCCTCCAAAGCTCAGCTGAAACACCACTTCCCAAGGGCAATATCCTCATATTTGTACCTGTTGTCACTCCCTAAACAACATAAGCTCTGTAGGGGCAAGAAATATTTCATTTTATCTTTGTATTCCCAGGGCCTAGCACCGTGACTGGCAAATAATTGGTGAGTGTACCACATTGGAATCCTGAAAAGTGTGACAGTAAGCTGGGCTCCTTCCTCATTAGGACACCTGCGACTTGCCATCTGCCTTTTCAGTGAAGCCCCCAGAACACCTGCCCTTCCACTGCCCCCCGCATCAGAATGGGAGCCCCTTGAAGACAGACACCGTCTCTCGTTTGGAAATAACAGAAGTAGAAGGGTAGGCCACTATCCCTTCCCCCAGCAGGCCCTCAGCCTGGCTGGTAGGACATGACTAATGTATATGAAATAGTTCAATATTCTCTTGTATTGTTTCCTCTTAATGTATGGAAAAGGTGCATGATTCAGTTAACAGCTGAGTTCCTGATGCTATTGAAAGTGTCTGGATTGGGGCTCTAGTCTCATAGGTTAGTCCAATAAAATATCCATTGAGTAACTATGGCACGCACAATGCTCTGAGAGGCACTGGGGGACAGGGGCTGGAAGGTGGCGGGAGGAAGCCGAGATAAAGTTTAGCTAAAGCATTATCCCTGCCTTTAGTCCCTAGGGATCAGAACTTTAAGTCTGGTAAAACAATCTGCAAATCTATATGGAAGGACTGGAGTGGGTGCCATCCTAGGTATATATCAATGATCACCCTGTTCTCACAATTCTGTAGCTGGGCAGGGAATCCCTTAGATAGATGGCTCTCATGGAAAACCTACAGTACATGTGACTAGTCCCACAAACACTAGCCCTGAATTAAGAGTCCGACCTGTCTGCCTAGATGAGATGCCATGAGACTGAGGGGCAAAAGGAAGTGTGGTTTTAGGAAACTGTTTTAGAAGTGTCCTGCTCTGGAAGCATCCCAGTGACATGCTTTTGCTCTGTAGAGAATTCAGCCCACTGGGCTTTATGAGGAAGGATTTTAGCACCAGACACAACTGTAGTCAGAAGACCAGGGGGTCAAGTCCAAGCTTTGTCTCTTGCTACCTGGGTGCTCATCTCTCTAGCCCTCAATTTACCCCTCTTTGAAAGGAGAGGGCTGGACTGGGTGACTTCCAAAGGTGTCTTCCAACATTAAGACTATAAGTAAGGGGTAAATTGTGCAAAAATTTTCATCATGGCTTCTCTGGGTTCAACAACCCTAACTCTGACTACCATGTTAGAACAGATGCTCCCTGAGGGTAGAGATTGTCTGGATCTCGTACCCCAAGCCTGGCTCAATAAATGCTTTTGCATTTATTCAGTGAGACCCCAGGCTTTTCAGAAACTCTGGCCAGTGGTAGGACAAGCCTGGCCTCTTACTTGAGCAGAATGCATGTCCCAGAGAAAAGATTGTGTCTGGAACACTCTCTCCCAACAAGAGACTGATGATATCCATGTCATGCACAGCAGCATTATAAAAGATCCCACCTAGAAACAAACCAAGTCACTGCTGATAGTTTCAGTGTAGGCAGAAGCACCCAACAAAAACGCATGTGTCCCACAGGCTTTTCTAGCCTTGAGGAGAGCCTCAGGGCATGTCCATGTTACCTGACACAGATATAACAGAACTGACTTCCACAGAAGTGAATCACACCTGACTTCCTTAGTAAACTGAGAGAAGCTGCCGGATAGAGGCTACTAACAACAGCCATCCGATGTATCCTCCCTAGCGCGTGGCTCTCACGGACTTTCCGGCACAAGAATTGTAAAGCTGGATCAAAACACCTGGAGAAGGATACAGGAAACAGGAAGAAGGAACCCCAGTCATCCACAGCCTGATCACTGGGGAAGGAACAGCCCGTGAACCGCCAAGAAAGATCTCTCCCACCAACTGTATAGCTTCTAGAAAAACTGTCTAGACTGTCTAGCTCTGTGCCACTGCCGTGATCTTAAGCCATGCGTCTCCTGTGGCCTGGGGTCTGTCTGGAACCCCTCATCACGTTTAGGGGAATAAAACAAAAGGTAAGAAAATAGACTGAGATCCTCTGAGTCCTTATAAGGAACTATTAAATTAGCCAGAAGAAAAATTCCCTGAGGACTAATTTTTAAGTACAAATGTGAATAAACACCCACAGCCAAAAATACAGATCTTACTTGTAGAATCCACAGACTAATGATTTCCCACATCTGTTAGCTTCATTGAAACACATCTCAGCAATCTGTCTATCCAAACTAGGGAGTTTCTCACAAAACACACCTTTGCCTAAAAATATCAAGAACGAAATAAAAATAATAAAAAGTCATAATGTGTTGTGGGACATAATATATTTAAAACATAGTGTGGAAAGAGCATTGGACTTGTCAGCAGGAAAGACCTAGGTTCCAATCCCTGTTCAGACACTTACTAGCCATGTAACTTTGGGAAAATCACCTCATCTCCCAAAGCCAGAACTTACTGCAGCTCACCCAGCCTGGTCATCTGATCTGACCTAGCATCACAAGGACCACTGGGTTTTCTCCTCTGCTCAGAAACTGAACCCTCTTTCACACAATCTCCCCTTCTTACAGAGAAAGATGTCCCATTTTTCCATTTGTATCCCTAACACTTGGTAAAGTTAATGGCATATAGTAAGCACTTAGTAAATACCCTCTCCTCCATTCACTCATGTAGCAGTATTTCCTAGGGGAAACACTACTCACACTGCCTACTTCATAGGGCTAGAATGAGGCTAGCATCTTTGTTGACCTCAAAGCTACATAAACGAACTATTCATCTAAATGGTCACTGAGATGCCACAAACTGTCCCCCCTCACAAACTCATGTCATTGGTCCCACAGTGAATCAGGTGGGGCAAGAAGCTAGTTCTGCTTCCTTGTTAATCCTCTCTGGGTAACAGCATTACCCACTCTACCAAACAATTCCTCAGGAGAAAAGGCCTCCCTTGTGCTGTGGCCAAGAAGAATGTCCTTTCCTCAAACAGCACTGACTTGAAGATGCCACAGGTACCCCTAGAATTCCGGAGCAGGTCAAAACAGGGATGTTTATTGCTCCCTATGGAAAGGGAAGTGAATATGCCTGGCTGTTCCCTTTCTCTCTTTTGCTGCCAGAACCATTGGGCAGCTAACTGAACATCAACTGAAAGGAGGGAGAGGGAGGACAAGGGCAATGGGAAAAGTCACTACAAATCCACCATTGCTAGCAGTAGAGCAACTGGAACAAAACAGCCTGCAGAAGATAGGCCAGGAATTTGGGAGGTTCATGGATTTAAAGCTGAAAGAACCTAGATCATCTGGTTGAAAACTGTAGCTTTAGAAATGAATGAATGAAAAAAAATATTAAATGATTACCAGGTGCCAAGTGATAAGCTAAGTACTAAGGATGTGAACACAAAAGAAAGCCAATTCCTGCTCTCAAAGAGTTCACTTCTAATAGAAGACAACGTGTACCTAGGGGTGGGAGCCAGAGAAGTGTGTCTGGCCTAGAAGGTTTCAGTGATGGGGAGCAGAGCCACTAGAGAACACACTGGTCTGCCCTTTCCACTGCTTTGATCATGGCTCCAGAAGTGGAAGAGGAGGAAGTGAATCAGTGGCCTGAAGGCCAAGCATGAAAGGACTGCTTCAAGGTCACAGGATTCAAAGGTGGCCTCCATCTGCAGCATGCCCTTTCTGGGCTTCAGTTTCATCATTTGTCAAATGATGGGATTAGACTAGGAGGCCCATGGGGTTCTCTCAGGCTCTAACCTGTGATTTTATTTCAGATTTTTAATTGTTGTTTAGTTGTTTTCAGATGTATCTGACTCTTCATGACCTCATTAAGGATATTCTTGGTAAAGAGTGGTTGGCCATTCCCTTTCTCCAGTTCATTTTACAGATGAGGAAACTGAGGCAAACAGGGTGAAGTGATTGGCCCAGGGTCACACAGCTAGTAAATACGTGAGGCTAGATTTGAACTCAGGAAGATGAATCTTCCTGACTCCAGGGCTGGCGCTCTGTGCACTGAATTACTTTCTATTTCAGAAGGACTTACTTAACAGTTCCTTCATAACAAAGACTGGAACTGTCAACCAGCCTCTATACCCTCGGTTGTTTCGCACATATGTTTTGAATATACAAATCTATAACGGTCTTCAACTGGCAGTAGGGAGGGAAAAGCTCTGAAAAGGAAGGCAACCCTCTTACATGAATGAATGACCAAGAGTGAAACATGAAAGACAAACAAGAAAGATTGAGCAGAGGCTCCCTCTTCCTGAGAGTAGAGAAACAGAAGTTATGACAATGCACACAGGCCACAGGCTGCTGGAGGCACCTGCTTTTCTCAAGTCCACCCAAAACTCAGCCCATTCAGGAATGGGAACGTTCATCCACAGCCTCCATGTCAACTTGTACAGTGAATTAACACTTTTCTTCCAATCCTCATGCACAAGGGAAATGGCACTTGCTTTGGGATCAGAGGAATGAGGTGGCACAGTGGGCTTGAAGTTAGGGAGACCTGAACTTCAAATCCCACTTCAGAAACTTATCAGCTCTATGACCCTAGCTAGGTCCCTAAACTTCCATCAGTTCAGTTTTCTCATCTGTAAATTGGGGATAATAAGAAGAGCACTTGTTGTAAGGATCAAATGAAATCATTTCTGTAAAGTTCTCTGTAAACCTTACAGCACTATGTAAATGTCATTACCACTCTTGTTCCTTTGTCATCCTGGGCAAATCCCAGGCATGAAGAATTAGTTTCCACATCTGTAAAAATGGGAGGAGCTCAGACCAGACTCTCTCAAAGGTCTCTCTGACTCTATCTCCTATGAGCCAGTGTTAGTCCAATTCTACAGTACACAGTTTTGACAACATCTGGAAGGTCTCCAATTTTGTGGGATCCAATCTCAAGAAAAACCACTGAGGCAGAGCTCCAAGCCAATAACCATTTATTAAAGAGACCAAGCCCCCTTCGCTTAATCTTCCTTGTGATCTGAGAGGCCCTCTTTCCGCAAGGCCTCACTCAGAACAGGCAAAGTAAAATAAAGAGTTTCACTGTATGATAGACCTTGCTTTCAACCCTCCAGGAGGGTCAGAAAAGACACATCAGCATGGGTAGTCAGAGGATGGGCAAGGCCAGGTCATCTCTACTGACTAAGTGGTCATAAGATGGTCCCCTCCTCATGGTGGGCAAGAGAGGGGTCCAGAGCTACAAAAATAAATTGGGAGATTTTCCATATCACATCAAGGCATCCTACCCACGATGGGTTTGTTCATCAACATTCTTATGGTTAGACAAGTGAACTTTATAACTGGTAGTTTAAGGTGTGGGACCTAATATAAGAAAGAATCTATTTTCTAATTATTCTTATATCTAACATATGTAAAACATGTATTAATATATGTAATTCCTATCTATAATCACCTTAGTTGACAAGACAGCCTAAATGTATATCGCTAGATGAGTATATCAATCAGTAATAACTGCTGACAATTACAACCCCTGTGGAACTGATTAACACTGATTGGAGCAAAATAGGGATCTAATTAAAATCATCTATCGATTTTCGGCTCTATTTTAAAGTTTTCCTGTGGACTGTCCGGCATAAGGCAGAGAGAACCTCTCAAATAAGAGATTCCACAGGAAAAATCCAAACACAGTTCTCTTTAGGGAGTGAAATCAAGAGTAGTTTCCTTACCTGCTCTCAATGCATCCATCACTATTTCAGAAGCTGTTTCAGACACTATGAGGAGGAGAGAGCACATCAGAGAGGACATTCAATTTAAACATATTCATGATGGTCAAATTTCAAACACTCAAATGACAACCCCCTCAGAAAAAGAAAACTTAGGGCCGAGACCATTTCTTAGGGAGGTAGGAAAACAGGAAATATTTCAATGAACAAGTTAGAATGCATTTCTAAATTGGAATTTGTTTTTATTTCAGATTGAAGTTTATATTTATTATATATACAGCAGAATTATACATTGCTTTCCTAAAGAGAGTTCTAGAGTTTTTATGGGGAAGGGGGGAGATAGGGACATAGTTTGTATTCTTTTTTCTGTCTCTTGAGGGGCCTGGTAAGACTCCTTAAAAAATAAATAAACTCAGGTCTCAAATTAAGTGAAAAATGAAACTTGTGACATTTCTTAAAGACAACCAAACACGATAAACATTTCCGAGAAAAATAGATAATAGAAAATATTCTTCCCTCTAAACTTAAAATAGATTTAAAACTTCGGTGGAAATTGTCTAATCAAGTCACAGAAGCTTCTGAATTCCATTATTCAAATTCTAAATATTAAGATTTTTCAGGATATTATCTAATGTGACAGAAAACCTTTCCTAGTGTCTAGAGGGTCTTACACTAAACTGTTTGTCCTTTTTGGCCCTGCACTGCCCTTGCTAAGCATATACTCCAAGGAGATGGATATAGATATCTATAAACAAAATATTCATAACAGTGCTCTCTAAGAGTACCAGAAACTGGAAATAGAATAGGTACCACTGGGGAATGGCTGAACAAAATATGTTAGGTGCTATTTCAGGGAGGTCAGATCAAATTGGTTTAGGGAACTCCCAGAGAGGAAAATCCATCTAGCAATGCCCATCAAGGGTCAAGTAGATGTCAAAGTGGATAGAGCACCTCTGGGCCTATAGCCAAGAAGATGCATCTTCCTGAGTTCAAATCTGGCCTAGACACTTACTAGCTGTGAGACCTTGGGTGAGTCACTTAGCCCTGTTTGTCTCAGTTTTCTTATCTGAAAAATGAGCTGGAGAAAGAAATGCCAAACCACTATACTATCTTTGCCAAGAAAATCCCAGATGGGGTCATGGAGAGTCAGACATGCCTGAAAACAACTGAACAACAACTATGCCCATTGGCAATAGCTCTGCCAACAATGGTCTCAGAGAGCTGTCTGGGACACCGAAAGGTTAAATAACATGGCCAGATCACATATTCAATATGTATCCAATGTAGGACTAAGTCTTCCTGACTTATAGGCCTGTTGTCCATCTACTATAATATGATGTCACCGTACTGTAAGAAACAACAAATATGAAGAATTCAAAGACACATGGAAGGTTTTGTAGGAAATGATACAGAGTGAAGAAAGCAAATCCAAGAGAACAGTTTACACAATGACTACAGTACGAGAGAAGATGAATGAACATTAGTCCTGGAGAAGCAATAAGTAAAGGTTCCCTCCCTCCTATCAGCAGAGGGGAGGGGGGAAACCAGATGTGGAAGGTGAGGAAGACAACTGCTGCATCAGCTGATTCTGCTTAAATGGTTTTCTTTGTTAAAAGGGAGGGTTCATTGGGGGTGGACTAGCATTTATAAAAAGTTTTTAATATATACATAATACATATATATGTATGTGTATATGTGTATATATGTATACATGAGTATGTGTGTGCATATATATGTATATCACTTTTTATAAATACCTAGACACACTCACACACCACTATATGACAAAAAAAAGAGACAAAAGAAAGGAGAGAAGCAGGCTGACTCTATGTATTTTGATCTAATCTGAAATACTGATCTTTTTGAGTGGAAGGGGGGAAAAAAGGATTTTTGTATTAAAAACTTCATTACTACTATTTTAATTAACAATGATTCTTTTATATTTATACATCACCTTAGCTGAGGATTTTCAGCTTGCAACTAGTACTAAAGACGAGGTAGAGCTTATCACTTCTAAATATCAAAATGTGACAGGCCAAGAAAAGAAAGAAATAAGTCACAGAGAATGCAATGGAATAAGCTGGATCATAAATACATTGGTACAGTCAGACAGGCCAAAAATTGTGCGTGTGTGGTGGGGGAGGGGGCCGAGAGGGTGGGTCTGATTCATTGCCAGCCACATGACAGAGCTCTGTGAATAATGAAGAATCTAAGCTGTGTCTCCACTGCCCACAGAGTGGTCTTTGGGAGGCACAGGCAACTGACTGACTACAGGATCAATCCTGATCTATCTGTTTTGTAGACAGATTAAGAGTAAGTAAGAAATGCTGAGTCCCAGGACTTTGTTTGGTCCAGCGCCTGGAAACCCCACTAACCAAAAGAGGCGATATCCCCCAATGGCCCCAGGAAGAAGCATGCCCTCGAGTTTCTGGTAAACCATACCGCTGATCACTAAGTACAACGTCAGCATCTTGTACCCAAAGCACACGAGTGTTCACCAAATGGTCCAATCTGAAGACCTGCTCCACATTGGACAGCTGATCTTCAACAATGTAGAGCAAGCAGCAGCTGTTTTATTCCACTAAGCTTTGAAACAATGCCTTGTTCCCATAGCCTATACCAAAGACAGCAAGGCCAATGCTGCTTCCCAAGGCCCCATTACTAGAAAGACATCCTGCCCCGTTTCCAGAAATCACACCATTGTATCCTTCTGAAACAAGCCTTTGGCTGGTCTGCTTTGAGGGGACTGCTAGGCTTTTCACACAGAGTTGTGAATGCCGAAAGGTGGTTGGTAGAGGTAGATGGAGTTTGGTCTTCTCCGGCAGACGTGGCACTGTCAAAGCTGATGGCACTGGGGTGGGCAGGGAGCAAAGCTTTGTGGTAGGAAGGAGGTGAAGGCACCATGCTAGTACTGGTATTGATGAGGCAGGGAACTCCTGGTAAAGCAAAGGAGGGCCGAGAAAGCAAGACCGAAGGAGGATCAAGCTGTATGGGGAGGGTGCTGCTGAGGTCTGAGGCTGCTGATCTAGATCAAAAGAGGAAAATTAATTTTAATGAAGGATGCAATAGTTAACCTATAATTGTAGCTAAAAAATATATATAACTGTCCCTAAAGAAATGCCTTGGAAGCAACACACAAGGAATTATTCAAGATACAATCAATAACCACTTTTTAAAATATCAACTATAACTAAAAATACCTACAGATAACTAAAGCAAGGAAGGAAACATAATTTATTAAGCCCATACTAGTTGTTGTGATTACGTTTCAGGACATTCCCTTAGGAGGCAAATCCTCTTTTTCATGGAGGCCACTTTTAATGCAACTGAGTCTTGGAGAGCATGAGCTCATTAAGTAACTTGTACCAGCCTCTGTGTGTGTGTCGTCCTTCATTGCCGAAGAAGACCAGGCCATCAGAGTAATGATGACAGGACTTGCCCTTGACTTTGTATTGAGGGAGGGAGGGCTGTGCAGGGCACCAGCCTCTCTTCTCCTCCAGAGCCATCTGGATCCAGTGACCAGACAGTCATCAGGATGACTGGAGGTGACCCAGGATGAGGCGGTTGGGGTGAAGTGACTTGCCCCAGGTCACACAGCTAGGTGGGATTTGAACTCAGGTCCTCCTGACTCCTGCTCCACCTGGCTGCCCCCAGCAGCCTCTACAGCCGCTAGGAATGCATCCCATCCAAACGCAGAGGATGGCGAGTCCTCCAACGAGAGTAAATCAGGGCTAAGCCAGGGCTCGGAAGGTGCCTGCCCCAGGACAGGTGCTCCAGGATGCGGTCCCTCCTCATCCTCAGGGCTGCCCCCCAGGAGCCGCAGTGCAGGGTCTCCACCACCGGGGGCCCCCCCGGGCTCACGGGGCTCCGCCCGCTGCGGCTTCACCCCCAGGTCCGTGAATTCGGCCGCGGAGTCGTGCAAAGTCTTCTTCTTCCGGCCCATGATGGGGGTGGTGGGAAGATGGAATCCAGGGGTCCCCGGGACCCCGAGGCCAGAACTAGGGGGCGCTCAGACCGCGGACCACACCGAACCCCCAAAGCGGAGGAGAGCCATTCAGGTGGCAAAGCGGACCGAGGGTCCACCAGCTGTGCAGAAACCCCCCAAAGGGGCGCAAGCCAGGGGCCTGACCCCCTCCCGGCCTAGGAACGGCAGGGCCCCGGGGCTGGGCCCAGGGCTTCCTCCGGCACAGGGAGAGGGCGAGGGGCACCGTGTGTCTGTGAGGGGAACGGGCTTGAAAGGGAAGGGGCATCCGCTGTGGAACTGGGGGGTCAGTACGGGGGGGGGGGGGCACTTAGTCCGGCGGCCTCTCGCCCTGCCCCCGAGGGCACCAACAGAATAGGAAAGTCTGAGGAGGTAACCAGGGCCTCCAATGAGCTTTAAAGCCAAGACCGGATCCGGAAACGAGGGGCGCGAAGGCGGGGCCAGACCCCTTTCTCTCTAGCCCCGCCCCCAGCTAGTCTCTTTCTGGAAGCCTACGTGCATGCGTGCGCATGCGCCTTCCACTCCCAGCGCGCGCCAGCTCTCCTGTCATTTTCCATCCTTTGCCGAGCCTTTGCGCATGCGTGCGGATGTTCCACTCCCGTTTTGTGGGCGCTCCTCTGTCCGTGCCTTCCCTCGAGCTCTCATTCCAACTGTCCCGCCTTCTCCTTCCGTCTCTCCCTTTTCCACTATTTTGTTCTCTCCTTTCCACCCTCCTGCCTCATTCCTGCGCTCCTCCAATCAGATCATTTCCCAGTAGCAACTGCCAACCCTGCTCAAAGCAGGAGACTGGGAAATGACTCACACCTCTCTTTGAGCGCCTTGGCACGTGGGAAGTGCTTAATAAATGTTGGTTGCGTGAGAAGACACAATACACGTGTCTATTAGACCTAAGTAGTCTAATTTAGATTAGATTAGTCTAATAGACCAGGGACAGTGGTAGTAATCAGGATTCCCAGCTCAACTTGTTTCTAATGGTCGTATAGAAAGCAGTGCCTAACACATTGCTTATTGATATGAAATATCAATAATCTTATCAATAATTGCTTATTGATATGAAAATTTCACTAAGCATTTTCCCATCTGAAGAGCTGTCCACTCAGGCACCCTCAGGACTTTTACCTGAGAGACTATTTTCTCTCACATTTTCCAATCTCTTTTGTGTTTCTACCCAGTTTCCAAATCCAAAAGGGACAACATCTTAACCTTTATATGCATCATTGAAGACCTTCAGTTAGGGGTGCTCCATGGTTCATCTAGAAACTGTCACATAATATGTAATGATTGGGTGACCTATCTTATCAATGGATCTGAGGTCCACTTCATTAGAAGGGACCCTGGACTTCCGCATTAGAGTATACCCATGTGCTGGGACTGTCTTCTGGCAATGTAGTGCATGATGATAAAAAGCCTTTTAATTGACTACTGAGCCAGAACTGAGTGTGCACATATATAAAAGGCACAAACTGGCCAGATTTGTCTTTTTATCCACTGCCTACTGGTAAGAGAGAGGGAGATATGCTCTGGAGAGAACATCCTTAGACGCTTGTAGGGATTAAAATTGTCCAGCCTACAATAAAAGAGACTGAAGCAGAGCTCTGAGCAAATGGTGCTTTATTAAAGAGTTCATGGTCCCTTCTAACGAAGTGGACCTCAGATCTTCCGTCTGATCAGAGAGGCCCCCTTCTTCTGGGACCTTGTATTTATAGAGTTTGGTACCCAAATATGCAAAAGAGGCATGGTAAAATGTAGAATCCCATTGGCTGACATATAATGTTTAAGCCAAAATAAGGAAAAATAATCTGTCAGCAGAGGCATGAGTTGGGAGAAGCAAGGAATATCTCCATTGACTAGGTGGTCATAAGATGGAGGGGATCCTCTTTAAGTTAAGCAGGAGGTGATGGCACAATCTACACATGTTCCTAGAATGTAGTGGGGAGGACTTTTCGTACCTTGCCACTACCCATATTTGGTTTAGTCATGAAACGTGAGCAAAACAGGATGGAAATATCTTTATCAGCATTCCTATGGTTGTGCAAGTGAGCTCCATAGCAAATAAACAAGTAATGAACACTATATTAAAGTCTAGGGACCTATAATAGGGCCCTTCTATTAGAATCTATATTCCTATGTAACACAAAGAGTATGGATTAATACATTGTTTATTCATAAGAATAAGATATAATTCATATAATGTAATTCATAAGAATAGATATGAATCTATTACTAGGTAATTGACTAGATATGTGTTACTAGATGAATATAGTAAAATAATTGCTAAAATCATCAAAATCATTATCTCATAAAATCATAAGGAACTGACTAATATTGATTTGAGTTTGAGTAGTGGTCCTCAAAGAATCGTTTCTCTCACCCTTATTTTCCCATAATGGCCTCTGTGTAGCCTTAAACACATGGTTTATCAATCATGTTTCCTGCTCTTAGAAGGTGAACTGTCCTAGGCTATGGCCCTGTGAGCTCTAAAGAGTTGGAAGAATGACCAGAGGCCAAGGAACTGGGATCCATAGTAGAGTTAGGTACCAGCCAAGCCAAATGAGCTAATACAGCCCTGCTTGACTTACCTGCCAGTGGATTGACCTGGAAGGTTCTATCTCATGTAAGAAAAAAAAAGACCCCATCCAATACCTAGATTACAATCTGAAGTGACCTTGCTGGGGCAAATGCTTTGTAACAACTGCTTTGAATTTGGGACCACTCTTCCCAGTACCAAAGTGGTACTGAGGATAGTGTATCCTTGTACAGAAGGATGGGGTTTAGAATTCTTTTCTTGTTATATCTTCTTACTCACTATCCCTATATAAAAGTTAAGTGGTGTTAATTGTTATATCTTCTTAGTCACTATCCCTATATAAAAGTTAAGTGGTGTTAATTACTTATTTATAATATTGAGGAGCTATCAACTGGTTAAATGGTACTGGAGAGATACTTATGGTCACTAGCAAATGATAATGGTGACAGTCATCACTGGTAATTGATATTAGGGAGCATACATGAGAATGAGTGCTCAATCTAGTAGTGTCTGAAGAACTCCACTGCCCATCAGGAGTATTCTTAAAAACTTGAGAAGAAGATATAGCCAGACCAGCTCTGGAACTCAACGTGGTTGGGCACATGTGGGTTGGGAGACTAAATCCAGAATATACAAATTACATCCAGAGTAGATGGAATATAACCTGAGAAGCGCAGACTCTAACATCAACTGAAGCTTTGGGTTCTGAGTCAGACTTATTCCAATATTTTCTTCGAAAGTTATTGTCATTGATTACGTCGTGTACAGAACATAGCCAACATCCTACACTTGTATTATATTGTTTTCCCAAGTAATATTATACTAATGTGTATTTTTCCCCATAAAAATTTTCGTCTATTGCCTTGTCATGATATGATCATCACAGTGTTCTTTTTTTATTATTTGTCAATGTTTGCACATTTACTGCTATTTACCAGTTGTCAAAAGAAAAAAAGCCACGTATATTAACCTTTACAAGGTAATAACAAAATTGTCCTATGTATTCAATAAACACTTTGTTCTGTTTAATATTTTCCATTCTAATTTCACCATTGTCAGTGTATCTACAGGATTTTAAAAATTGGTTTTGCCTTATTGACTCATTCATTCCATATTTTTTGAATTCTTCATATTTATCCTTTATTACACTTATATAGTCAACCATTCTTCAATTGCTAGGCACATAGTTTGTTTCCAGAGTTAACTGGGACAAACAATGTTCTAAGACTATTTTTGTTTAGCAAAATCTTTATTCCCCCTTATCAATAATTTCCCTCAGGCACAAGCAAAAGTGTAGGATCTCTGACTTAAAGGGTATAAGAATTGTTTTTATGAGTCATATTGTATACTTCAATATTGCTTTCCAAAAAAGTGAATCAATTTACAGCTCTGACAACACTGTATTAGTGTGTGTCTTTTGCCACAGTCATGCCAACATTGAATGTCATCTCTTATCATCTTTGAAGTTTTTGGTGAGTTGCTTTAGTCATGTTTGACTTTTCATGACTCCATTTGGAGTTTTCTAATGGCAAAGATACTGGGGTGGTTTGCCATTTTCTTCTCCAGCTCATTCTGCAGATGAGGAAACTGAGGCAAACAGGATGAAGTGACTTGCTCAGGATTACACAGTTAATAAGTGTCTGAGGCTGGATTTGAACTCAGGTCTTCCTGACTCCATGTCCAACACTCTATCCACTGCGCCATCTAGCTTCCCCTTGTTATCTTTGCTTGTCCTCAAAGAAACTATGACTGATAAAGATGGGCTAGCCATGTAGATAGGGTGTGGGATAATTGATGGTTAGTCAGTCTATGTGTTCCATTCATGTACGGAATGACACAAAGAATCTCAGCATATGGCAGATTGTCTATGGTAAAGTTATAGAAGGATATTGTTGAATGTCAATGGGAGGAGCTAGGATGGATGGGCTGTTATGGCCTACCTCATTGAGGAGACTACTTACAGTGATATATAATCATCACGGATCCATTGGAATGTTAGAGATATGCCTAGCTTTGCCAATTTTATGGGTGTGAGATAACATCTTAGAGCTAACTTAATTTACCTTGCTGTAATTATTAATGATTTTGAACACTTTCAATAGATTGCTGATGGTTTGTGTTTCTTCTTAAAAGATCATAATGATGGGGTACAGTCTCTGGGAGCCTCCTTGAATTCTCCTAGAATCTTCCCACTTGATCTGGTGTTTGCCTAAGGCCATAAACTTTTCATTGTCACCATGCCCCAATCTTTGTTACCTTAACCAAGCCTAGCCCTGCATTGTCTGTTATCTCCGGTAGCCTTCAACTACTTCCCATTCTTAATCCCTTTCTCTCGGTTCCTGGAGTCTGACCTCTGGTCACTGCAGTCCCATCAAGATCCTCCTTACACTCCTCTTCAAGACTCTCCCTAGGACCCTCCTCCCAGACTACTAGACCACCCCTAGATCCCTCCCACCATCTTTCTGTATGTAAGACCCATCCTGTTTCCAAGAAAGTACACAGATTCCTTAAGAGTCTGGCCAATATGGTGGATCTTTAATAAACTTTGTTTTTCTCTTTGCCTGAAAGAATTCTTGAGTCAAATTGATTTAGTCAGGGCCTCAGGCATGTTGGTATTTTGCAGTCCTAAGCACCCTTAACCTCAACATTAGGGCTAGGAATCAAGAGAACCTGGATGCCCATCCTGCCTTTGATGGCTACCTACTCCTTCATCTATAAAAGGGACATCAAAATACCTGTAGTCCCCATGTCATTGAGTTGTTACGGGTGTCAAGATCAAACAAGATAGTGTATGTAAAATACTTTGCAAATCTAAAAGTACAATAAAAATGTCTGTTATTACTACCATTTAAAACTTATTATATCCTTTTTATATCTCCATGTTGGAGAATGGCATATTTAATAATTTGAAACAAACTGTGTGGCCAACAAGTATGGAACAACCAAGCAAATAAATGTGATAAGGTATTTACTAAACCATCAAGAAAAATCAATATGAAGAATTCGAAGAAATATGGGGAAAATTTTGAAGAGATTCAGGGAGAACAAAATAGGACCAAGAAAAGGCACAACCTCTGCAACTATGTGTGTGCAGAGAACTTTACATGGTAACAAAGCTTACCTCAAAACCACCAAGCACATCCAGTTATTCTGTAAGTGAGATTGACGCTTGAACACTGGGTCCACAGAGGGTGGCTGACTAATGTTTCTCTCACTATTTCATTTGTGTGGGGCTGAAGGTATTCTGTTACTGTTGTACACAAGCCTCCCATTTGTTGTGTTCCCCTTTGGTTAGTAGCCAGCAGAGATAATTAGAGTTTAGAAAGGGATAATTAAAACCATCATCCCAAATGTCTGGGACATGCTATCGCACAAGTACATACAGACTCCAGTGAGTACATACAGACTCTCATGGAAATTGGGCTCAAGCTTAGAAAATAAAGACCTTTTTGCCTTTTGATAAAATCCTTTTTTTGGTATATGTCCTAAAGGTTGGGACCCTTGCAGAGTCCTGAAATTGCATGTCTTACCTTCTCAAAGAGATCCTCTTTCTTCTAGAAGATGTTTTTCCTTGGCTATCTCTCTAATCATCAAATTGGCTGCATTGTTTATTATTCTATTATCTCTGTTGACATTGTCAGTGGTGGGGAAGAGGAAACGTCATCCTCCCTTCTCCTCTCTCTCCGTTCCTTGCTGCCCTCTGGTTATAGGTGTAGGGGTCCAGTTTTTCAAAGTACTCTCAAAGCTTAATTAGATGCTAAAATGTTCTTGCTCCAACCTTCTTTGGTATATGAAAGCCCAGAGATGTGCCCAGTTCAGCTACTCCCAAAACAATTTTACGCCTGATTTCACCCACTTCACTCTTTCCCAATTTGACTAAATTCTTTAAATCTAGTTTATGCATTTGATTGACTCTACAAATTGATCAAAGAGGCAGTCTCTCTAGATAAAGGTATCCAACATGAAGGGTCTTCTTGGTTATGTTAATTTGGGTTGTGGGGTGTGTAAACCCATTTTCTAATTTTATGACATTTGTCTATGACAGGCCTTGGTTGGTTGTTGTCATCCCTTTTCCAAGAGGACCAAAATGACATCACCAAGATAAAGTGAAGTTTCAGTGTGTATAGCTGTGGCTGATCAGACCAATATGAGCTCGGAATGCTCTATCACAACTTGGGCACAGATAGTTTGTGTGAATATTTAGGGTGGATACTCCAAATTTGCGCATCCTACATTTACTTTATGCTGTCTCAATTCTGCTTTGTTCATAGAGCACAGCACCTTTTCTTATGTGGGCATACCATGCTGAGCAGTCCTGTGCCAGTGTCCCCCATGTTACACAGTCAAATCCAAAGTTCTTGAGAGAGACCTTGAGAGTGTCCTTGTATCACTTCTAACCACCATGTGATCGCCTATCCCATGCGAGTTCTCCATAAAATAGTCTTTTTGGCAAGTGTACATTTTGCATTTGAACTACATGGCCAGCCCAATCAGGGAGTTGCGCTTTCTGAAGCATAGTTTGAATGCTTGGCAGTTCAACTTGAGCAAGAACTTCAGTGTCTGGTACCTTTTCCTGCCAGGTGATCCTCAGAATCTTCCTAAGACAGTTCAAATAGAAGCAATTCAGTTTCCTGGCATGGTGCTGGTAGACTGTTCATGTTTCATAGGCATACAACAATGAGGCCAGCACGATGGCCCTGTAGACTTTCAGTTTGGTAGTCAGTCTAATACCTCTTCTCTCCCAAACTTTCCTTTGGAGCCTCTCAAACACTGAGCTAGCTCTGGCAATGTTTGCATCAACCTCATTGTCAATGTGTACATCCCTGAAAAGTACACTACCAAGGTAAGTGAACTTATCTATAGCATACAAAACTTCTCCATTTGTTGTAACTGGTGGTTCCATGTATGGATGACAGGCCTACTAATACACTGAAAGACTGGGTCTGGATCAAAAAGGTCCCAAAGAGCTCTAAAATGGTATCAAATTAAAATAGAAACTGGCAGCTAAACTTGTACATAAGGATCCCTGTGGGTTGCTGCATAGACTTAGAAAACCACATGTTAACATTATCTGTGTTTTATTGTATTTTTATTTATTTTGTTAACTATTTCCCAATTGCATTTTAATCTGGTTAGGGCCAATCTCAGAATGTTATTTGTCATAGGTAACCTATAAACCTCGAGTCTGACACTTCTAGACCCAAGGTTTACCAATCTCCTGGCCCAGACATGGGTTTGAGACACAAACATGTCTTCCTTAAACTTAGCAGGGATGAATGTAACTTTCTACTTAGATTCAAGTATAAGATGGGAAAAACAGGGATAGGTGAAGAAGACAAGATTTAGTGACCGACAAGCTTTTTTATTCCCCATGATGGATTATAGGCCCAAGCTGAGACCTTCATCGTTTATCCCAAAAAGAATTTGAGTCCCATTTCTTTATAAGCCCTGGAAAATTCTCCTGGAATCTTCCCACTTGATCTGGCTTTCAAGCCCAAATCTGTTACCCTAAACCTAGCCTAAGGCTACATTGTCTGTTACCTCTGGATTGCCTCTGGCTATTTCCCATCCTAGATCCCATCAAAATCCCATTTTCTTAGTTCCTGGTGTCTGACCTCTTAATCATCTCAACTATTGGCCACTTCCATGAAAACCCTCCCTAAACTCCTCCTCGTTACCCCAGACTATTTGATCCTAAATCTCTCCCACAGTCTTCCTGCATATAAGATCCATTTTGCCTCTATGAAAATGCACAGATTCAATCTAGCTCAGATACTATCTGGCCCACTTGTCAATACAAGCATCATTACAAATACTTAGACTCCTTAAAGAGTCTAGTCAATGCTGAGATTCCTTAAGAGTCTGGCCAATATGGTGTATCTTTAATAAACTTTGGTTTTCTTTGACTGAAAGAAGGCTTGAGTCAAATTCATTGGGGCACGACACCACATGTTAGTATTTTGGTGTCCCAAGCATCCCTGAACCTCAACACCATCACTGTAATTAATCTACTTTCTCAAATACTCAAAGGCAGCTATCACTCATTGCAGAATTACGAAGTCACAGAGTATGGAAAGGAACCATCTCAGTAATCAAATCTAAATAGATCTTATGGAAGAAAATGAGGATCAGGTTGACTTGCCCAAGATCATGCAGCTGGTAAATAGCTATGGGGGCAGAAACAGGTTCTTTTAGGTGCTGTGTCCTTTCAGTGAATGGTAATTTTTATCCTACAATGAATAAATTCTTCATAATGGTGAGGTTGGCCATGCCCAGGGTTGCTATGGAAACAACTATGATGACAGCTGTCTAGGTCTTCACAAAAAAAGCTGTCTCACTGCTTTTAGTTAAACATAAAAGGAGTTGAATGCTGGCCTTCTCACTTAGAACGACTGAAAAACAAACAAACCACAAAACCCTGAACTATGCCAGGCTGCGTGAACATTTAAATCTTAAAACACTCTTTTTTTTTTTTCCTGAGAAAGTCCTGTTGTGAGACAGAAGAGGTCAACATTTTCTGCCCCCTACGGAAGAGGGTCTCTCAGTAACGAGCTTCAGGCTTTTCCTCTGGAGTTCTGATGATTCCTGGAAAGTTAAAAGATGGGCAGAAGAGACAGGGCAGGAACTCCACTGCTGTTACCAAAGGCTTCCACAACCTCTGGGATGTTGCCATCCGGAACGCAAAAACAGCCAGAATACCAAGCTCGCGCACCAAACTCACCCCTAGCTCCAGCTATTCCAAGAATAAGGTATTGAGATAAAATGGAATTTTCATAGGTAAAATCTATAGCCACACACCCACAACTCATTCACTCACTCATCCATTCCACAAGCATGTGTTGAGTGCCTACTCTGTGCCAGACTTATTATGAATTGGGAATGCAAAGAAAAAAATGAAGAAGCAACCCCTTCCCCTAAACCTCAAACAGTTCCTGCTCTCAAAAAGCTTGATTTGGGGTGGCAGGGCAGAGAGCAACCTGCCTCCAGATAAATAAATACAAAATGGTTGCAAAGTAAGTACAAAATAATTTCTAAGGGGGAAAGGCATTAACAAATGGCAGGATCAGAAAAGATCTCAGAGGTGTGTGTATGTGGTGGGAGGGTGGCGGGGTGGCGCATTAGCCAGGAATTCTAGAAGCTGAAAATAAGGAGGAAGTATAAAGTAATCTTAACAGGTTGCACCTCATGAATGTCAGAAGATTTTTTTTTTCATCCATCAGTATAGAAAATGTCCCATTCTCCACCCCTCTTCCCCTTCTCCAATTATATTATTATGGAGATATGCATCTAAAGTCTATGAAACCAGATTATTGATTTAGAGCCAATTTAGTTCAACCCTTCCATTTTCACAGATGAGCAAACCGAGGCCCAGAGACATTATGTAATTTGCCCAAGATGACAAAGTTAATAGCCAGAGTTTCAATACTAGTCTCTTGACTCCAAGCTTATCCATTGCACCAACAGACTCTTTACAGATTTTCCACTCATTTAAATGAGCTCCCTGCCCTTCTAACATCTTTCCAAACCATTCCATTGCAAGCTCCTAGGTCTGAGGGAAAGGCCTTGCCTTCCTTTGTGACTAGCTGGCCAGAGAGTAGCAGGGTTGGAGATTACAAAAAGTTGACCCAGGGTGTTGTCACAGTTCTACAAGTGAAGCATTGGCAAGTGTTCTTTCCCTGACAGGGAGGGCAATAGTATGTCATGGTGGCGAAAAGCTAATGGTCTACGAGGCTACGAGGTAGATGGATTGCCAGAATGTGAAGAGTCAGGTTGGTACTTATCTTGTCATACCTAAGCCAGACTACATCTAGAGGATGATATTTAGCTCTAGTTGTCACATTTTGTGTAGGACCTAGACAAGTAGGAGACTGCCCAGAGAAGGGAGGACTAGGATGGTGAAGGGTCTCATTGTTGATAAGCCATTTTTGGTCATGTCTGACCCTTCAGGACCCCATTTGGGGTTTTCTTGGCAGAGATGCTAGAGTGGTTTGCCATTTTCTTCTCCAGCTCATTTTATAGATGAGGAAACTGAGGCAAACAGAGTGAAGTGACTTGCCCAGGGTACACAGCTAGTAAAGTGTCTGAGGCTGGATTTGAACTCATGAAGTTGAGTCTTCCTGGTGCCAAGACCAGTGCTCTATCTACTGTGCCACCTAGTTGCCTCCAAAGGTCTCAAGATTGTGCCAAATGAGAGAACTAGGAATATATGGCATGGATAAGAGAAAATTTGGCCTGAGGGGATGGTGGGTTAAGATAGCTGTGTTCAAGTATTTGAAGGGATGACATATGGTGGATTCATTTTATTCTGCTTGGCTCCAGATGGCAGGACCAAGAACAGTGGAGGAAAATTGCCGTGAAGTTGACTTTAGATCGATACCAGGAAAAACTTCATACTAATTTGAGAGAACTGTCCAAAAGTGAAATGTACTGCTTTGAGAAAGAAATGAGTTTCTCTTCCCTAGATGTCTTAGAGAAGAGTCTGGACACCCAGATTAGGGGTATGTTGTAGAGAGGATTTCCATTCCAGCATGGATCCATTTAAAAAGTTCTCTTGGGCTCCAAGAAACTCATTCCAGTTTTAAAGATGCACCATCACGATGGTATTCCTGCAAAGACTCAAGAAAGTTGTTGTATTGATGTCATTTTTTTACACACACATATGCACACACACACACACACACACACACATACACAAAGAAACTTTGAGTCCTTCCTTGAAACACAGAAAAAAAAATTAAGCCAAACTGACAAAGCCATCTAGTTTGAAAGCACTGGCACTATTTTGCACCCACAGTCCTCCTCTTTTTTAGAAAGAGAAAGGATTTTTGTGTTTCATTGTCCAGGACCAGTCTGAACTTTTCAGTCTTTTCAGTTTACTAGACTTCAGTTTTTTAACCATTGTTCTTGTTTACATGACTGTTTTGAATTTATTATCTTCTTGACTCTGTTTCCTTCACTACTGTACATTCATTCTCACAAGTGTTCCTGTATTTCTTTGAATTCCTCATATTTGTCATGAGAAAAGTGATTATTTTTCTATTATTAGTAACTAATTATTAAACTAGGCTGGAGGTTTTTTCCCCTTTACTTCCTCATTCAGGGACCAGTCCTTGTAGGTCAGCCAGTCTCTGAAGGACAAGGCTAGTGATGAGATTGGTCAAACCCTTCTGGACCATTCTCCTCAATCTTGGGAGGGCTTGTTTCTGATTGAAGTATAAAGAAAATCTAGTTTAGGTCAATTCTGGCCCTAAAAAGCATTAGGCTTATGCCCGTGAAACCCACCCTCCCCACTGTTGAATTTAAGTGGTCTTAGGGGCAGTAGATTCTTTTATCCAGATAGCTGGAGGCAGAACATGATCAAGCCATGTTCTCAGCTGGAGAAGCTGAAGGCTTTTAGTTCACCTCATTATCCTTAATAGACTGTTCACCAATCAGGGTTGATCTCTGCCTGTCAGGGTTACCCAGTTTTCCAAAGATTTTTAAGCATTCAGTGATCCATGATTTGGTTGCATAGAGAGATCATCAATTTATTAATTATTTGCTAGTTTAATTGATAACTTGATCATAAATTACCCAGAAACTCTGTCCTTCATTTGTCACAGTCATTTTATCTTCCACAGGGGATAGGGCTGGCTAGGCAGGAGGAGACCTAGGTCAAGTCCTGCCAGTGTGTGCAATGGTATTTAAATCAGGAGACTCATCTTCATGAGTTCAAATCTGGGCTCTGACACTTACTAACTGTGTGACTCTGGGCAAATCACTTCACCTTATTTGCCTCAGTTTCCTCATCTGTAAAATGAACTAAAGAAGGAAATGGCAAACCACTCCCATACCTTTGTCAAAAAAATCCCAAATAGGGTCATGGAGAGTCAGAGACAACTGAGATGACTGAACAACACTACAGGCAAGTCACTTAACTTCTCAGTATTCCAGGCAACTTTCTAAGGCTTTAAGTTGTTATACAGTTTGCTGATCTCTTTCAATAAAGGGAGTTTCCTCACCTAGAAATGGGATACCAAGGGGTTCCCAGGTTCAGTCCCTGTCCGCGTTCCTATTCTTGCGTTCACAAAGCACAGTTTAGTCAGTCATTCCCACATTGATGTCTCACCACCCACTTTTGTTTCCAGTTCTTTACAGTCACAAAATGTGCTACTCTGAATATTTTGTTATATATGGAATTTTCCCCTCTGCTCTTAACTTTTTGGAGATACAGGCCTGAAAGTGGGATCATTTGGTCAGAAGCCTTGACCAAATTTGTAACTTTTCTCACATAATTCCAAATTGTTTTCCAGGTTGCTTAAACCAATGTACAACTTCAGGAGAGATTATTATTTGTTAGTTTTTTTAATTTGATTTTCAAGCAGTTGAATTTCTTCCTACAAATTAACAGCAGATTAACAGTGTTCTTATACTGCTCTGTGCTTGGGAGGAGACATTTGAATATAGGATAAGATATAGTTCAACTCAGTCATTTAAAGACCAAATTCATAGGTTCAGTAATACTACTCAAAGCACCTTCCCTCTCTACACCATTATTTCTCTGCAAGAAATAATCAATCAATCAATAAATCAGCAGGCATTTATCAAGAGCTTACTATAATGGCAGCTGTCCCCTTTTCTCCATCTGATGCCTCTGATTTTTCAGGGGGCATTTAGAGACCTGTCACCTGTGGAAAAAATCTTTATCCAGATCACCTTGTGGCATCAAGAGATGAAATATCCTTGGGAACCATCAACTTTTTTTTTTTTTAAATAGGAATGATAAGTCTTATTTGCTTAGGCCTGCTTCAAAAGTCAGGCTAATAATTTTCAGAGAAATCTATATCCCAGTTATTGCTAAAAAACTTCATTTGACTAAAGGATAAGTACCGTTGATAGTTGACTTTGATCATTAGAAAGTCTGCCAAAGGGAACAGGGAGTAGGCTTGAATGAATAAATGAATGAATGATAAAACATTTATTAAGCACTTAATATGTATCAAGCCCTGTGATAAGTACTGGGGATACAAAGAAAATAAGGAACACAGTATCAAGGGGTTCATACTCATTGAGGAGACAACACATAAAAGAAAGTTTAGCTGCAGGACAGGAAAAAACACCTAAGGGTCTCAAGAGTAAAAGACATAATGGAAGGGTGGATGGCAAGGTTCAGAGGTCCTAAGGATTATATTAGGTCATTTAGCAGTACCAGGGGTCTGAAAGTTGTAGAGGTGAGTCAGATAGTAAGGCCTAGAGGTTCTTAGGAGGCAATGACAGAGTAGGTGATCAGGCTTGGTTCTCAAGAGCCTAACCTCAAGCTCGCTCAGTTAGCTCAGTAAATGGATTCATTGTTCTGGATTTGGAAAATCTTAATCTGAATTCTCAGACTGGGAAATTGTAGGGTCAGGATTATTTTTCTTAATTAGCCTCTTCCATCTTTCTGGAAGAGATAGAATTGGTGCCTACCATCTTATCAAAGCCATCTAAACAATCATAGAGATTAAGGGGCTTAGGCTGGAGTAGGGGGTAAGAAGGAAAAATAAGAGAGGAAGGACATCCCCTTTGTGGTGAACTTTCTCATCTCATGGCTTTGGTCATTTTTTTTTAACCCTGAAAGACAGAATAAGAAGCTTCAAAGAAGGAAATTTAGTCTTGACATCAGGAAAAACTTTGTTTTTTCATTTTCTTTTTCTTTTTGTAAAAAAAAATTTAAGATTTTTTAAATGTTTGGTTTTTAAAATTTTGAGTTCCAATTCTTCTCTCCCTCTCTCCCTTCCCCCTTCTTGAAAAGGCAAGCAGACTGAGATAGATTATACCTGTGAAATCATGCAAAATATATTTTTTTATTAGCTACGTTGCAAAAGAAAACACAGACCAAAAAAAAAAAAAATCCAAGAAAAATAAAGTTTAAAAAGTATACTTGGCTCTGCATTCAGACTCCATCAGTTACCTCTTTGGAGGTGGATGGAATTTTTCATCATAAATTCTTAGGAATTATCTTGGATCATTATAGTGCTCAGAATAATTGTCATTCATAATTGATCATTGTACAATATTGCTGCTACTTTATACAATGTTCTCTTGGTTCTGCTTACTTCACTTTGTGCCAGTTCATGTAAGTCAAGAAAAGCTTATTTTCCCTTTTCTTGGAATAATATTTTATTTTTTCCCAATTATGTTAAAAAATTCATTTTTTAAAAACTTGAATTCCAAATTCTCTTTCTCTCTCTTCTGCTCCCTCCCTGAGACAACAAGCAATTTGATATAGATTATATATGTGCAAATATGCAAAACATGTAATAAAAACTTATCAACAATGAGAGCAGTCCACATATGATATGGGCTGCCTGAAGATGTTCTATAAGTTTTCCCTCAAATAAAGGCTAGACAATTTGTTAGGGATGGATTTTTATTCAGGGTCTGAGTTGGACTCCATGGCCTCTGAGATTGCTTCCGACAAAGAGATTCTCCAATTCCAAGACCGAGTTGTGAGAAGCTTAACTTAAGAGTTTTGCCTTCAAGAGTTAAGATCAGCCACAATTTCTCTTGTTCGGTTGTTTCAGTCATGCCCAACTCTTTGTAACTCCATTTGGACTTTTCTTGGCAAAGATATTGGAGAGATTTGCCATTTCCTCCTCCAGCTCATTTTGCAGACGAAGAAACTGACCCAACTGAGGTTAAGTAACTTGCACACAGTGAGTAAGCATTTGAGGCCAGATTTGAATTCAGGAATATGAATCTTCCTGATTCCAGGCCCTAGAGCTCTATCCATTGTGCCACCCAGCTGTCTTGATGTAGCCACAATTTACCATGGAAGATTAAGAAATCTAACCTTAAGCCTGCTTAGGAGCTCAGTAAATGGATTCATTGTTTTAGATTTAGAAAATTCCAGGATTGGGAAATTTTAGGACCAGGATTGTTTTTCTTATTTAGCACAGAATCACAAAATTAGAGAGTTGAGGGGTAATCTCAGATCTGGTCCTTCCCAAAACTGAGTAGGAATCCCCTTGACACTTTCCTTGCCAAGTGGGCATGCAGCCTCCTCTGCCGAAGCAGTATCAGACAAACGTAATCTTATAGGTAGAAAGGAATCTCAGACATCAAGGGAACTTATTCATGCCAGAGGAAGTTTATTCAATTTCAGAGTAATTCTAGTTAAATATTGCCTTATATTCAATCAAAATCAAATTCAGCCTCTCTGCAGTTTCTATCCACTGGAAAAGAGATATGGTATAAGCAAAAGATGGCAGAAATAGCATGGTGTTGAATTTGGAATCAAGGAAGACCTGGGCTCAATTCTCACATCACACACTTAGTTGTGTAAAACTGGGCAAGTAACTTAACCTTGCTAAGGTCAACTCTTCCATTTATAATAATAACACCCACCTCACATGAGAAATGAGAAAATGTATGTGTAGTATCTAGTATGGATTCTCTTCCCCCAACCTACATATGCCTTTTTATTTTGAGATCCCTGGAGAGTACAGCTACTGACTATTACTCCCCTCAGTGTTGTAAGGGAAAGCCTAAGGATTTGAGACTTCCAACACTATAGCTGCTAGCTCCTGTTTATGTGTTCCCCATTATTAATCAACTGATTGAGCTCTATTAGCTTTTAGAAAAGGGATTTACTGAGAAGATGTGATACAAATAGTTGGCACAGAGGCAGATTCTGCCCTTGCATACCGGTACAAGGTTCTCGGCATGGGTTTAAACCCAAAGTACAACATACATAGATGGACCTTGTGATTCCTCGGAGTCCTTTTCTCCTTTCTTGAAGATCTCCCCTTAAGCGGAGCTCTCTGATGGCAGACCATCAAAGACCAGGCCAGTCTGCTCCACTGCTGGGATGGAAGGCTGATCTGTTGACCCAGGATACCCCACTGCTTCTGGAACAGAGTGGAGAAGTCAGAGAATTACCAAAGTAGTGCAGCCAGGTGAGAAATGAAGAGATGTCTGAGCTGAGTTCCCTTCTTAAATGGAAGTTTTGGAGCTCATGGCTCCAAATCATTGGACTCCCTGAAAACAAAGATTAAAAAAAATCCTGAATACTATATTTCAAAAAATCACAAATGAAGACTTCCCATATTTATTAGAATCAGAGAACAAAGATAAAATAGAATCCACTGATAATTTTCTGAAAGGAACCACAAAAGAAAAAGTTCTGGGAATTTCATAGTCAAAATCCAAAGCCTTCATGTTAAAGGAAAAAATGCTATATTAGCATTCAGTGAAAAAGCAATTCAAATGATAAGAATTATGTCAGGATCATACAAGACCTGACAGCTTCTACAAAAATGATAGAAGATTTGGGAATACAATAAATGGAAAAACAGATATAAGCTTACTCTGCAAAACTGGATGTAAGCCTATGGTGGAGAAGGCCCTTTAGCCGAAGAGACAACTTTCAAATATTTCTGATGAGAAGACCAGAAGTGAGGAGAAACTTTGGGGAAAATAAAACACAAAAAGATAAATGTCTTTGAGCAATCGGAAGAGGCTGATTGATGATGTAATATAATGTATTCAAATATAGGGGCAACCAGGTGGTGCAATAGATAAAGTACAGGGCTTAGAGCTAGGAAGAATCAACTTCAAATCTGCTTTCAGTTCAAATCTGTTCTCAGACACTGAATAGTTGTGTGACCTTGGACAAGTTCACCCTGTTTGCCTCAGTTTCCCCATCTGTAAAATGAGCTGGAGAAGGAAATGGCAAACTACTTCAGTATCTTTGCCAGGAAAACCCCAAATGGTGTTATGAAGAGTTGGACGTGACTGGAATGACCCAACAACAGCAACAGAATCTTCCTTCTCAAAGTTGGAAGCCAAAAGCACCCAAAGCAAGTTTTGTAGTTTGAAAAAAGCCTGAAGTTTGGTGAATCTCAAGTGGAACTTGAAGCTTGAGGACTGAAGAACGCTAGAATTCTCCTACTCTCACCAACTGTGTCCTGCCCGATGTGGAGGAGAGGTCATCCATCTTCACCAATAAGGGGAAAGTCCCATACCAACAAATTTATATTCAAATATGGAGGAAGGAGTGAGGGGAATGGATATTGAATGATCTACAGTCTTATTTGAAATAGAAAAAGGAGGATTAAACAAAACACAGCTATACAGAGTTTGGTGAAGAATTATATCAGCTCAATAGAAAAACGAATGGTTATGGAAAGTAGAAAGTTAGGAAAGATAACACTGGAGAGGAAATAATCACAAGTAAAACAAACTTTGTGAGTCTGATGGGAGAGATTTAAAGGTGGGAGATGGAAAAAGAAAAGAACCAAAATCTAAGGGCTAACTTAGAATGTTTTTGAGAAAACTGTGAAATGGCTGAACAAATTACATATAAATGTAATGGAATATTATTGTGCCATAAGATATGACAGAAGAGATGATTTCAGAGAATGCTGGACCACGTGAAGTGATGCAGGTAAGAGAAGAGAACCAGAACGGTTTATACAAGGACATTGACATTATAAAAACAAAAACCACCACCAAATTTTGAAAGACTTCAGAACTCTGATCAAAGCCCTAACCAACCATGTCACCAAAGTACCTATGATAAAAGCATGCTACCTGCCTCCTGACACAGTGGCGGTGATGGATACAAACTGTATTTTTGGACACAGACACTATATGGATTGGCTTTGTCTAGCCATGATCATTTCCTATATTTGTTAAATAGCATCAATAATGATGACAAAGCAGATAGCAAAATGGATTAGAAACCAGAATCCCAAAATATGTTGCTTACAAGAAACACACTTGAAATAGAAAGACACATACTGAATTAAAATAAGGGACTGTGGTAGAATTTATTACTCTTCAACTGAAGTACAAAAGGAAGTTGTGATCTCAGATAAGGCAAAAACAGACTTAATTAAAAGAGATAATCAAGGAAACTACATTTTACTAAAAAATATCAGACAATGAAGTAATATCAATATTAACTATATATGCACCATGCTAAACATATTTGCATCCAAAAGTTAAATGAGTTACAAGAAGAAATAAACAATAAAACCGTACTAGTGGGGAACCTCAACTGACCCCTCTCAGAACTAGATAAATATAACCAAAAAATAAACAAGAAAGAAGTTGAGATAAATAGAATTTTAGAAAAGTTAGATATAATAGATCTCTGGAGTAAATTGAATGGGAATAGAAAAGAGTATACCTTCTCAGCTGTATATGGCACCTTCACAAAAAATTGACTATGTATTAGGGCATAAAAACCTCACAATCAAATGCAGAAAAGCATAAATATTAAAGGTACCCTTTCCAGACCCTAATGCAATATAAATTACATTCAATAAAGGACCTTCATAGCATAGATTAAAAATTAATTGTAAACTAAATAATTTATTCCTTAAGAATAAATGAGTCAAAGAATAAATCATAGAAACAATAATTTTCTTAAAGATGGTGGCAACAATAAGACAGCACACTAAAACTTGTGGGATGTGGTCAAAGCTGTTCTTAGGAGAAAATATATGTGTCTAAGTGTTTATATCAATAAAAAAGAGAGTGAACAGTTCACTGCATATGCATCCAATTAAAAAAAACTAGAAGAATAACAAATTTTAAATCCTCAATTAAACACCAAAGTAGGAATTCTAAAGATTAAATGAGACATTAATAAAATTGAAAGTTTAAAAAAGTTGAACTAATAAATAAAAACTTGGAGCTTATTTTTTGAAAAAAATAAACTGTTGGTTAATTTGATTTTTAAAAATAAAGAAGAAAATCAAATTACCAGTATCAAAAATGAAAAGGAGAATATACCACCAGTGAAGATTTAATAAAACAATTATTAGCAATTATTTTGTCCAATTATATGCTAATAAAATTGATAATCTAAGTGGAATGATGAATATTTACAGAAATATAAATTACCCTATTACACTATAAATATTAAGTGAAGTGGAAATAAAATACTTAAATAATCCTATCTTAGAAAAAGAAATTGAAAAGGCTACAAATTAGTTTTCTAAGAAAAAAATCCCCAGGACCAGATGGATTTATAAGTGAATTCTACCAAGCATTTAAAGAATGATTAATTTCAATTCTGTATAAACTACTTGAAAAAACAGATAAAGAGTTCTGCCAAATTCTTCCTGTTTAAACCAGGGATAGCAAAAACAGAAAAAGAAAACTTTAGGTGAATTTTCCCAATGAATATTGATAAAAAAAATTTAAATAAAATATTAGCAAGGATATTACAACAATATATCACAAAGACCATACACTATAACCAGATAGGATTTATACCAGGAATTCAGGGCTGGTCAACATTAGGAAAAAAACTAGAAGCATAATTGACCATATCAGTAATAAAAACAATAAAAATCATATTATTATCTCAATAGATGTAGAAAAAGTTTTGACAAACTGCAACACCCATTCCTATTAAAAAAACACACAGTAGAAAGCATAAAAATAAATGGAATTTCTCTTAAAATGATAAATAGTAGCTGTATAAAACCAATAGCAAGCATTATGTGTAATAGGGATAAACTTGAAGCATTCTCAGTAAAATCAAGGGTAAAGGCAAGGATAGATGCCCATTATCACCACTATTGTTTAGTATTGTATAGTAATGCTAACCATAGCAATAAGATGAGAAAAAGAAATGAACGAATAAAAAGAGGCAGCGAGCAAACAGAATTATCAATCCCTCTTTGCAGATGATATGATGGCATACTTAGAAAACCCTAGAAAATCAACTAAATAAAAGTTGAAAAACATGAACAACTTTGGCATTTGCAATATATAAAATCATCAGCTTTTCTATAAATTACCACAAAACACAACAGGAACAGGTAGAAAGAGAAATTCCATTTAATATAACTAGAGACAATATAAAATACTTGAGTCTACCAGCCAAGATAAACCCAGGAGCTCCATGAGCTTTGTACACAAAGCACTTTGTACACAAATAAAGACACATGTAAACAATTGAAAAAATATTAATTGCTCATGGGCAGGCCAAGGTAATATAAAAATGATGATTCTACCTAAATTAATTTACTTATTCAGTGCCAGAGTGATCAAATTATCTAAGAATTATTTTGTAGATCTAGGAAAAATAATAAAAAATTTATCTGGCAGAACAAAAGGTCAAGAATATTGGGGGAATCAATAAAAAATGTGAAGGAAGGTGGCATCATGGTATCAGATTTCAAACTATGTTATAAAGAAGTAATCATCAAAGCAATCTGGTACAGGCAACAAAACAAAGCAGTGGATCGGGGGAAGAGATTAGGTACATAATATACAGTAGTAAATGACAAGAGTAATCTATGTGTGTTCATCCTTCATTGCCAAAGAAGACCATGCCATCAAAGAAATTGACATGACTTGAAATTGACTTTGTTTTGAGTGAAGGAGGGCTGTGCAGGTCACCAGCCTCACTTCTCCAGAGTTATCTGAATCCAGAGAACAGATATTCATCAGGATGACTGGAGATGACCCAGGATGAGGCAACTGGGATTAAGTGACCTTGGGCAAGTCACCATACTAATCTAGTGTTTGACAAAACCCCAAATCCAAGCTTTAGTGGCAAGAACTCATTGTTTGGCAAAAATTTCTGGGAAAACTGGAAAGCAGTTTGGCAGAAACTGAGCATAGACCAGCATCTCACACTGTATACCAAGATATGATCAAATGGGGTTTATGATTTACATATAAATGGGTAATATAAGCAAATTAGGCAAACATGGAAAATTTTACCTGTTAGGTCTCTGGATAAAAGAAGATTTAATAACAAAACAAGAGATAAAGAAGATTAAAGGATGCATAATGGATGGTTTTGGTTACATGAAATTTTTTTTTTAAAATTGTGGAAATAAAACCATTTCAGCCAAAATTGAAAGGGAAACCGGCAACTGGGAGAGAAAAAGATCTCATTTCTCAAAAATAGGAAATGGAGTCAAATGTATAAAAATAAAAGTTAATACTCATCTGATAAATGGTCAAAAGACATGAACAGGCAGCTTACAAAAGAAGAAATTAAAGCTATCTTTAATCATATGAAAAAATGCTCTAAATCACTATTGATTAGAGAAACAACTCTGAGGTATCACCTCACACCTATCACATTTGCTAACATGACAGAAAGGAATATGACAAATGCTGACAAGGATGTGGAAAAGCAAGGATGCTAATGAATTGGAGCTGTGAACTATTCCAATCATTCTAGAGAATAAGTTGTAACTATGTTCAACAGACTATGAAATTGTGCATAGCCTTTGACCCAGCAACACCTCTACCAGGGCTGTGTCAATGGCGATCAAAGATCAAAAAAGGAAAAGTACCCTTGCATACAAAAATATTTTCAGCAGCTTTTTTTAAGCTAGCTAAAATATATTTTTCTTTTTTTTTAAACATTTAGCATTTTATTTTTCCCCAGTTACATATAAAAATAATTTTTAACATTTGTTTTTAAAATTTTGAGTTCTGAATTCTCTCCCTTCCTCCTTCTCTACTCCACTACCCTCATTGAGAAGGCAAGCAATTTATTATAGGTTATACATATGTAGTCATGCAAAACATTTCCATAATCGTCATATTGTGAAAGAAAACAGGCAAAAAAAACCAACCTCAAGAATAATAATGTTAAAAATGTATGCTTCAATTGCTGAACAAGTTGTGGTATATAACTGTAATGGAATATTATTGTTCTATAAGAAATGGTAAGAAGGTGGACTTCAGAAAAACCTGGAAAACTGATGCTTAATGAAGTGAGCAGAACCAGGAGAAAGTTGTAAATGGTAACAGCAACTTTGTGTGATGATCAGCTTTGATAGACACTTCTTCTCAGCAATACAGTGATTTAAGACAATTCCAAATGACTCATTATGGAAAATGCTATCCACATCCAGAGAAAGAACTTGGAAGTCTGAATGCAGACTGAAACATGCTATTTCTTCTTTTTTTGTTGTTTTTTCTTTCTCGTGGTTTTCCC
The DNA here is from genome assembly GCF_028372415.1 of Notamacropus eugenii. Classification (NCBI taxonomy): domain Eukaryota; kingdom Metazoa; phylum Chordata; class Mammalia; order Diprotodontia; family Macropodidae; genus Notamacropus; species Notamacropus eugenii. Next base: position 40,169,138 of record NC_092876.1, read on the forward strand.
CTTTTGTTTTGATTCTTCTTTCACAATATGACTAATGAGGAAATATGTTTAATATGATTGTACATGTATAGCCTATATCAGATTGCTTGCCATCTTGGGGAGGGGGAAGGCGAGGAAGGGAGGGAGAAAAAAATTTGGAACTCAAAATCTTATAAAAGTGAATGTGGATAACTATCTACATGTAATTGGGAAAAATACTATTAAGAGTGTGGGGGCGGGGTGGGAAAGGATGCTTCAATCTGTATTCAGACACCATCAGTTCTCTGGGGATGCACAGCATTTTTCATTGTTAAGTCCTTCGAATTGTCTTGGATCATTGTATTGCTAAGAATAGCTAAGTCATTCACAGCTTATCATCCTACGATGTTGCTGTTACTTTGTACGCAGTGCAGTTCACTTTGTACCAGCTCCTGTGAGTCTTTTCAATGTTTTCTGAGAACGTTTTGCTCATCATTTCTTATAGCACAATAATATTCCATCATAATCTCATACCACAATTTATTCAGCCACTCCCCAATTGATGGGTATCCCCTTGATTTCTAATTCTTTGTCACAAGAAAAGAGCTGCTATAAATACTTTTTGTACATATACATCCTTTTCCTTTTGTTTTTTCAAAATTTCTTTTGGGATGGTTTTATAGTCCTTTGGGCATAGTTCCAAATTACTCTACAGAATGGATGAATCAGTTCACAACTCCACCAACAGTGCATTAATATCTCATTTTTCCCACATCACCTCCAACAATTATTTTCCTTTTCTGTCCTATTAGCTAATCTGATGGGTATGAAGTAGTACCTCAGAATTGTTTTAATTTGCATTTCTCCAGTCAATAGTGAGTTGTAGCATTTTTTCATATGACTACAGATAGCTTTGATTACTTCATCTAAAAACAGTTCATATCTTTTGATCATTTATCATTTAGAGGATGGTTTTTATTTTTGAAAATTTGACTCAGTTCTCTATATGTTTAAAAAATGAGGCCTTTATCAGAAAAACTTGCTTCAAATGTTTTTCAGTTACTATTGCTAACTGTATTTCCCTCCATCCTCCCCCTACCCTATCCTGTTTATTCTATCCTTTCTCTCCTTTCACCCTGTCTCTCTTCAAGTGTTTTGCTTCTGATTACCCTTTCTCCAATCTGCCCTTCCTTTTATCACCCCCCCCCTTCTTTTATCCTCTTCCTCCCCTGCTTTCCTGTAGGGTAAGATAGATTTCTACACCCAACTGAGTGGGTATGTTATTCCCTCTTTGAACCAATTCTGATAACAGTAAGGTTCACTCACTCTATTGTAAAAGCTTTTTCTTGCCTCTTTTATGTGAGGTAATTTATCCCATTCTCCCTCTCCTTTTTCCTTGTCCCAGCACATTCTTCTCTCACCCCTTAATTTTTTTTTTACTTATCATCCCTTTATGTTCAACTCACATGTGTGCCCTTTCATTACTGCCGTAATAATGAGAAAGCTTTTACAAGTTATAAGTATCATCTTCCCATGTCGGAATTTAAACTGTTTAACTTTTGTAAGTTCCTTATGATCTCCCCTTCTTGTTTACCTTTTTATGCTTCTCTTGAGTCTTGTGTTTGCAAGTCAAGTTTTCTATTCAGTTCTGGTCTTTTCATCAAGAATGTATAGCAGTTATTTTTGTGGTGGCAAAGCATTGGAAATTAAGGAGATGCCCATCAATTGATGGATGGCTGAAAAAGTTGTGGCATATGATTGTGATGGTATACTATTGTGCTATAAGAAATGATGAGAGTAGCTAGATAGTGCAATGGATAGAGTGATTGGCCTAGAGTCAGGAAGACTCCTCTTCCTGGGTTAAAATTTGGCCTCAGACATTTACGAGCTGTATGTCCCTGGGCAAGCCACTTAATCCTGTTTGCCTCAGTTTCCTTATCTATTAAATGAGCTGGAAATGGAAATGGTAAACTGCTCCAGTATCTTGGTCAAGAAAATCTCAAATAAGGTTACAAATAATTTGACGCTACTGAAAATGACTGAACAACAACATGAGAAATGATTAGCAGGATGGTTTCAGAAAAAACCTGGGAAGACCTACATGAACTGATTCAGAATGAAGTGAGAAGAACAAGGAGATCATTGTACATGGTAACAGCAACTGTGAAAAACATAGCTACTCTGATCAATGCAAGATCCAAAACAACTTCAAAGGACTCATGATGAAAAATGTTATCTACATTCAGAGAGAAAACTGATGAACTCTTGAGTGCCAATTGAAGTATAATTTTAAAACTTTGTTTTTCTTTTGCAAAATGGTTAATTTGCATGACTTCATATGGATGATTTATATCATGTAGTTTGCCTTCTCAATAGGTTAGGGAGAGGTAAAAAGAGAGAGAATTTGAAATTCAAAATTTTTTAAAAGGATGTTAAAAATAAATAATATTTTTTTTAAAAAACCAATGATACCCATGAAATGGGGTCATTATAACTTTTTTAAAATGCAAACAAGAGAAGAAAGTTCAGAAGAAAATACAAATGGGACAGATTTGAAAGTAACATGTAGAATTTATCATATATGGTACTTATATGTACACACACATCTATACATATACAGTAAAGAAATATAAAATGGAGATTTATATTTCATGTAAAATCTTTGTGTGTTTTAATGGATATGAAAATATTCTTTTTTAGGTTTTCACATTCAGGATTTTAAAATTAAATTAAAAAAAAGAAAATGCCAGAGTGCCAACAGATTAAAAAAAATTTTTTTTTAAAGAGTCAATAATGTAATTGTGGTCATGAAGAAAGCAAATGGCATCTTAGCCTGCCATTTAATTAAGATATTCTTAGAGTCCAGAATTAGGGAAATGATATACCCATTGTACTTTGCCCTGGTTTTACAACACTTGGGGTATGGAATTAAATTCTGGGCACTATATTTAGGAAAGACATCGATATGTTGTGCATTCAAAAATGGGTAAACAAGATGATGACAGGCTTAAAATCATTCAGTTCCATTCACCAAACACTACCAAATGTCTCCTATGCCTGCAAGGCACTATGCTAGGTGCAAGGGATACAAAGACAGGAAACAGTTCTTTGTCTTCAAGGAGTTGACATCGTACTTTACGACATGTAAAGAGGTAAATCTAATGCAACGTGTATAAGTAGTGATGCAGAATAATTTCATGAGGAATAGGAGACATTGTTAATAACAGATGGGATCTGTTAGAGAGAAAAGTCTCTCTTATAGAAACCCCATGCCATAAGAAAATTAACTAAAAGAAGTGAGCATATTTAGCACCGAGAAGAAAAAACTGAAGGGAAGACGTGATAGTTGTCTTCAAATATTTGAAAGGCTGTATAAGGAAAAATGGAATAGACTTAAAAAAACAATTAGAAGCAGTGAAATGATGGGGAGAGGCATATTTAAACTTCCTGAAGGAAAAACCTTCACAAACTTTTTACTATCACAAAATGGGATGGGCTGCCTTGGGAGGTAGTTGGTTCACCATCACTGGAGATCTGAAAGTGAAGGCTGGAAAACCATTTATCAAGGAAGGTGTAGAGAGAACAGGTTGGCCAAACTGACCTCTGAGGACCCTGCTAGCTCTGAGATTCTGTGATTTTATGATTTGTTTCTAGTGACTGTCCTGACTGCTCCAAATTTCAGGAGGAAGATGTCAAGGAGACTATAAATACTCTTGATGTTGTCAACTACAGCCCGAGCAGTTCTGACAAGGGCAACATTGCTGGCGTCAGTGGCGCCATCCCCTGTGGAACTGGCTATCTTCCGCTAATGCAGGAGCTGCAGAGGGCCTTCCTCATGCGTGCTGAATGCCCTAGGTTTAGAGACAGGTCAACTTCAACTTCACAGTGGGGTAAGTGCTAGGATTCAAGGGGGCTGGGTAGAAATGTGCCTGCCCAACTAGCCAGATTCCATCTAGCATATAGATCTTATTCTTTCTTGAGAGCAGATTTGAGATTAGAGCTAAGCATACGAAATAATTGTAGGATCCCTCAAAGAGATGCTGTCTGTATTCAATAGAAACAGAGTTGAGTAAGTAGGATGGAAGGAAAGAAGGAAGGAAGGGAGGAAAGAAGAAGGAAAGAGACAAAGAAAGAAAAGGAGGAAAGGAAGGAAGGAAGGAAAGAAGGAAGGAAAGAAGGAAAGAAGAAGGAAAGAGACAAAGAAAGAAAAGAAGGAGGGAAGGAAGGAAGGAAAGGAAGAAGGAAGGAAGGAAGGAAAGAAGGAAGAAAAGAAGGAAGGGAGGAAGGAAGGAAGAACTGGTGCACCAGTAGTTCTTTGTGGAAGAAACCATTTTGGGCACTAGGGATATAAAGAGAAAAATATGTTTTAAGTAAAAAAAAACAAGAGTCCCAGCCCTCAGGTAGCTTAATTTCTACTTTCTATCTATAGATACATAAATATAAAATATATACAGAATAATGCAAAGTCATTTCAAAGAGAGAGCTTTGGAAACTGGGAGAAATCAGGAAAAGTGTCAAGTAGAACACAGCACAATGGATGTCCTTTGAAGGAAGCTAGGGTTTGTATTGTCGTTGTCCGTCCTTGCTTTATTCTCCTATTGTAAGCTCCTTAAAAATCTCTCTCTACCTATGGAAAAACACATGTAGAAATACATGAATACATGTAGAGGCTTTCTCTACAAAAATTTCTGTTCTAAAGGAATGAAGAAAACAATCAGTTTTGAAATGTTTGTTAAAACGAAGTTTTCAAGAAAGTAACCTAAGAGCTAAAGATAAGAAAACAAGGTATTATTTTGTGACTGATAATGGGTGCCTATACTACACTGGACAAAATGCTAAATTAAACTGAATGCTTACTTACTAGTAAGCATTTATTAAGTGCTTTCTATATGCCAGGAAATTGACTAGGTGCTGATGATACAAAGACAAAAAAAGAAATAGAAATAGTTCCTGTCATCACGGTGTTTATATTTTATTTAGAGAGATAATAAATATATTTAGCCCATGTAATTAGGAGGTATCGTTATCTCAAATTTCATACCCACTAACCAGATGAGTTCCTAGAATTCTCCCTCAAGGCTTTAGGGGTATCATCGAGGGATTAGAGTTTATTTTCCTTAATGCTTGGACCTTCACCGTGTACATTCCCCCCCTCTTCCAAGATAATTAGTTGAAAACCATTTAGTTGGCAAGGCTTAACTAGTTTTTTTTAGGAAGGGGCATTTACTAAGGTGGTACATTATAAAGAGTTGGTACAAATCATCCTACTCCAAAAAGTTTGTGACACACTTTCTCATAAGTATACACAGAGTCCAGGGGAAAGTGGGCTTAAGCTTAGCAAACCTACTTAGCAAAGGATTTCAGCTCATAGTTTCTGTTTACTGGAAGACTTTCTCTCCCATTTGTGAGGAAAACAAATCATTCCCCTTAAATATGGGTAAAGCTATGTCCAACTCTCTTAGGCTCCTGATGCAGACTGATCTGGGGACAGTACTAGATGCTGACAGAAAAGAAGGAGCTAATAGAAGGGCTAATATCCTTCAAATCCTCTATAATGGAAAGGTCTTCCAGTCAAAGTGGGGGAGGTAGGGAGGGGAAAGGCTATAGTTGAGGCTTTTTTCTTCACGTCCAGGTGGTTCCTTCTCAGAGGGATTCAGCTGGAATTTCATACTCACTACAATTTTGGGAGGTTTTTCCCTTTCTCAGCTTGATAATTTATAGATGATCTCTGGAGATATGACCAAGTGTGCCAGCTTATTGGAACAGATTTCCTTTGTTTTACTTTTTCTGACTTGCAAAAAATTTTTTTTTAACTTAGTCTAAGACTTTTTGATTGATTGACAGATTCAGATTTGTTCTCAGTAGGATCTCATAGGATCTTAGGGTCATAGATTTAGAGCCTGAGAGAACCCCAGAGGTCATCTAGTCCAACCCTCTCTGAGACCCACAGTGGTCAAGTCAATTGACCAAAGTCATTGTAGGAGACAAGGGAAAAAGTCAGTACTTGGACCCACATCTCCTGATTCCAAATCCAGCCCTCTTTCCATTTAATCAAGAGAGCTACATATCTGGATTGATATTCAAGTACTAATAGGATCATTTGGCTTCTGAGTTCCTTTTAACTATGAGATCATATTTCTTCTCCTTTTATTATTTTATTTATCACTCCAGGCCTTTGCATTGGCTAACCTCAGTGTTTGAAATGGTCTCTTTCCTCCCTTTTGCTTTGTAAAATCCTTTACTTCCTTCAAGGCTTAACTCAAGCACCATCTACTACATGCAGCCTCTCCTGATCTTCCTAGTCCCTCCAAAAATCTCGTCCTCATTTTGCATTTATTTTGTAAAACTCATATGTGTATAGGTTGTCCCTCTATCAAATATAAATTCCATGTAGGCAAGGGCCATCGTATTTTAGTCCTTGCACCTAACACAGTGCCTAGCATCTCATAAGTGTTTAACGAATGCTTGATTATTTAACTGATTGATGGAAATCCAGCAAAAAGAGCATATATGGTAGGTACTTACTCAAAGTGTATTGAATTGAAATTAATTAGAAAACTTCTAAAACTTCCCAGGGCCAGGTTTGGTTACAGTGTCTGAACTTCCCAGTGGCACATATTTCAAAAACATCAGCTACGACAACTGGAAAATGGCAGATGAAGCATCGTTATCAAACATTTTAAGGACAACTCAAACAGGTAAGAGGTTGAGTCAGTCTCAGGCAGGGTCTTTCCCTCACATTTTCCTACCTTTCTCTTCAGTTCCTGTCTGCATGCACTGGAGTCCCTTTCCCAATCCAACGAGCTTGGCTAAGTCGGTAGCTGATTATACTTGTCTTCCTACCTGCAAAGATATTTGAATTTTAACTGCATTTTTTTTCTGTGATATTGCTTGTCTCTCTCTCTCTTGCCTTTGTTGACTTACAGTTTTGCATTGTTTGGGTCACCACTAAAACCATAGTTGAAGATGTTGTCAGCCAGTGAAAGATGGTCAGGGTTATCTGTTCATCTTGGGGATTGTACAGCCTTGCTTGTCCAAGAATGACTTGTGAATGTGACATAAATAGTATCTAGTTTTGTGTTTTAGAATGGCACAATCACAAAAGATTTGCTGAGGATTTGGCTTATGGAGATATATGTTTTGTGCATCTCTTACTATAAAGCATCCTTGCTTCAAGGATTAAAAGATGGAAAGTGTGCTTTTGGGATGTATCACTCAGGAGCACAGTTCTCTGTACCTACTTGTAGTCTCTGCACCTACTTGTAGTCTCTGCTTTGTCTGCAACAGGACAAGAACAGTTGTACCTAAAGAAGCTTATTATTTTAGGCAGGAGATCTCCAAACACTATAGCTATGTCTTCCCTTTTGCAACTGACTACTCAATTACTTATAAGTAGGGTAAATTTGTTTGTTTTGGGCTATATACTGTGCATCCCTCTTGTCAGGAGAACATAGAGCCCTGCTCTATAGCCCAATATCCCTGAGTCTTATGGAAAAATCCCCATTTGACAAAGATTTTATCTTTGCAGATGGATTTATATGAGTTTTTTTTTTGTTGGAAAATGAAGACAACATTATCCCAATATGTTTCCCATTTTTCTCTAGCTTCTAAGCCAAGCTCAGTTGCCAACTGTAGATCAGATCATCTCAGATGTCTGACGACATCTACTGCTTCTGTTTCCTTTAGATGGAATCAGTTAGAACAGAGTGCACTCACCAGACTGAGCTACTTACCAGCTCAAAATTGCCTTTACATGATATTGATAATTGTCGTAGAAATTTAGAGATTCTCAATAAAGGTATCAAAACTGTTGGTATTAGACCTATTTGATGGACTAGATATAATATTCGAGATGATTATTTATAACTGAATATAATTCTGTAATATTGCACACATATATAAGATTATAAATATATACATACATATATAACATGTGATTGTATGAAACTACATTTTTCCTTGTTTAAGAATGAATGTTTTTGAATGGCAATTCATTGTTGTTTTTGAAATGTGTAGGTTTTTAAAATTGTTCATAAAATGCTGACATACATGCTTTTATGTACTGTTATTCATATATTAATTATGTATGTAACATGTATTAGTGATGTATTGGCACAATACTGGTAAGTGTCTGAGTGACCCTGGGCAAGTCACTTAACTGCTATTTGCCTCAGTTTCTTCATCTGTAAAATGGGGGTGATAAGAGCACTTACCTCCCAGGGTTGTTGTGAGAATCAGATAATGATAATTGTAAACCACTTAGCACAGTGTCTGTACATCATAAGCACTATATAGATGTTAGATATTATTTATTGCTATTAGGTCTCTTTAGAAAATAGTCTGCAACACATGTCACTGGCTGGGTCAGACCATTTCTCTGCTAGCTGACCCTTCCAGCTCTCCTGCTGGGCACTGCCATTTATTTGCTAACCTTGGGCCACTGAAACAGTGAGAAACTCATTTATTACACAGGCATCTTAGTAGGGTGCTGAAAAAAGTGTTATACTCTTTAAATGACAAGCAGTTGCCTTAAGCAAGAGAAATATCCTGTTTCTTGGATCTGTTCTGGGGTTTGCAGTACTTTCTCTTTCCCTCAATCTGTATGTGATGACTCAGTATCTAGAATGCTGAGCCTGGAGTCAAGAAGACCTTAGTTCAAATTTGGCCTCAGAAATTTAATAGTGGTGTGACCCTGGATAAGTCACTTAACCTTGATTTGTCTTGGTTTCCTCAACCATAAATGGGGATTATAATGGTACATACCTCTTAGAGTCGTTGGAGATCAAGTGAGATAATAGTTGTAAAGCACTTTGCCTAGTGCCTGGCACATAGTGATCCCTATATAAATGTTAGTTATCATCATTATAATTAATTAGTGATAGGGTCTTTCCCCATCCAGATCTTCAAATAGAAAGGAATTCTGTTTTGTTCAATGTACCCTCAGTAAAGTCAATTCTCTTCTCACAGCAAAGGAGATGCAAAATCTTTCTTTCCTCCCCCATTTCTCCTCCTTCATACCAGAGGGGATAGTAGAGAGAAACACACTTTGGAGGGGTTTCCAGTTTCTCAGACTGTGTTATTCAGTAGTTTTCAGTTGTGTCCAACTCTTCATGACCCTATTTGGGGTTTTCTTGGCAAAGATACTGGAGTGGTTTGCTATTTCTTTCTCCAGCTCATTTTGCAGCTGAGGAAACTGAGGCAAACAGGGTGAAGTGAGTTGCCCAGGGTCACATAACTAATTGAGGCTGGATTTGAACTCAGGAAGTTGAGTCTTTCTGACTCCTGTGCCTTCTAGCTGCCCCAAAACATGGTACTGGAGAGCAGTAAACTCAGTCAGCTCTCCATACATAAAGCAGCAGAACTGATCTCTCTTATCTTGAACTAATGGGCTCTCAGCAAAGCAATGCTTCTTTTCCAATCTACATGGGTCCCAACAAAAACAGTGTAAAGTTATCCTTCCAACTATTTCTGTCTTGTCTTCTAAAGGAAGTTTTCATTTACTATTAATGCCTTTTGTCAATGACATTTTCTTGTTTTCAGCTTTTTCCTTTTTCTTTCCTTTTCCATTCTTCTTCTGTCTATATTTTCTAAGATTCTTAACATAGAATCTGTGAACTTTTTTTCCAAAAAACATTTGTACTCATACAAATACTGGTTTCTTTTGTGATCCTCTATACTTTATCTGATACGTTTAAAATTACTCTTCTTTGAAGGAATCCGTAAACTTCACCAGATTGCCAAAGGAGACACACAGAAGAGATTACAAACTCAACTTTAATGCCTGTTAACAGCACCTTTATCAGAAGTGACCCTTATTAACATGATGAGAAGTGTGCAATCATATCCATCCTTATATAATTTTCCCACCATCCTGAGAGAGTCGGTGTTTTTTTTTTTTAAATTTCTAGTTTCTCAGTTCTAACCTTTAAAATTGTGAAAATAGTCCCATGCAAATAAGCTGATGGAACACAATTCCCTGTACCAGTCTAAGGTAACTTTGAAAACCTTAATGTTCTAGAAGAAATGGGAGCAATTGACTCCTCTTTTTTTTTTTTTTTTTTTTAGGGAAAAAGCTCACGTACAGCAAGAGTGCATGTGAATTCCAAAATTTAAGGCAAAGCTATGAAGATTCCAGTTCCCAGACCACAATAAAGAGCCCCCAAAGCTGGAAGATTCCTTGGTACGCTACTGTGATTCAGGAGAAGGTGAGCCAGTCCAGGGCTCTGATTTCCAGAGCATTCTGCATGGAGCAGGCCTATACTCCAGGGCCCTTGGGAGGAAAGGCCTGTGTAAACTGTTATGCACTATAAAAATAGGAGCCGTTATCACTACCAACTTTAAAGTGCAGTAGATATGGAGGCTATTTGCACTGTTAAGGGAGCAAAAAGCATTTATTTAGCTGCTACAATGGGTCAAGCATTGTGCTAGACTCTGGGGAGACAAAGACAGATGGGAAACCATTTCTGCCCTCAGGGAAAACATTCCATTCCACTGGAAGAGACATCATTGAAGACGTAAAAGTACTGGTTACTTTCCCCCTAAATCTATCCATCTTTTGAACTCCTCTATTACTGTTGAGAATGCCACCATTATATTATCCTATCAGTAACCTGGGTCTGCAAACTCAATGTCATCCTCAACCCCTTAGACTCCCCTTGCTCCCCTTGCATATCTAATCATTTACCAAATCTTATCATTCTTTTCTCCACCCCTTCACTTGGACATAACCCTTTCTCTACACTCATGCAGCTACCTGTAATCCAGCCTTTTATGCACCTTTCACCTGGACTATTGCATGGCTATCTTCTTCTTCCTCCATCCCATCCTCCATAGAGCTGCCAAAATGATTTTCCTAAAGCACAGATCTGACCCATGAGCCCTTCTCCATTCCCCAGTAAACTCCAGGGGCTCCATGTCACCTTTAGAATCTAATAAAAACTTAGGTATCTAGAACTCTTCACAACCTGGCACTTTCTTATCTTTCCAGTCTTCTTATTTTTCTTATTCTATTTTGGAAGATGAACATCAGCTCTATGTTGGGTCTCCAATGTCTCTGAGACCAAGTAAAAAGAAGTCACAAGACTTGGCAAATGATTGGCACTATGTGGGGTGAGAGGGTCAAGGAGTATCTGAGTTTGGAAATCTGGGTGACTGGAAGGAGATTATTGCCTTCGACAGAAATTGGGGAGTTTTAAGAGGAGGAATAGGTTTCAGAGGAAGATCATGAGTTTTGTTTTGGACTACTGGGCATTCAATTTGAAATACTATGGTGGCAGTTAGCAAACTTTGCAAAGTTAGCAAACTTGAGTTCAGAAGAGATTGAGTCTTGCTCTGCTTGGACCTCAGAGGGAAATGCAAGGACCAACGAGTAGAAGTCATAATGATATCGGGAATCGATTCCACCCGATGAGAGCTGCCCCCCAGGGGAAGGGGCTGCTAGAAAGGTGGTGAATATTCCCTCCTTGAAGGTCTTCAAGCAGAGGCTTGAAGCTTCAAGCAGGGCAGGTTCGTTGTAGAGATGGTGCCTTTCCTGGTAGGGGACTGCTCAGTGGCCCCTGAGGGTCTTTTAGAAGATTCTGTGACAAGTACCCATTTACCAAGGACAGTCTGGTTCTCTTGCCAGGATCAACACTTGGTCATGATGAAGGATGAACTCAGGCGGCTTACAGCCTTAGAGGAGGCTTGCCTGAAGAAGGATAATGAACTCGCTGAACTCAAAGAGGAGGTGAAAGACCTACAGAAAAAGCTACAGTTCCTAAGTGACGTCCAGGGAATAGAAGTTAACCTCAAGGAAGAGGTCAGTGGAGCCCCAGAAGGGGACAGCCCACATTGGGAGGGGAGATGAGAGAAAATAGCAGGGCTGTAAGGTCTTTGCAAATAGTCTCTTTGGTGTACTGGTAACTCCCTAGGCCCTGGGCCTCCTCTTGGCCCTCTGGAAGCTGAATCTCTCTAACCTTTGCTTTTCTTAGGTCTCAGGCATGAGCAAGGAAGACAGTAGTATCCTGGAGAAAAAGCAGGACTTGGAGCAAGCCCAGAAGGTATTCCCTCCCTTTGATCCTACCTGTCCCATCTTGAGACTTATATTTCTTATCTGGGACTCTAAGCAAGTCACTTAACCTCTGGATCCCCAGGCAGTTATCAGGGTTGCTGGTCTACCTTGATTGAAGGCGTTCTCGCTAAGACCTCCCTACATAGCTCCTGACTCTCCCCCACCTCTTATACATAGAGCAGTACACATTTATTAAGCACCTACTACGTGCTGCGTACTGTGATGAGTGCGGGAGATACAAAAAGAGGCAAGAGACAGTCCTGCCCTCACAGAGCAATCATATCCCAGCATCAGATTACTGACAAAAGTACTTTGTAAACCTTGAAATGCTATAGATATATGACCTGTTATGAGCACTAATGAGCGACAGCACAGTATGGTATGGGTAGAAGATGATCCAGAATTTCCTAGGTTCAAATCCCAACCTGCCTTCTTAGTAGCACTATGACCCGGGGGAAACCCCTCAAACCTCTCTGTCAAGCAATTGCCTTGATTTTTATCTTCTAAATTCTAAATGGCTTGTAAGTGCCTTTTGTAATTTCCCACAGCTGTCCAATTGGAGAAATCACAAATCCTTCCAATGACTATTTCATTACATGGGCATTAGTATGACTATTAATGGTCATGATATATAATCTTTGTAATATATTGTTATAATCTAATATTTAGGACTTTTGTATCCATATTCAATGGTGAAATCGGTCCATCATTTTCTTTCTGTTTTTACCTTTCCTAGTTTAGATATCAGTATCACATTTATTTCATAAAAAGAGTTTGCCTATCATTCCAGAAAATTTCTTTAATATTAGAATTAGTTGGTCTTTAAATGTTTGATTGAACTCACTTTTAAATTCTTCTGATCTTGTTACTTTTTTTCTTAGGAAGCTCATTTATAGTCTGTTCAATTTCTTTTTTTCTAAAATAGATCTATTTAAATATTCTTTTTTGCTAATCTAAGAAGTTTATATTTTTGTAATTATTCTTCCATTTTGCTTAAATTGTTAAATTTATTGGCACATAACTGGGCAAAATAACTCCTTATAATTGTTTGGGTTTCATTTTCATTAGTGGCATAATCACCCTTTCCATTTTTAATACTGGTTATTTGATTTTCTTCTCTCTTTTTTTAAAATCATAATAACCCATGGGCATATTAATGGGCAAGGACAAAATCAGTAGAAGAAGTAGGAGGCAATAGGGTAGGTAGAATGCTGGACTCAGGACAAGTAGGTTATAAGACTGGAAGCTTTAGGGGTGTAAAGCCCTTCTCTTTGAATATAAGATTCTGCCTTCATAAAATGAAGGGATTGAATGAGGTGATCTCTGAAGTCCTTTCAGCTGTATAGTGCCATCAGCCTCTGAGTCACCTTTCACTCCCCAATATATTGGTTGGCAAAGTGTCCCCCAGAACCTTCATTTATCTCCTTGGAGAAAAAGAATCAGAATCACAGAAGATCAGAGTCAGAGGGGACCCTAGATACCAAAGGAAGGCATTGTTCAAAAGACTTCTATGGTTCCTCTTAATCATGACTGATGATCTATTCCAATCCCTTCATGCTAGAGTAGGGGAAACTGAGGCCAGAAAAGACTAGAACTTGTGTAGGGCCTCCTAGACCAGTCCTTTTTAACCCCTACCTTGTTGCCTCTGAAGCAGATGAGTTGACAGATAGACTTTCCTTACAGCCTGCTGTTTCTTCAACCTGACCACCTTTCGCCCATATACTTAGCTTTACACTCAGGGCAGACCCTAGGCAAATGGAGAATAGCTCAAAACCAAGTTTTCCACCAATCTATGGGTGGAAAGCTAAGAAGCAACACTCAAAATGTGTTTAATTTCCTTGGTCACCACTGGGACTGTTAGATAGGTGTGAAATGTCAAGGCATTCTGGGTAATAACATGCAAAAATAAGCAAGTCCAATGTGGGTCCCCCTTAGTTTTCCAAATGAGTATACTCATTACCACAGGGCTGCTTGCTGTGACAGAAAGGAGGCGAGGACACCAGGGGCCATACCCCATGCTGGGCCTGCCTCATTTATATGTCATGCTCCAACCTGGGCTCCTTGACAGTTATTTGGAAGCCAGTCATTCTGGGCTGTGAGCTGGGATGAAAAACTGAAAAGTTTGTGGTGTGGATGAAGACTGACCTTGGTGTCAGAAGTTCTTAACCTGGGGTCCATGAACTTTTAAAAAGATATATATTTTTATTACTGAATTTCAATATAATCATAATCCTACATATTTTATTTTATGCATTAAAAAACATTTCCTGAGGAGGTGTCCCTAGGCTTTATTAGATTGCCAAAGGGATCCAGGACATGGAAAAAGATGAACTCCTGCCTTAAAGAAAAGTCATCTACCAGATCCTTACCCACTTTTCACTTTGTACTCAAATGAATTCATCCCATAGCCACAAGATAGCCTGACTGTTCTAGAGACCAAGAAAAGTCAGGAAATCAGTATTTGTTCCACTGCAACTTATGAGGACACTGAATTTCAAAGAGGAAGCGTCATGGTGGAAGCAAAAGAAGAAATTTCCAAAACATGCATAGATATTTATGAGCCCTTCAGAACCTATGAGGCAAGACAGATCAGTATCTCAGGGAGTATTACCAAAGATGAAGAGGAGCTACGAAAAACTATAAAACAGGTAAGATGGGGAGAGAGGATAGAGATGGGCTTCTGATGGGGAAAAAAAATCTGTTGGCTGCCTTACCTGATGAGTCTAGCCAATGTGGCATTTCTTAGCCCCTTCTCACCCAGCAATGCTGGGTGTCATAAACCAGAGCAAGGGCAAGGGTTTGGTGAATGGAGTTTTTTGCTAGGATGTCAAATTCCAAGGCAGATACTATTGTATTGTTGCCATTTTACAGATGAGGAAACTGAGGCCACAAGAGTTTCAGTGACTTACCCAGGGTCACACAGCTAGTAAGTATCTAAGACTGGACTTGCATTCAGGTCTTTCTGACTCCAAATCCAGTGCTCTATTTTATGAACAGCCCCCTATATCATCTCTTTGGTTTTCCATTGCCAGAGACTGCTTCTTTAATCCTGGCCAGTGGTCACACAGGTCTGTGCTCTTGAAAGTGTGGATGGGCTTAGTGTAAACTCACCCTGCTAAAGAGAGAGGGGTGAAAACAGCAACGAACAAGGCATGCCTTTCCGGGGGTAGGTCCGTAGCATCATCTTCCGAAAAGAATATGCATATTACTACACCCATCATACATTGATTCAATACTTTGCTGAGTTGTCCCATGCTTGGCAAAGCTTAAGGTGAAATTTACAGAGTGCTGCACTCACAGTCAAAAAGACCTGGATTCAAATCTTGGGGCTGATAACTACTACTAGCCATGGGACTCTCAGTAACGCACTTGACCTCTCTGAGATGCTTTTTTCTTCTAAAAAATGGGAACAAGCACAGACTTTCAGAGATGATTGGAATCTCAGAAGTCATCTAATCCAACCCCTACCCTACCACTAGAACATCCACAACCAATGGTCTAAGCTAGCCTTTGCTTGAGAAAGAGAGAGAAGGAAAAAGGAAAGTGAGAGAAAGAAGAGTAGGAAGGAAAGAAAAAAGAGTAGAAAGAGGGAGAAGGAGGAAAGAGAAAGCATAAAGAGGACAAGAGGAAGAGGGGAAAGGAAAAAGAAAAAGGGAAGGGAGAAAAAAGAGAAGGGAGAGAAAAATAGGAAGAAAAAATCTCTCCACTTTGAGAGAGCTCTGATGGTTAGGAAGTTATTCCTTTTTTTAAAACTCACTGCCAAGTGTTGTCAAGAAGTTCAAGTGAGATAATACTTGGAAAATACTTTGCAATGGCATATAAATGTCAGTTATTATTGTCATAATATGATGACTCTTTGGGGGAGGATTGGGGGAGGGACTTCCTTTGAATTCTATTTGCAACATTTTTTATTCCTGCAGCAATAGAAAGAATTAAGCCTCATAAGGAGCTCTCTAAAGCATTTCATGCTTGGGTTAGGTCCATCCACAAGAGATCTTATTAAAGCCACTCCATCCTGAATGTTTAGAGTGCTTCTGAGTGTGAAACCTGGATAAAAACCAGCTTCCTCCTTCTGAAAGTCTCACAATAAAGTTACAGATTTCTGCCTCACTGAACAGACTCCTCATTCAATTCATCCAGTGATCTATCTATCCACAAACATTTCCTTCATGCTTAGCACTGTGTTCGGTAATGTTTGAGACACAGAGTTTATATAAAACATGTTGCCTGCATCTTATGGATCCCACTGACACCAAGAGAGTTATGAGATAAAATGATACTTGTGAAGGCACCTCACATGTAGGAGGTGCTTTAAAAATGTATGCTAAATTAAAATGCAAAAGAAAATGTCATAAAAATCTAAGGAGCACCCTTTGCTCTTAATGTCTCTTAATGAAATCTGAAGTAGTACGTTTGGTTCTGGGCACCATATTTTTGGAAGATATGGACAAGATGGAAAGCCCCTAGAGACAGAAAATTCAGTGAAAGGTTTCAAGTTCATACCATAGGAGGTTTGGCTGAAGGAACTGGGGACATTTAGCTTAGAGAAGGGAAGACTGAGTGTGAGACTTGGAGACATGATAGTTGTCCTCAAATTTTTGAATGACTGTCTTGTAAAAGAAGAACTAATCTTGTTCAGCCTGGCCCCATATGAGAGAACTAGGGGCAAGACGTGGGAGTTGTAAAAAAGGCTAATTTAATGTTGGGGCCTGGAAAAACTTCCTCACGATGAAAGACTCCCAAATAGGAATGGGTTGATTGAGAAGATAACAGGTTTCCTTTTCATCTGAGTCTTGAAATAATGCCCAGATGGCTGCCTGACAGAACTGCCATCACAAGGGAATTCCTATACAGATAGACATTCAGTTGACTGAGGCTCATTCCCACTCCCGAAATTCTGTGTGTTTCTTCCCTATAGCAAAACCATTCCCTACTCTTTGACTTCTAAGAGAATGGAAAACATGGAGAAATAATGACAGCTATTGAGAAAATCTGAAAATACTGCCCCTTCTCCCTGCCCTCACCCCTTCTCTTCTCAGGTTTCTGGTTTTACTGGAAAAATCCGAAAGCCACCCCACCTCCCTGATGAATGTGACAGTGAAATGGAAGCCAAAATCATTGAGGAAGCTGAGAACTTGTCAGAAGGGGACATAGAAGGAATCGAATATTTAGACAGGGAAGTAGAGGAAGAACTCATGGCCAGGATTAATGAGTATGAGCAGGTGAATGAAGAGCTCCAGGCTGAGCTGGAAATCATGAGAAATGAGTATTCAATCATTGCAGGTATGATGCCTTGTTGGGTTGGCAAGCCTCAATGGGCAGAAGACTCACTTTGAGTGTTCTGAGAAGCAGGGTAGAGGGGATGGGGTGGATGACCCCTTTGACTGTCATTTTCTAGACACCTTGCTCGTAGAGGTCAGGAGAATCGAAGCAGCTAGCAGCTTTGTTCAGAGGGAGGGGTTCCAGGAAGGGCATGCATGCCAGGTTAATAGTTTTGATTTCCAAGAGGCACGTCTAGAATTTGATCAGTACTTCCTAAACGAAGATAAAGATGGAGACATGGTATGAGGAGATAGAGAGGAAAAGGATGCCCCACGATGGAAGTCTATGGGATCTGATTGGGAATGCGGGGGGAGGCAACTGGCATTGGTGTCTCAGAGAGCACACAATGAACCTTTCTTGTCGTGTTTTCTTTTCCTCCTTCTATTTTTCATCTTTTCTCCCTCTCTCTTTGTCTTTTGTTTTTCCTTCTCTTTATTTCTTCTTCCTCTTTGATTTCCCTTCTCTTTTTTCTCCCTCTCTTTATTCCACTCTCTTCCTCTTCTCCTTCTCTCCATTTTCTCCTTCTTGCTGGTCGTTTTTTCTTTCTTTGTTTTCTTTTCCTTCTTCATTCTCTTTCTCACTACTCTTTCTTCTTCTTCTCCTTTCTCTCCTAATCCTCATTTTCTCTTCTCATTTTCTTTCTTCTTGTCTCACTTTTTGCTTCCTATTTTCTCTCCCTTCTCTTTTCCTTTTCTCTCTTCCTCTTCTCCTTCTCTTTCTTTCCCTTTCCCCTTCTCCCTCTTTCCACTTTTTTTCTTTCCTTCTTACTATTCTTTCCCTCACTTTCCTTTTTCCTTCTCTATCTCTTCCTCTCCATTTTCTCCCTCTTCCTGCTCTTTCATCTTTCTTTTCATTCTCTCCTAATGCTTTTCTGTCTTTTTCTTTTTATTGTCCTCCTTTCCTCTTCTTCTTTCTCTCCCTCTCCCTTCTTTTTCTCCCTTTCCTCTTTCACCATTTCCATTTCTCCTCTCTATCACCCCCCTCTTCCCCTTTGTTTCTCTTTCCTTTTCCTCCTCACCTCCTTCCTTTCTCAATTTCTTTCTTCTTCACTTTCATCTTTTTTTCTTTCACTCTCCATTCTCTTTCCGCCCTCTTTTCTTCATTCTTTCCTCTTCCTCCTCCTTCCTCTCTTTTTATCATCTTCCTATTTTCCTTATCTTCTCTCTTTCTCCTCCTCTTCTTCCCCTTTTCTTCCTTTTCTTCATTTCCTCCATCTGGTTAGTTACTCTTTCTTTTCTCTTTGCTTTCCCTCCTAACTCTCTTTTTCCTCCTTTTCTTCCTTCTTATCCTCTTTTTTCCTTCTTCTTTCTGTCCCTCTCCATTTTCCCCTCTCCATTCTCTTTTTCTCCTTCTCCCACTCTCTCTTCCTCCTCTCTTTCTTCCTATTTCACTTTCCATCTCACCTTCCTTTTTTCTCCCTTTTTCCTTCTCATCTTCTTCTTTATTTTCTTTCCCTTGTTCTCTTCTTATTCCTCTTTTTTTTTTCCCTTCTGGCTATTCTTTTTTCTCCCTCTCTTTTACCTTTACTCTTTCAGGAACTATTCTGTCTTTACAAAGACAAGTGGATTTCCAGAAATCTCAACTGCAAAAAACGACACTGGAAAAGGAAATGTTGCAAAAGGAACTCCGGGAAAGGAAAGCTCAGCTTCAAGCCATGTCAGACAAGGTCCTAGCCCCCTCCAGACCAACATGACCTTCTATCACCCAATGAGCACATGTTTAGTGAGCTCCCATTGGGTTCAACCCTATGCCAGGTCTGCTCTTGGGTCTTAGGACCCCAGGGAAGTGACTGCTACATTGAACCATCCTCCTTCCCTTGTTTTTTAGTTCGCCAGCCTCCGAGAAGAGAGAAAGCATGACGAAATGATGGGTCTCATTGAGAAGGATAATCTTAACCTCAGACAGGTCCGAGTATTGTTAGATTGAAAATATCATTGTTGTTCTTGTCATAGGTCAAATCCTGTTACAGCCAACATGATTGAAGGCTAAAAATCTCTATCTGACAAAAGAATTCCCAAGCACCAACTGCTGGTGCACTTATTTTAAGTAAATATAGCTGACATTTCTATAATGCTTTATAGTTTATAAAGTGTTACATATATATATATGTTGCCTAATTTGGCCCTCACAAAAGTCCTGGGATTACATTACCCCCATTTTAGAGATGAAGAAATTGAGGTTCAGGGACATTAAGTGATTTTCCAAGAATCATATAGCTTATAAGAATCAAAGGTGAAATTTGAACCCAGACCTGCTAGATTCCAAATCTAGCACTCTATCCATCAGGTGATTCATGATCACAAAACTCCAGTACAACTTCAGAGGAAAAAAAAAGGAGAATACAGATAGTAGCTTGGAATTTATTGTAACATGATTTGACTACTAGCAAAACATATGAATGCTAGTGGGCACTAGCCAGCAAAGTGGAGAACGTTGAATTTGGTCAGTTTTGAGCTATTTAGACTTGACCTTACTTCCCCAGATTGCCTTGCGGGGGTGGGCTGGTTTGTCCTCCATTTTATCTCTTAGTTCTTCCACTAGCATGTAGCTGAGTTGGAGTTTGAACTAAAGAAGAGGGAAGATGTCATCTCGGAATATGATAATAAGATCAGTCAGCTGGAGGCCCAGGTGAATGTAGATCTAAGCCACATGCGCCGACAGAAGCAGGACCAGGAGCAGCTCCAGAGCCGCTACGAGGAAATGCAGCTATCTGAGCAGCAGTACCGAGTGCTCCTGGAGAACTGCCAAGCCAGGGTAAAAGCTATTTGGTCCTCCCCAGGACCTACTTCCCCCCTAGGGACATTTGGGGGTCCAGGCTCTCTAGAGCTCCTTGTGCACTATATTATAAGCAAAGCCAGATGACTATGAGAATCAGTGAACCAATCCATCAGGAAACATTTATTAATTATCTACTTACTATGTGCCAGGCCCTGAGCTAAGTGCTGAGAGATACAAAGCAAGACAAAAGATGGTCCCTGCTCTCAAGGAGCTCATAGTCAAATGGGGGAGACAACAGACAAATAGCTGTATATACAAACAAATATATACAGGATAAATTAGAGATTATCAACATTAACATGAAGGGGTAGGGGGCTAGGAAAGACTTCTAGGAGAAGGTGGGATTTTAGCTGGGTCTTGAGGAAGCCAGGGAAGCTGTGGGACAGAGATGAAGTAGGAGAGAATTCCAGGCATGGAAACAACCAGTAGAAATGCCCAGAGTAAGAAGATGGAAGGCCAAATCTAATGGCCTTTCTCAGTTCTCATCATCTGGTACAGCAGGCTACCCTTTCCTCCAAGACAGTCTCTCCTTTCATTTTTTGGACAATCCTCTCTTGGTTTTTCTCCTACTTGTCTGATGGTTTCCTCTCAGCCTCTTTTGCTGGTTCATCATCCATGTCATGCCTGCTAACTGTGAGGGAGCCCCAAATCTCTTTCCTGGGGCCATTTCTCTTCTCTCTTGGCAACCTCATAAACTCTCATGAGTTTAATTGTGACCTCGATGAAGATGACTGTCATATATACAACCCTACTCTCTCCTGAACTCTGGTCCCATATCACCAACTATCTATTGGGCATTTCAAAGTAATTGTTCTCTAAGTATTTCAAACTTGATGTGTCAAAAGCAGAACTTATTATCTTTCTTCTCCAAACCTCCCCATCTTCAGAATAGCTCCATTTCTGTCCAGAGCCTTTATACTATAGTTTTAGTCATCTACATTTGCAATCTCATAGTTGTTCTCAACTTTTCATTCTCCCTTTCCCAATATGCACAATCAGGATGACTGAGATCACCTTCTAACAGGTCTACCTGCCTTTAAGTCACTCTCCAATACATCTAAAATGTTTTCCTGAAGCACAGGTCTGACCATGTCACTCACTTAATCTGTAAACTCCTGTGGCTCCCTATTAACCTCCAGAGTCAAATGCAAATTTCTTTGTTTGGCATTTAAGACCCTTCAGAGCCTGACCCTGCCTTTTTAGTCTTATCTCACAGTCTTCTCATGGTACACGACAGTCCAGCCAAACCCCGGACCTCCTGGTTGTTCCTCACATTCTTCACTTTTGGCCCCAGTGTCTTTGCCCTCTCTATCCCGTCTGCCCAAAATTCATTGTATTTTCACCTTTACTACTTAAAATCACTAATTTCCTTCAAAGCTCAGGTCAAGTACCATCTTCTAAATGAAGCCCCACCCTCCACCTCCAGATGCTGGTACACTTTCAATTATCCTGCATTTATTTGTATATATCTTGTATGGACACATGTATCAACATACACATTATGTCTCTTAACCCAGAAAGAGATTAAGTGACTTCCCCAGGGTCACACAGATAGTTAAATCTCTGAAGTCACATTTGAACTCCATTGTGTCACCAAGCTGCCTCTAGACCAAAAGACCTTTTTTCAAATTTGATGTAGAGGGTTGTAAGAGTTAAATATCTTCCCCTCCCATTAATGGGTCTCAGATGGAGCCCATTAAGGGAAGCTTGATTAGGGGAGGTTTGTTTTGTAGGAAAGCTCATACCTTTTGTTAATTTCTAATGAGCCACTGGGTCATGAGGTTCCTGCCCTCCAGCTCTGAAAAGTGTACATATACTCTGAGGTGAAGTTTTGCTTTGGGACTTACTCTTTGGAAGAAGACTTGGTGTGCTAGATGACCCCGCTTCTCCCCCAGCTTAGAAAACTCAGATGTTGGTACTTCTCTCTCTGGTAACTATGTACATATGTAATGGTCAGATTTAGTTGGATCTGTCTGTTGATCTGCGATCTTTGTATTGCTTACAGTCAGACAATTAGAAACCCTGTCTGTTGGTCTTTATTTCTCTGCTTGTATTTTCTCTCTTGGTATATGTGATTAAAGACTATCATTGACTCCTCAAAAGTTCCTTTCCTTTTAGAAAAGCAGATCTAAGAACCTGTGCTAGCCAGCCATCCTGGGTGTGTCAGGGTGCTTGCTGCTATAAGAGTGAATAGTGTGGACTATATAAACAACTCTGAGATTCTATGGTCTTATAAGCAGATACACATGAAATAAAATAATTATTTTATTATAAATATAACAACTGAAATAATGCTCTAATGATCCTGTGATCGCATTCATATGAAAATGCCCTCCAGCAAAGCAGATCACAGCTCATCCACATTTACCCACCCTTCTCTCTCGATAGGCATCCTTGACTTCTTTTATTAAGTTTGCACAAGGTGTCCACCCAAGACACTGGTGGCCTTCCACAAATACAAACAAATCAAGAGCATGTGGAAACAAACCATAAAATTAGAGCCATTTGCATTCGAATTTTTTTAAAAAAAGGAAAAGAAAATAGAAGAAATTAACTTCAGCAACATGACAGCAATAATCATTTTTGTGTACCTCCTCTTCCCCCATCTATTATTTATCAAGTTTTCTTGACATTTTTAATCTGGTACTTATTTATTTATTTTTATGGCATAGGTTGCAGATAATCCTTCCAATTTGGCTCTTTTTCCTTTGTATCTTTCCATATTTATTCACCTTTTTAAAAATTAAAAAGGCATTTTAAAAAATCCACGTTGGTCTAAACCTGTGATTTTTCCAGTGTAGGGAATTCCTGATGGAGAAAGTTCCCCTCACCAAGCAGGTCAGGAATCCAGCTTCATTTTAAGTTTTTGAGCATTACCTGGGCTCACACAACCTGGGTCAGAAGCAGGATGTGAACATGAATCTTCCTAATTCCAAGGCTAGAACTTATCTCCAATGTTACACATTTTCATACTCTTTGGTTAGCTTGTTTTCATCAATCTTTTAGCCAGAAGTTAATTCTTTTAAATTGACTTTGATTTCAGAATGTGTTCATGAGTTGAAATCATTAGTCAACCTTGATCATTAGGGAGGACAAAGGGGCCCTTGAACTTGTGATTTTAATTCAAGGGGACCTCTTCCTGAGGCTTCTGCCCTCAGGGGAATGAAAGCTCCCAGCATGGCTAAACATTTTTCAGAAAGACTTTTCTAGGTGTGGAATTGCTTTTTTTTTATCCATCTCCATTCACAAACATTTTCTGCTTTAACCTTTAACCCTCTGATGCTAATGCCCTATTTGTCCACAGCTTGAAAGGCTAAGAAGCAAAATCATGCAGGCTACGTTTAGCACAACAGGAATCAAGTCTCCATCTACAGAAATTACAGATGTTGACATACTAGATGCCTTGCAGGTATGTCCCTGACTTCTCATCATGCTTCCTTGTTTATAGGTATAACTTCTCCCCATGTTGTAACTAAGAGATTTGGGGCAAATGATGAAAAGTATAACTTCAGTTGAGGGAATGAGGTGGGGTGGATGGGAAACAGAGATTCAAATTCACCATTGACTTGTAATAGGGAAGGGAGGAGAAAACAACCCAGGGCAGAAGCCCATTCTGCAGTAGCTTCCTATTTTAACTAATTGTTCTTGTTAACTAAACTGCTGTCAGCCATGCTTAAATTCAGTGCCCCGGAGAAAGCTCTGACTGCCATACCTTAGTTACAACCCAGGTTTCCTTTCACAGAACAGACTAGACTAGTTTGAAGACAATTGATCCTAAGGACATTATCAGCAACAAAGCCACTTCCTTGAGGGACATTACTTGTTCTAGTGAGGTGCCAAATTAGCAGAGCAGGCTGGACTAGATGGCAAATATCTCTAGGGCACCAAATAAAAATGAGAAATCCTGTTCATCAGGTTATTTCTTAGTCATCATCCCAATATAGAAACTATTATAACCTGGAGGAAAAGAGCTGTGGATGGTGATGGTTAGATGGGCAGACAAATGATCTTCTTGACTGGGGATAAATCCCTTATTTGCAGTCCTTGGGGATAAAACTAGGGAAAGCAGACTTGAACTGCTATGGAAATAGATTTAGCTTTGATTTTAGGACTTTTTAAATTTAAAAGATCATAGGAAGGACCTGGAAACAGAGGTGTAACTAAGTGAAGTGGTCATGACTTTGTACTAGGGCGCCAAACTTTAGAGGGTACTGACAGTGCCTATAGTCTTTCAGTACCATAGAAACAATTGAGTTCGCAAGAATGCCAACAAGTTAGCAAGAATGAAGACTTAAAATGGGAAGCTACAAAATGGAAGGCTTTCCCCCTGCCCTTTGCCCTTCTCCCACTATGATTTCACCCCAAGTGGAACCTTACCCTTCTGGGACTTGCCTTGTTTTCCCAAAATCAAAAGGAATATTCCCCAGCCATGTCATAGAAAGGATTCTTGCTCAGACACAGGTTGGTCTAGGATATCTAGATGGTCTCAGATAACTCTTCCAATTAGATGGTCTTGGACATCTCTTCCAACTCTGAAGTTCTGGGTGAAATCCTGGACTGGTTCACCAAAGAAGGTGACCACATTTATTCTCTGGACATTTCAGAGGACAAGGGACTAGATTCCATCTAGTTGGTATCATTTGGGGGAGTCCTATGCAAAAGAGGAGGGGAAAAGACAGAGATTGTGAGCTCCTTGAGGCCAGGAACTATCTTCCTTTTGTATCCCCATCACTTAGCACCATGCTTAGTACATAGTAGATACTTAATCAGTGTTCCTTGATTGAATGATTATTAATTGAGAAGTTTGGAAAAGTCATTTTCCTCTTTCGATGTGTTTCATTTATAGAGAATCATTAATGAGCGACTGGACTTTTATCAGCAATTGAAACAGAAAGGGGTGAAAGTCCCCCCGCTGCACCAGACTGAGTTGGTGTCTGCTGCCCCCAAGTCCAAGAAGGGTGGGAAGTAACAGCCATTCTGGGAAAATATCTCAGGATTTGTTCAGTCAAACTGAGACAAAAGCTATTTTCTAGGTGTATCCTGTCCCAGTGTCTGTGTTTTCCAACTCCAGTTTCAGAGCTCTGGCTGAGATGGACTCAGAAGTGTGCCTGGGATGTGCAAAGGCTCTATGTCATGCCAACAGCAGCATTAAAACCCACCCCTCACCTTCTTCCAGGGACCCTCTCAGCAGATTGTGGTTATGTTTCCCTCTCTCCCACCCCATCCTTTGCTTCTCTCCTCCTACCTCTCCCCAGAGCTGGTCTTTCTACTCCGGTCTTCTGACCCAGACCTGTGCTCTTTTGTTTTCTCTTTCCACATTAATGGTTACCCAATTTAGCCTGAGCACCCCTATCTTATTTTTCCTCTGACTCTCACCCTAGAGTCACAGAAAACCTAGAAGGTATTAGGACAAGGGCTATTCTTTAACTAATACTCCTTCTCTCATTGGGCATTGCTGCCCAAGGTAAAGTGGTTTAGGGTTTTTGTGAGGAGTAATAACAGCTAGTACATTAAAACTTGAAAGTAGTTTACAGTTGCCTTCTCACAACAATCCTGAGAGAATGGTACTATCGTTATCCTTAGGAAACTGAAGCTGAGAGAGGCTAAGTAAGTCATTTGCCCAGGACACACAACTAAAAAGTTATCTGAGGCAAGATTTGAACTCAGGTTTTCCTGACTCCAGGTTCTGTACTCTATCCACTGTGACACCTAGATACCTAGGGAAGAACTCTGAAGAGCTATAGAAACATTAACTGGGATGAAACTAGATGACTGCAATTCAAGGTATACCGGTATACCACAGTTGGCCAGGATTTTAATTGGGGAGTCACTCAAGAGAAGTTCACTGTCGGTGTGAGTCAACTGCAACACTTTGTTAACCAAGAATTGTAAAAGAATGAGTGTGTCAAGAGGGATGCGGAACCACAAAAGGAGGTAGATTAGAAATGTGGTAAAGATGAGGGATAACTGACAGCAGGCTGTGTGCTCACTGAAATCCATGCAATGTCAAGAAATCTAAAGACTAGCCTCGAAAAAGGTGAGTGGAATGCATGTGGATGATATAAGGAAAGACATGAATGATCGTGATTTGTATCATTGGATGGAACATTAACATTAGGTGGTACATCAAAGTCACCAAAATAAGGGTGGAAGTATAAATGTCTTCAGCTATTATTCTCAAATGTCTTCTCTTTCTGATGTCCTTGTAAAGATAGCTGCTTGCTTTTCAATTTAATTTTTTATTATCTTTTGCTTTTATGTTGCTTATATTTCTAAATATGTCCTTCTTCGTGGCCCTTTTCAGAGAACTATCCCTTATGATAAATGTAGCACTCTCTTGGCATTTCTGGGAGACGAGGACATAGCAATAGATCTGCTGGCTCCAGGAGGCATGGGGTGCTTCACCTCACCCCCTAAGGGACCCCTGGTTCTGGAGTCAGTGCTGGCGAAACGTGTCTTCTAAATTAAGGAGTAGGACTTCTCAAATTCTCTAATGTATTATACCCCAAATTTGGAATTTTGGGGGAAAAATCGCTTAAAGCTTAAGTTTGGTTCGTGTTTGTGGTCCTTGTTAAAGGGAACTAAAAGATCCTCAAAGGGCAATATAGGACAGCTACTTATTTCTCCCACCACACAAAAGAAATGCTTAGATCACAAACGATGTGTAAATGGCAAAGATTTAAAATGTGAAACATTAACCCATCACTCTTATTAATACTCTTCTAGGAAGCTGAAACTTAAAACATTAAAACAGAAAACATTGAGTAGGACTATTAAACAGGCATTTATTTTCCCCTTCACTTTGGCTCTGATCTATACAAACAAAGCCTTTAAGGTCCACGTGTTTTGGCAAACCAGAGCAGGGTTTGGCCTCATCCTCCTGCCAGTCATCAGTTCCTCCTCCCAGGAGCATTGTGGTAGCTGCTGGATACACCTCCTTCAGTGCAGCTAATGCCAACTGAAGGATCCAGGAGCTTTTGACTTCTTGAACTCATGAGGTTGCCACCTAGGCTGAAAATGCTTATCTCACGATCATTATTTGGTCATCTAGGTTCAAGGAAAGAAACACAAAGCAGAAGAATGAGCCAGAATCCTGACCCAGGTTCACTTACACTAGCATGTGTTCACAGTGCTATGTAAGGACAGCTACCACAGATGACAGAGAAAAGAGGAGGTCTTCTTCACTCCCTGACAAGAAGTCTCAGAAAGTGTGATTCTATGTTCTCTAGAGAGGAGAAAGAAGAGAGCAGGAAATAGAATTTTCTCTCTCTTTAAAGCCTAAAGTTTCTCCCTCACTCAGTGTTTAGTGACCTGACAGAAAACTTTTGCCTCCTTCCTGCGTAACCAGAAGTGGCTAAGGGAACCCATCTCAGCTTTGTATATGTTCCAAGGTGGTGTGCTCTAGCCAGAGTAGTAGATGGGGTGATTTGATGAGTGAGACACAGGAGACACTGACACAAGACTGCCCAGCATGGTGCACCCACATCAAAGAAGGCTCTGTGCTCTATTGAGCAAGGCAGAATCGAAGGAGTTCAAAGGAAATGTGAGATGTACAAATTTAGAGCCATCTCCATTCCAAATTGTCATATGGACTATTTCCGTCCAAACTGTGGTGGAGCTCATGTTTGTCTGATCAGCCACAGTTGGACACACTGTACCTTGACCCTGACATATGATGTCATTTTAGCCCTGTTGAGAATGAAGGACAACAACCACCAAAATAAGGGTAGGTATGATTCACTCCATTAAACTAGACATTTTTAAAAGCAGCTCAGCTGACACATCAAGCAAGACTGAGTGAGTGAAGTGTTCCAACAGTCCCCTACCTCTGCAAATAGAGTTGAATCTTTTCTTTTCATCTTTGGGAACTAACTTGGTCATTCTAAATATACAATGTTGGTTCATAGAGTTTGTGGTTTTTTCTTTTTTCATTGTTTTAGTCATTGTCCATATTGTTTTTCTGGTTCTGTAATTCCCCTAGTGTCAGTTCCTATATCTTCTTAGGTTTCTTTGAGTTCTTCATATTCATAATTTATTATGGCACCATAATATTCTATTGTGTTCATATAACACAATTAAAAAAACTATCTACTTTTTATTTCTTTGCTACTATGAATATTTTAGTGTATATGGGAACTTTATTACACTTTTTGACCTCTTTGGGATATCTGCCTAACAGTGGGATATCTTGGTCAGCAGAAATGGTCATTTTAATCACTTTCTTAGCAGAGTTCCAAATTCTTTTTCAGAATGGTTGAACCAATTCACAGTTCTACCCTCTATTCCTTTCCATATCCCCTCCAATATGGACTATTTCCATCTTTTGCCATCTTTGCCAATATACCGGAGGATGAAGAGGATGGGGAAGTGAAACCTTAGAACTGATTTGATTTGTATTTCTCTTATTATTAATGACTTGGAGGAATCTCAGATATAGTTACAAATAGTTTGTCATTCTTTTAAGGGGAACTGTTTATACATAATCCATTGCTTCCTTCAAAATTTTGCCTAAACAACACCAATGTGAAAAATTTCCTGGTTTCTCCCAGCTGCTATTGCCCTCCCCTTCTCACCAAAATTACCTTATCTTTATTAGATATTTCATGTTCTATTTATGTACATGTTATTTCCCCCTATAGAATGTAAACTTCTTGAAGGCAGGGATGTTTTCATTTTTGTCATTGTATACATGGTGCCTAACATGACAGGTGCTTAATAAATGCTTGCTGATTGATTAATGACTTCCTTTGTCCTTTTTCTCATTATCTAATATTTGAAGATTCTTGAGTGGTTCTATAGGAAAAGACACTGTGGAAAGACAGGT
Source organism: Notamacropus eugenii (assembly GCF_028372415.1). Classification (NCBI taxonomy): domain Eukaryota; kingdom Metazoa; phylum Chordata; class Mammalia; order Diprotodontia; family Macropodidae; genus Notamacropus; species Notamacropus eugenii. Next base: position 40,198,069 of record NC_092876.1, read on the forward strand.
GAATCTTGGAATTTTAGAACTGAATGAGGCCATCTTGAAAATTCTCTGATTCAACTCCATCACTTTGAATATACAAAGAAGGTGTGAGATTCACATATCATCTTTATCCAGTCAAACTAGTCTAGTTCATCTTTTCCATCTGTGACATCTTCTGCCTTCCTTCATGACTTTTCACATTACTGGAATGCTGTCTTCTCACTTCTGTTCCTCATCCCTAACTTCTGCTTAAGGATCACTTCAAGTATTCTTTTCTGATTCCTCCTAGTTTTAATGCTCCCCACATTATCCAAAAAATTATTTATCTATATGCAGTTTGTGTGTGTCTTCCCTCCCTTCTTTGTATCTCCTCTTCATTTTTGTCTTCATATCTCTAGTGCCTAGCGCATAGTAGGAGATTAATAAACACTCATTGAAATGAATTAAATTCATTCTATCCAGAACTCAATGTGCTTTGTGTGTCTGAAGGCAGGTGACCTGTTAGGAATCATTCACATTTTATTTTCTACTTATACAGGCAGCATGGCTAGGTGCTCTTACTTCCACTGATTCCCCCTTCTAATTACCTCTCTCCCTTATACCATGGCTACAGACTATTCCTCCAGATCCAGCAAACTGTAGCACAGATATGCCCTTCAGGTCATGAGAAAGATGAGAAAAGAGAATGTCCACCACTCAACAGAGCACATTCCCACTAAGGGGAAAACTGAAATGACATTCATTCATTCACTCATTCACTTGATAAATTTTTCAAGCACTTATTATAATAATAGCTCACACTTCTTTAGTAAGTGCTTTTACTTGTCCTGTAAGTATCTTGTATATGACTAGTTATTTGCTTGTTGTCTTTCTCCATGTAAGCTTTCTGAGGGCAGGAACTTTTTTGCTTTCCATCCTCAACACTGAAGCACAGCAACTGGCCCATAGAAAGTGATTAACAACAAATACTCGTTGACTAACAGTTCGATGAGATAGGTGGTGAAAATATCATTAATATCATTAATTATCTATTATTAATTATCTATGAGACAGGTGGTGAAAATATCATCAATCATATCATTATCTGAAACAGTCTCAGAGAGGTTAGATAACTTGCCCAAAGTTACACAACTAGTTTGTGCAAGGCACTGTGTGCATCTTCCCTGTCTACATCAGACACCTAATACTTGTAGCCATAAGTCCAACTTTGCTATTTCCAAGAAGGAGTGCCTAGATTCCTTTATTTTCTACAGAAATGTCATGAAAAACTGTTTGCTGGAATAGATGGGATCTTAGCCTAATCCATCTTAGCTTCTATAATAATAAGAAAGCAGAGGTAAGCTAGATAACCTGACCTACAGCCTAGATTGGGTGAAAGCAGGTATCAGAGAGTCCAGAGGAAGGAGAGGTAGAATCTCATTTCCTAAATTCTACAAGGGAAGTCAGTCCAGGAGAGATAGAAAGCAAAAATAAAGTCCCCAAGACATCAAGGGATACAATTTGGATGAAGAGGAAAGGGGAGCTGTCCAAAAAGACCAATGTGGATGCACAAGGAAGTCATCGATGTAGATTTTTAAAAGACATGTGTGATCAGTCAGTGGATCAGTCAGTAAACATTTATTAAACACCTACTAGTTGGGTGGGGTAACAATTCCAAGATTTCATCTCATCATCCTGCTCTTCAGAGAACTAAACTTTGACCTAATTGCCAAATGAGAAAAGAAAAAAATTCCTGAATCTCTCCAATATTAACAATGATTAATAACCATTTCTCTCGATGGAAACATATTGGGTAGGTTCATAATTGTTTGACTGTCCAGACCTAAAGAGTATCAATTAATGCTTTCATGTCAACTTTGAAAGAGATCTAAAGTGGAGTTCTCCAGGGACTTTTGAAGGAGGTCTCCAGTGGAGTTCCCTAGGAATCTGCATTTGGTGCTGTGGATTTGTTTCACCTTTTAATCAGTGACTTGGGTAAAACTATATATAGTGATACTTAGCGGGTTTGCAAAATACATAAAGTTCAAGGGGTTAGCTAGCACACTGAATAATAAAATTTTCAAAAATCTCCACAGGCTAGTCCATTGGATTGAATCATAATAGAGGAAGTATGAGATGAACTAACATAAAGTCATACCCTTGAATTCAAAATATCAGTTTCATAAATACAATATGAGGTAAATGTGGCTAAGCATCAGTTGAAAAAAGATCTGGGATTTTAGTGGGCTACCAGCTCAACATGTGTCAGTCAAGAAAGCTCATGTGGCCAGAGGGTGCATTAGGAGGTAGCAGAGCATTCAGTCACACTACATTCTGTCCTGTTCAGACTATATTTCTAGAATATTTCATTTGGTTCCAGCCATCAATTTTTTTTTAAGAAGGACATTGGTAAGATTGAGAAAAACTGTAGAAAACAATTAAGTGGACATGGCCACTCTCTTTAAGCATTTGAAGGGTTGTGACTTGGAAGAAGGATTAGTTTTATTCTACTTGGTCCCAGAAGACCACTTGTTTAAAAAAAAAGCCAGTTTAGGGTTGGTGTAAAGAAAAGCATTCTAATAATTAAAATTTTCCAAAAGTGAATTGGGATGAAGACAGAGACAGACTAGAGAGACAGAGACAGATGGAGAGAGAAAAATGGAGAGAGACAGGGAGAAAGAAAAAAGAGATGGAGAGACAGAGAAAATGAGAAAGATGGAGAGAAAGAGAAAGATGGAGAAAGAGAGATGGAGAAATGGACAGAGATAGGGAGAGAGTGTGAGCAAAATGCAAAAGAAAGAAGAAAGATGGAGAAATAGGGAGAGAAAAATGAGATAGAGGATGAGAAAGAGAAAGGAAGAGAATATTTGTTGCAGATTCACACTACATTTTGGTCACTGCTAAATGCTGGGGTTACTCATACAAGCAAACAAAGCCATCACTGTCTCCCTCAAGAATCTTAATTTCTTCACAAAGGGGAGCTGGGAAAGGGGGAGTGGGGTGCATGCCTTGTTGGGAACTGAATGACCACCTGTTGAGTATCTTGGGGATGAGATTCTCTGTCAAAGGTGTGCTTGGCTTTAGTGACAGCTGAGGTTCCTTCTGACTCCAAGAATCTGTTCTCTTCTTTGCCAGGTTACCATTGATCTTTAAAAAAAATTAATAAAAGAGCCCGTGCCTCCACTTAGTTAAATTTTACTCTATTAAGCTCATAAAATGCTGCTGGAGGATATGGACAACCCTTACAGCTCTGAGATTCTGTGATTCTGAGGGACAGGAATAAAGGACAGAGTGTTTCCTCCCTAGCTTCAGCTCAGTGCTCCCAGGAAATTATCCACTTTCACTACTATACTTTCACACACTTTCTGTCTTCCTAGTTTTTCCCCTTCAGCTTTTCCTGCATTAAAACTACTGCATTCTCAGATTAGGCAACACACACAATATACACAGGTATGCATTTTGTAGACATGCATGGAGACATAGATACACACACCAGACACACAAGACACATATGTAGGAGGAGGGTAGTTTGTCTTTAACCAACTGATGCTATCACAGAAAGCAGAGATAATAGAGTCAAAGAAGTATTAAATGTTGCCTGCCTTTGTCCATTTAAAATACATTTGTCTAATTAAATTTTGATCAGAAGCTTAGGATTGGAAGCCAGAAAATTGTTGAGTGCTGAAGGGGACTCATGCAGTTTGAGAACTCCAGAGCCCAAACTCAGAATGGCTTTGTGGGATGTGACCCCTTCACTTTTACCAGAGGCCAATGTTGTAGGTGGGTGGGATAGGGAAAGGCTTTCTTTTGCCATCTTCCTCATATGTCATATTGGGTAGATGCTTGGTAGATTCATAATTAGCTGACTGTCTAACCTCAAAGACCATCTATTAATGATTTAATGTTAACTTTTAAAGTGGTCTAAAATGGAGTTCCCCAGGGATCTTTGAAGGAGTTCTCCAGCAGAATTCCCACTTTGAAATGGAGATCAACCAATAGGAGACACCATCCAGCAGAATTCTCCAGTGATTCATGGACATAAAGGCAGATGCCCAAGCAGGAAGCATTATTTATTTTTATTTAAGGAATAAATATATTTATTTAAGGAAGCCTGACACCAGGGAGTGGGGGTGGAGGGGAAGGAAGGGGAAAAAAGGACAAAGTAAAAAGTATGAAGCAGAAAACAACAGCAAACAAAGCAAGGAAAAGATAGCTCTCAACACAACACATTTATTACATAGGCTTTCTTGAAATGGAAAAGTATTGCTTTGTATTTTGAATCCTCTCTTCCGTTCTGCTGTGCACAAGACGTTTTTTTCTTTTCTTATTTTGTATTTAAGTTTTAATATTTAAGTTTAAAATATATTCTTTTTCTTTACTTATTGTGTATTTAAGTTTTAGAAAAAAGAATTTAAAAAAAAAGCCTGATCCCTAGCAGCAGATTCTAGGGACCACTAGTGACAGTAGTTGTGACTTGAGCTGGAGAGAGGAGCAGACTCTGGAAACCCTGTTGCACCCAAGGTGTGTACAAAGAAAGAAAGGATGCTCTTTCTCCACCTCTGCAGTCCTGTTCTCAATGAATTCTTCCAGAAGGCACAGGATCATAGAACTAAGATTGGAAGAGACACAAAGCGTACAAAAAACATATAGCCAGATGGACACAGCTATATACATACATACATACATACATATATAGAGACAAAAGACACATAAGCCCGACACACCCCTAGACAAACACTCATTGGCATGCACTACACATAGACACAATAAATAGAGACAAACACAGTCACTGATACATTATAGGATGTTAAAGCATTCGGAACTTTTCATTTTTATCTTAACCCCAGAGCCTAAAGGTGCTTAATAATTGGCTATGGATTGATTGATTGACCAATCCACCTAAACACAATACACACACACACACACACACACACACACACACACACACACACACACACACACACACACACACACACCAAAAATCTTCAAGGCTCATTCCCCAGTTTTGGCTTCAGGCAGTGAGAAGTTGGCAATACTGAGTCCAGGCAAGCACTGGAGAGCATTTGCCCCTTGAATAAATCAGCAATTACTGTACTGACAGTACAACCATCAATTTCATTTTCCAACTCTCGGGGCATGCATGACCTCCAAGAGATCATTGGCAAATCCCAAATCAGTTTTTGAGAGCTAGCCTGAGACAGAAACTTCCCTGTTTGCCCCCTAACTAGCTCTGTCTTGATGGATCCTCCCAAGCGCCTCAGGAAGCTGCTCAGCCCAGTCGGCCAGCACCTCAGCTTGGTCAGTTCCATGAGCCCAGCCCCTTAGAAGCATTCCAGCAGTCCTGGACTCAGACGCTGGACCTACAAGAGCTTCTCAGGGAGAAAGCCCTCCCCCTCCTGTGTTCCTTCAGCCATGTTCCTTCTCTACTTTTTCTTCCTCCACGAACACAAGAGTCTGGCTCCAGGCAGAGTTGGGAGGAGCCGAAGGAAGCAGCCAAGTTTTGCCCCTAACAGCTTCCCCGTTTGCTCAGAAGTGCGGAGTCAGCGCTGGTCTCTGCTGTTCTCATTTCTTCTGCAAGGAGCCAGAGGGACAGCCCCCACCCCTCCCTCCTTCCTCCTCCCACTCCTCCCTCTTCTCCTCTGCCTTCTTTAATCCCAGGCTTCCACCCCATGCAGAAAACTCCAGCAAACTGAACTACTGGCCTTGCAAGACGTCCCGCACCAACTTCTGCCAAAGGTCAGAAAAAGGTCTCTTTACAGATCCAAGACACATCTTGGCTCAGAGCTGGGGAGCTAGGGGACAGGTGGGGAATCTGCAGGTGAGCATTGGGAAAGCACCTCTGCACCCAACACCCTCTTCTAAGACCGAGAAGAACACAAGGTTCCGGTGGGGGACGTCTACCAGAGCAGCAGACAGAGACCCTGAGACCAGCGATCCTAAGGTAGGGGACTGTGCCTGAAGGATGGGGGCTGTGGCTCCAGAAGAGGGGAGAGCTTGGTTAAAGACCCTTCCCGGGTAAAGTCAGGCCTTCAGCCGGGAGGAGCATACCTTGGCCTCCGGCCCACTTCTTCTGTTATCTCTAGGTCCCCAGCTGTGTCCAGCCCCAGAGAATAAAGTAAAAACCTCTTTGGGAGCAGGTTCAGCCTCAGCTGTAGTTCTGAGCCATGGCCTGGCTCTTTTAGCAAGAGATGAGGTAAGGGAAGAGGAAAGGGACATGTATTGATTAATCAGACTATGTGCTAAGCAATTGACAAATATCCCATTGGATCCTGACAACAATCCTGGAAAGCAGGTTCTCTTATTATTCCTATTTTAAAGTTGAGTAAACTCCGATGGGCAAAGGTTAAGTGACTTTCCCCGGGGTCACACCGTTAGGTGTGGTATCTGTGGGTAGATTTGTACTCAGGCATTTGTGACTCCAGGCCCAGCATTCTATCCAGGAACCATCTAGCTAAGTGGAAAATGCCTTCACTTCTCAGAAAGTTCAGATTCTAGAAATAAGTAGCCGGCTGGCCTTTTGGCCAGAATTGCTACAATAAACAATAGCTAGCATTTACACAGCACTTTAAAGTTTGGAAATTGCTTTACCTGTGTTTTCTCATGGGATCCCTGTAAGATAGGAGCTATTATTATCCCCATTTTACAGATGACAAAACTGAGGCAAACAACTTGTCTACTCTTCAAACTCAGGTCCTTCTGAATTCAAATCCAACATTCTATCCAATGCCCAGCTACCCACCAATTAGGTTTTTCAGAGGTAGAAGAGACCCCAGAGACCATTTGTCTGACAGAACCAGAACTAGACATCTCGCAGAAGTACACTAGCTACCTACCCTAGCATCAAAAGGGTCAAATCCTGAGCAGGGAGCAGGACTTCCTAGCCCCAAGCAGACCACAGATCTTCTTTCCAGCCTGTTTGCTGATCCTGGGCTCAGGACCAAGAACTCCCTAGAACCATCAAGGTTTCAGAATGTTATTACTGTTTTTAGTAATGCCTAACTCTTTCTGACCCCATTAGGGGTTTTCTTGGCAAAGATATTAGAGCAGTTTGCCCTTTGCTTCTCCAGCTCATTTTACAGAAAAGGAAACTGAGGCAAACCTGGTGAAGTGATCAGGGTCATACAGCTAGTGTCTGAGGATTTGAACTCTGGTATTCCTGACTCCAGGCCTTGGCTCTCTATAACACTGAGCCACCTAGATGTCTCAAGTGTATGGCCTCAGCTCAGTTTTGCTACTTTCTCTGGGCTGCCTTAGGGGAGGCCAGTGGCCACATGGCCCTTGGATTGTTGGATTTTATTTTCAGTTCCTCCCCTCAAAGCTAAGTTTGTCTTCCTACCCAGGTCCAAAACTGGAACTAAAATAGAAAGACATGCACCAAGTTCTTTGGGAATTCCATTCCCAGCTCTGTGCTGGGTCCTCCCATTTCTGGCCCTCACCAAGTGCTGATCTCTGGGGGTCCTTTTCAGTTTTTAAGCTCTTGAGATCTGCTGTGCATTAATGAGCTTCCTGGACTTTAGACCCAGACTTGTTGAATACAGTTGAGGGTGATGGGGGAGGGACGGATCTTCCAGACCAGCTTTCTAGCCTTTTCTGCTCTCCCAAGACATACTGACACCATACAGATTTTAGCACAAAATTTTTGAATTCTCTGATGATCTTTGCAACGTTACTGAGAAATTGAGGTGATGTCACCAAGGCAGTCTTATCTCTAGGCCTCCAATTCCTTATCTATAAAATGGGCATAAAATATTTTGTGTGCAACCTGCTTCACACAGAGTTGTGGTGGGGGAAAATGTTTTGTCAGTCTTATATAAATGGAAGGCAGTAAATGCATCCTGGATTTGTGGTCTGGAACAAGGAGTTCTGCTACTTAAAATTACCCAGTGTGACCTTGGACAAGTCTAATAAATTCTCTGGGCCTCTTGCATTAGTGATGATAATAACGATAGCTAGTGGAGTTTAGGGGCCTGGGAGCAGGGAAAGGGACTCCTAGCAAGCTGTACAACAAAACCCCTTTCATTAGTACAGATTATGAAGCCCTCTTCCCTTGCCACAAACTCATGTGCTCTGCTGTCTGCCTGAGCCATATCATTTGTAAAATAAGAGTTGGGTCACAGGGATGTCTTCTCTGGGATCAGGGGTGAAGACATCCCCTCTTAGGACCAGGCAGCAGAGCCTTCTCCCCTTATCCCTGTGTGTCCTATTACCTGAGCAAGGAATGGTGCTATCTACCTAGAAAAGTTGCCTCATGCCCAGACTACCAAGTTTAATCCACTTAATGTGGCCCAAAGTCCATTCCCCATTAGTTCAGGCTTTTGGGTCCTCCTGATGATCTAGTCTAAGGAAATGTCTACCCACGCCCAGGCTGCCACGTCTTCATTTTTGGGTCAGGTAAAGGAGGCAATCCTAATTGGTACAGCCTATATTTTCAACCCACCAGCTTAGGCTGACAAAGCCAGTTAGCCCATATCTCTCTCCTACCCCCACCAAACACATACCTGGGGAGGGAAACATTGTAAGTGGGGTGGAAAAAGGTTGGAGAGAAGTCCTAAGCAGAATTAAGGATAAAGGGCTGAACCCCTGGGGGAGGAGAAGGGAGTGATAGGAAGAAAAAAAGGCAAGGAAGGGAAGGGTGGGGAGGAGAGAGGAGGGGAAGGGAGGAAGGGGAAAGATAGATAAGGTGGACCTAGATAAGCTGGAGCCTGACTGCGGAAGGGCTGGAGAGTTTGTATTTTACCCTAGGGATGTAGTAAAGGTTTTTATGAGTTTGGTTTAGATCTGTGCCTTCCAGTAAGAGGGTAGAAAATGAATCTGAGGGTGCAGAGATTGGCATAATTGAGTAGACTCATCACTACAAGACTGTTGCAATAGTTCGGTTCATAACTAATAAGCACTTGGGCAAGTAAGAGAGAAGAGACATGTGAGAGATGCCATGAAAGTAGAATTGATAATACTTGGCACCTAATTGAATATTGTGTTTGTTCTTCCCTTTTTGAAGAGGACCATGACATCAGGGAGATGATGACATGACTTGCAGTTGACTTTGATTTGAGTTAGGGCCTCACTTTCTCCTCCAGAGCCATCTGGGTCTAGTGGCCAGATAATCGGTAATTGTATGGGGAGGGGTGAGGGAAAGGGAAGACTAAAGGTGGTAAAACCTAAGTGTTTGGAAGAATGAATCCTCTCAGTAAAAACAGGAAAGTTTGAAGGGGGAAAATCATTCAGTATTTTGAACATGTTAAATTCAAGATAGTCATGGATTGGTTATATCTGTAGAAATAAATGTCCAGCAGGCAATTAGGGATCCAGGACTGGAGTTTGGGGGAGAGGTTAGGGATGGATATGTATATTTGGGAATCTTCTACATAGAGAGGATCATTGAGTGTGACAGGAGTTGATGAGATCAGGCGACTAGAAGGAAAACAGAAGTCAGGCCAGAGATCCTGGGGGCTGCCAGTTCTTCAGAGGAGGCAAGGGATGGAGGACAGGTCAGCCAAAGAGACTGAGCGATGGCTTTAGTAGCAGCAGGACCAGGAGAGAAGAAAATCCTAAAAGCTACAGAAGGACAAAGAAGCCAGGAAGGTTAAGACAGTCAGCAACGACACAGGGTCTCATATTGAGAGCTGGAAAGGATCTCAGGTCATCTGGTTTAACCTCCTAATTTTACAGATGGCACAGTAGAGGACCAGAGAGGTAAACAATGACTTGTCCAGGGTAACGCAGATAGTGGCAAAGGCAGAATCCAAATTCAGGTCCCTGGACTTTGAAGGCAGTAATTTCTTTCTGTTGTAACATGTTTCCTCTTTTCAGCTACTGAGAGGTCAAAGTGGAAGAAAATTACATTGGATTAGCAGTTAAAAGATCATTGGGAGAGAAGCAAGGTGGAGTAGATAGAAAGCTGGCCTTAGTGTTATGGATTGAAATGCTGTTTCTGGCAAGTACTGGTTAAGTGGTTCTGGTCAAGTCCCTAAACTTCTTAATGCCCAGGCAATTCTATAATCTACTGATGTGCCCATATGGTACAAGGAATTTCTATGATCAATTTAAATGGCCAAGCTTCGATTGAGGGCTTACTATGTACCCAGCACTTTTATTTTATCTTTACAACAACTCTGGGAGGAAAGTATTACAATAACCATTTTACAGATGAGGAAAGTGAAGCAGATAGGGTTAAGTAATTTGCCTAAGGTTACACAGCTAATAATTATCTGAGGCTGGATTTGAACTTTGTGACTCCAAGTCCAGGGCTCTATTCACTAAACCACCAAGCTGCTTCCATGTAGAATTCCCTATACCAATGAAATCATAGATTGGATGTAAAAAAAAAAAAATTACACAAAGGAAAAGAGAAAGAGCAAGGGTAACTTGTAAAAGCTGTTTCAAAGAAAGATGGAGTAAAAACCCAGATTTCCTCTCCAAGCAAAGAAAAACTTGGCTAATTGTTAGAGTTGACTGACAGGAAAATAAACTGAGGCAAAGGTTCCCAAACTTTTAGTTCACCCCTTGATTGTCTTGGTAGTTTTTTCACGTGCCCTGGGGCCAAAAGAAATACCCACCAATTCTGTTTTGTAAGTAGTTAGGTCCAAACAACTAAATTAATATTTATGTTCTAACTACCTACCTGCCATTTGAAAAAATAACACTTATTAGTTGAAACAGTTCCTTCATTCTGTCTCACAATTACTAATGGGACATGTGGGCACTGTGCAGCTTACTAAACCTTGGAATCAGAGGAGACTGCCACACTCATTGGGTACTTACCTCTGATCACTAAGGCTGAGAAAACCTGTCCTTACAGAGATAGGACACTAGAAACAAGAGAGTTTGAAAATTTACTGGCATAGCCAAAAGTACAAGAAAATGAAAACATAATTAAAACGCTTGAGGTCGTCCAAAGGAATGGTGTCCCACAGATGTCCATTATCACCATGTTGCTCTTGAAAGTTTGAACTATCTTGGCACTGCAGGACTAAACTATTAGGCTGGTATAGATTCTGGTGATCGTTATTATTCGGACCCTAACTGCTAGCATCTCTCCCCAAATTAACTTTTTTATGAGTTTCATATGTGTATAAGTTGTCTTCCCCTGATTGCAGTTAAGCTCTTTAAGGGCTGGGACTGGCTGATTTTTGTCTTTGTAGGTACTTACTTGACATAGGTTCTGCTTCCCTAGAGATCATTAAATCCAGGATGGATGACCACTTTTGGGTTCCAGGACCCCGCTAATGCTTGAGATGACCTCCATCGTGTCCTGTATGTCTCCTTTGAACAAAGCTATTTGCATAGTGTGTCCCTCATTATAGTGTTGAGGGCCAGGGTGGAGTGCAGTTGGCAAGATCTGGATAGACCTTTGGGGAAATTGTTCTTTGACACTGTGATTATTATCATCCAGAATGGCTCTCCACGCCCCCCAGATGTTGCTGTCTCCGTGAGACAAACTAGAGAATTACAAAAAATAAGGGATATGTAAAATAGATGCCCTCTAGGCTCACAGTCTTTAAGATAAGACTGATTTAATCACTGGGGCAGGAGACAAGCAGAATGTCACATAGGCTTGCAGTTTCTGTCTATAAATACCTGGACCCTCAGATCCATAAATGGAGTTGGTCTGTCTTCTCCCGCCTCCCGTGTCTCTTTTTTCTTCACATCAACCGCCACTAGGGGACACAGGCGTCCACTACATCATAGAATATAAACTCCCTGAGAGCAGGATTATTTTTCATCTTTTTTCCATCATCCTCAGGGCTTAGCTCTTTGTCTGTCACATAGTAAGCTCTTAATAAAATCTTGAGACAGCTAGGTGATGCAGTGCACAGAGTGCCAGGCTTGGCGTCAGGAAGACTCATCTTTCTGAGTTCAAATCTGGGCTCAGACACTTACTAGCTGTATGGCCCTGGGCAAGTCATTTCACCCTGTTTGCCTGAGTTTCCTCATGTGTAAAAATGAGCTGTTAAAGAAAATGGCAAACCAGTCCAGAATCTTTGCCAAGAAAATCTCAACTGGGGCCATGTTGATACAACTGAAAACACACAATGTTGACTTTCATTGTTCAGTTGCACAATAGACCAGATGCCCTACATGGTCACTTTTAGCCTTGATTCTGTGAATGTAATGGAAAAGAGCAAATGAGACTAAAGAAACCTATTTCCCTCCTCAATATCTGGACAGTAACAGACCTTCCATTTCTTCTTGGTTGTCCAGACCCTGTTAACCAGCACTTGATGGAAAATGGGAAATTGCTTTTGTATGGAGGGAGACAAAAACATCACAGAGGAAAGAATGAAAGATGTGGTAGGCAAGTAATGGAGAATATTCCTCTAGGGAAAAGGACTAAAACCTGTAAATGGTCGCAACAGTGACTTTGAATAATGCCCAGTGAATACACCCTCTCAGTTATCCATCTCACTTGTGAAATATTTCCAAATTACCTTGGGTTGGGGCCTTTGGTTATCACGTGTTACTGATGAAGGCTGGGACTTGGACTCATTTCTGTAGAGCTCTGCCCAACCAGCTGGCTCCCCATGGTACTTAGTACAAGGGAGACCTCTTGAGGGTGTGTGAGTGTACAAAGCATCTCTCTGCTGGACAAATAGCTAATGTAGAGATCCTGTTGGTGGTTTTCACAGGCATCTTTCCCTACCTTTTAAATTGTATGAGAATAAAATGACGTGTTTTGGGATCCTGATTATGTATGGTATGCAATTAATTCTTTTTTTTGTGGGGGGAAGGGAAGGCAGTCAGAGGTAAGTGACTTGCCCTGGGTCACACTGCTAGTAAGTATCTGAAGTCAAATTTGAACGTAGGTTCTCCTGACTCCAGGGCCGGTGCTCTATCCACTGCACCACATAGCTACCCTGTGCAACTTAACATTTTGTATAACCTCAACTCAGATCCTACTGTACATGATTCCCCAGGAAACTGGGTGACTCATTGAAGCCTGAGCCTGTCTGAGTTCAAATCCCAGCTCTGCCACTCAACTCATTACCTGTGTGACTCTGGGGAAGTCACTTCCTCTTTCTGCCTCAGTTTCCTCATCTGTAAAATGGGGATAACAATAAAACCTACCTTTCTAGGGTTGTCTCCTAGGGTGCAGAATGAGATATTTGTTTAGTGCTTAGCAAAGCTTGCTATATAGATGCTGGAGATGATTATTATTCCAGACCCCAGCTGCTAGTACCTCTCCCCAAATTACCTTTTTTTATGAGTTTTAGATGTGTATCTGTTGGCTTCCCCTGACTGAAGATAAGCTCTTTAAGGGTTGGGACTGGTTAATTTTTGTCTTTGTAGCCTCACTTTGTAGGTACTTACTTAATCCTTGTTGAAAGGAATTGAATTGCAGACTCTATGCCTTTCCTAAGGAGTCTGGATAGATCCCTTTCTCCCCCTCCTCTGACCCATTGAACTATAAGCTCACCCAGGACAGGGACTGTTTCTCGTTTTTTGTTTTTGTCTTTGGATTTTAAGCTCTTTGAGGGTAGAGACTTTCTTTTTCTTTTTGCCTTTGTAATAGTCCCAGTGCTTAATTGTGAAGTCTTTTTGATTAAGGATTAATCAATTAGTGATTAAGGTCAATCTTTATTGACTTGATTAGATCTCTGCTTTCCCAGCCAATTCTTTTCCCTCTCTAGCCTGTCAACTCCATTCCTCAGGATGGTTATTAGGCTCTTGCTTTGGGCTAGGCTCTGTGCTAGGCAGTTAGCGTATATACACCAGAAAGAAGCAGACCCTGCTACCAGGAGTCGATGTTCTAGTGGGAGGATATCATGTGTACACAGATAAGTAAACTCGAAGATTATACTGAGAAAACTGGAAGGAGGAGAGGGATAGCTAGGAGTGGCAGCAGGGGTAGAATCTGGGGGAATATTAGGAAGGTCTAATGGAGGGGGAGGGGGTCAGAGAATTGAGCCTTCAGGAGAGCCTTCGATCCCAAGAAGCTCAGCTGAATCTCACTTGGTAGTGACATCATAACCTTGTTTCTGTGAAGTCACCAACTATTACCACGGAGGAAGAAACTTCTTTCTGTCTTGTGCTTGGAGGGCCCCTTGGGTGCCCTTGTATGATGCTAAGTTGGCCCTCCCAGTTAGGGAGACCTTGGGTCTAGGTCCCTGAAGAGGCCCAGAGCTGAGCTGGTCATATAATGTCAGAGTAGAAGATTCTCCCTGAACTACATGACATCAGGACTATAAAGGACCTTAAGAGAGAACCTAAGCCTAGAGCAATATCTTCATTTTGCAGGTGAGGACACTTAGGTCCAGAGAGGACAAACAGAAGTTCCCCCCAGTTAGTGTCGGAGTCCAGGTTCTAACCTGGGTTCTCAGTCTACCATTCCTTAAGTCTCCTGTTGACAGAACCATGACTCTTGAGACCATCTAGGCTCCAGGCTGTATTTACTTCCTAGAGATTGATCAGCTTAGGGCATAGATGGTCTTGAATGGGGCATAGGCTCTGGGAACCCCTTTGAACTCTCCTTGAATCTTCTCCCTTGATCAGGCATTTTCCTAAGGTTCTAAGCTTTTCATTTTCACTATGCTTAGATCTCGGTCACCTCCTAACTGCATCTGGCTACTTCCCACCCTTGATTCTATCAATCCTGTTCTCTTGGTTCCTGGTATCCTCTAGTCACCCCAGACTATTGGCCACTCCCATAAAGTTCCTCCTTAGACCCCCTCCACCGGTCACCCCAAACTACTTGTCCAACCCTAGATCCCTCCCACAGTCTTTTCTGTGTCTAACATCCACCTTGTTTCTATGAAAGTGCTACAACTCAATCTGGTCCACTTGCCAATACAACCTTTACAAAGGTTCAGACTCAATCCAGTTGTCTTAACATTAACATTACATATGATCAGATTCTTTAAGAGTCTAGCCAATGTTCAGATTCCTTAAGAGTCTGACCAATATGGTGGATCTTTAACTTTGTTTTCCTTTGGCCAAATTCTTTTGGGGTCCCAGCACCCGTAAACTTCAACAGTCTCACCCATTGGAATGTAAGATGGGAGGCAGCCTGACATAGTGGAAAGAGGATTGAATTCAGAGTGAGAGGACCTCAAGTCATATCCTGCATCTTCCTCTTTCTGCTTTTGTGACCTCTCTGGGCCTCAGTTTCCTCTTTTGTAAAATGAGGAGATTGAACTAGATGGCCTCTAAGGTCCAATCTCTAATCCGTGACTATTTCATTTTTGTCTTTCAAATATCTCCTCCCCCCACATAGTAATTGGTTGATTAAATGAGGCACATACTACTTTCCTTAGCACTTTTTATTGTAGTTCAGTCATTTCTTTGTGACCCCATTTGGGGTTTTCCTGGCAAAGATAATGGAGTGGTTTGTCATTTCCTTTTCTAGCTTATTTTACAGATGAGGAAATTGAGGCAAATGATGTTGAGTGACTTGTTCAGTGTCACAACTACTGAGTATCTATACATAACGCTGCACTATCTACCTACCAGCACTAACCTCGTATTTTTTAGCATATTGCAAAGGTCCTCAACTCTCAATCTATTCCTCTCCTCTTTATTCCCCTGCCTCCATTCCCCAGACTCCAATTTTTATATCGCGTCGCTGAAGAAGGCATGGGAAAAAAGACCCAAAAGGATTTTGCCAATTATCTGAGAAATAGTCTAAGGAATCCAGTACTTGTGAGGGTGGGGATTCTGGGGAGGCTGGGATTCTTCTGTGCTGAAAAAGCCTTATCTTGTCACTCTTTATCTCCAGAACCTTTTTAGTAATAGCAGAGATAGGGAAGTGACCTTTGATTTCCTTTATGGGGATCTGTCAGGTGAGGAAGGATCCTTCTATAGATTATCAGATAGATACCTTCTCTTCAACCTGTTTTCTTACAGACTTGCCTAGGGCAGTGGTCCTTAGAGGGTGGTACCCTGGGATACTCTTAAGACCACCTTTTGTTAGGATCAGATGAGATATATTTGTAAAGTGCTTACCATACTCCTTGGCATACAGTTGTTATTCAGTTATGTCCAGCTCTTCTGTGACTCCCAAATGGTCTTTCCTTGGCAAAGATACTGGAGTGGTTTGCCATTTCCTTCTCCAGTGGATTAAGGCAAACAGGCATAAAGTGACTTGCCCAGGGTTACACAATTTGTGAATGTGAGGCTTAATTTGGTCTCAGATCTTCCTGATTCCAGATCCAGTGCTCTATCCACTGAGCCATCTTGTTGCCTGGCACATAGTAGGTACTTAATAAATGCTTGTATCCTCTTTCAGGGGGCTCACGAGGTCAAAACTATTTTTATAATATTAAGACATTTTAGTTTTTAAATATCAGTAGACAATTCATATAAACAAATGCTCTTGGGGAGGGGACTTTGATCCTTGTTAAAAGCGTAAAAGAGGGTATTGAAACAAAAATATTTTTTGAAAGCTGCTGGCCTGCAGACCTGAGAGTTTAAGTATATATCAGAAGTAGGAAGAACTCTTTCAGATGAATCCTGGTCTTCTGGCTCTAGAGTCTCTCTACTGTGTCAAGATTCCTCTCTATAATACAAAGGTTACCAAGCAATCAGCAGCAGCATCTTCCCTTGATTCTTACTGTAAGTGTTGTTGCTTTAGCTAACCACCCTGTGGGGTTAGTCCTATCATTGTCATCCCTGTTTCACAGATAAGGACTTGGGGCTAAGAGAGCTAGTATCTGGTTTAGGATTGGAACTCAGGTTTTCCTGTCTCATAGTCCATTTACTATAAGCTATTATTAATAGCTGGCATTTCTAGAGTGTTGGGGATGGAAGCTCAATTCCATGTGGACAGTCTCGGGCGGGTAAAGGTGGGAACTTCTAATTCTTAGAGTTCTCATGAGGCCCCCCATGAAACACCAGGGAATCGAGGAGTGAGACCGAGCTATCTCGTGTATTTCCGCCTCTTCCCGTGAGAAACGTGATGGGAGGAGCATCCCCGCCCTCGAGACTGTCCCGGATCTGGGCACACCTATTGTTATCTAACAGGCACGGTATTCAGGTGCAAACTACATGGCCGGAGAGCTTAATTAGGGTCAGGAAAGCCTGAAGGCGCTCTTAGCTCGGAGGGGCCCTGACAGGACAGAAGGCTCCGTTTTTCCTCTCTTCACTCTCCCCTCCCCCTCTCTCCCCACTTACACTTCTACTTCCAATCTCTTACCGTAAGATCTTTGCCTCCTTGGGAGATTTCTCTCTCCCTCCTAAGGAAGAGCTCCCCCTGCACATGTAACCAGGACCCTGAATAAAGCCTAACCCTTGTTCAACTCCGGAAAGTCTCTTCTCTCACACGTTTATCCGGTTTGGCCAACCGAAGACCTGGGACAGGTAAGGTAAGACTTGGGTAGCCCTCAGGCCTCTAGGCCTGGCACTAGAGCAGCATTGTAAGGTTTTCAAAGCCCTTGTGTGCATTTATGTGATCCTCACAACAGTCCTGGGAGGTAGGTGCTATTATTAGCTCCATTTTGCAGAGGAGGAAACTGAGGCCAGAGGGGTTAGTAACTTGCTGAAGTTTGAGGAAGGATATGAACTCAGGGCTGTCTTGATTCCATGTCTTGTGTAGACATGATACCTTGACAGATTCCTTACTTACACACAGATCGCTGTGTGTCTGGGAAAAATCAGTCCCAAGCCCATATATGTAAAATACCCTCTTGAACCTGCAGGGATTTTCCAGTTGGCTTCTCTCTGTACAGTATTTTACACTTCTGCCCCCAAAGTTCCCCGTCAAAGACCAACATGTTCCTGGTTGCTGGGTCCTAGGTAAATTCATTATTTCCCTAGGCTCCTGCTTGGATACCAGCCCTTGGCACCCAAGTCATGGGGGGCTCATTGGTAATGAAAACAGGGATTGCTTAACTCTGTCCCCTCTTCCGGGTTAGCTAATTGACCCCAGGAAGAAATCTGCTCAAGGCAGACGCTGGCACCAAGGCCGCAGGGAGAGATAAAGGCATGTCAGGTGTTTGGGAAGATTACCATGGTAAACTCTAACTAGTAAGAGGCACTGGTCTCAGAGCTCTGGCCACTCATTCATCTAACAGACATTTTTTGTGTACTGTGAGCATCCTACGCCGCAGACGATCTGTGGCCTCATGGGTGGAGTTCTGGACTGGGATGCACAAGTCACCTAGGTTCAAATTAGATCTCGTGGACAAACCTCTTCACTCTCTAAGCCTCAGTTTTCCCGTCTGTGAACCAAAGATGATGATGACTCTTTGGATCCACTTCATAGGATTGTTTGGAGCCTCAAAGGGCAATGATGTTGGTAATGGGATTTCACCGACCTTACAAAATGCTCTGCAAGAGTTATTTTGAAGAGGCAGCATGATGTTCTGGAAAGACCAATGGCCTTAGAGGGAAAGGAAGGGAATGCCCATTTGTATAGAGCCTATTATGGGCCAGGCATTGTGCTAAGAGCTTGATAAATGTGGCTTCATTTGATCCTTACAATAACCTCATGAGATGATAAATGCTGTTATTATTTCCCAGTTAAGGAAACTGAGGCAGACAGAGGTTAAGTGACTCGCCCAGGGTCACACTGCTAGTAAATGTCTGAAGGTGGATTTGAACTCAGGTCTTCCTGACTCCAGGTCTCATGCTCTGTTCAGTAGTAGTGGCCTCTAGAACTAGCAGGATTTCCATTGCAATGGATGGATGAAGGGGTGGATTTGCCTAGAGTCACAGAGTGTGACTCATCAGACATGGCACCCATAGTCAGGTATTCCTTCCTTCAAGGCTGACTCTCCAGCAACTCTGCTAAGCTGCTTCTTTCAAATTGCCTTGGGATGGAGAGAATGTGAGGAAGAGCAGTACATGGTTTAATTAAGTAAGCAGCATTTATTAAGTGTCTACTATATGCTGGGTGCTAGAGATTTCAACTAAGACCAGAGGGTAAGGCTGAAAAGGCCCTAAGTGGGCAACTTCAGGATTTTGTCCTTCATCCCTAAAGCCAGGAGGAGCTAGAGTTGAGGCCAAAGGAAAAAGGAAAGTGTGCCTGGACATGGGTCATGCTGGTTGGCTAATGGGGCAGTTGGGACAGAGAAGATAGCATTTGGGGTAATAGCCTCTTAGAGGAATGATACTAGACACAGGAGGTGATGATATAATGGAGAAAGCTTTGCCCTAAGAGTCAGGATTCTGGCATTGGAGACCTAGCCTTGTTGCTAATTTCCTCTGTGACCTTAGGCAACTTGCCCATCCTGTGCCTCAGTTTCCCCCTCTGTCCAGTGATGAAGGAGGTAGAAGAAGATGGTCTCTTCCAGCCAAGACATCCTAAGATTGTTTCAAAACTCAAGACATTTGACAGCTGTGACCACCTGATGTCACTCAAGCAGCCAAAGCACAAACTTGCTGCCCATTTTCTCACCTCCTTCCTCCCCTTGGACTATGATTACAGTTTCCCAGCTGGCCTCCCTTCCTCTGTATCCCTTTCAGGAAAGTTGCTGAGGAGTGTTTTCAGGGAACTTCTCAAAAGTCTCTCCATCCTTCATAGCCTACAGGATAAAGTCCAGATTCCTCAGGCAGAAGTCTACCTCCCCTTCCCCAGCCCTGGCCCACCCACCTTCCCAACCTTGGCTCCTATCAAGCACTAGTATGGCCCTCTCACCTGGCAAATAGGGCTATGAAATACACTAGGTAGATACTCTATATAATGGGTTTGAGCTACAGAGGGGCTGAGTTTGGAGTAAGGAATAACTTGCCACTACTCAAGAGGTAATCTAGGGTGAAATAAGATGTCTGTGAGAGCTCAGTCTTAAGAATAATTATAATAGTGAGCATTTAAGGGCACTTTAAGGTATTTATTAAGTATATGACTAATAATATACCTTAAATGTGTATAAATACAAATGCACATATATTATTGTATACATAAGATTGTATAAATGTGTGTATATATAGATGGTATTATATACATATAGATGAGATATAGAGAGATATTATATACACACCTATATATGCGATCACATCTATACATGTGATCACAAATATCACATGTGGTTACACACCCATATCTACAGATCGATGGCTGGATAATTAGCTATAATCTGTGTGATTCATTTGATCCTCACAGCTCGGAGAGATAGGCCCTAGTGTCATCACCACGTTATTATTCAGTGTTTCACTAACTCCAGACACTGAAGTGGTTTTCAGTTTCCTTCTCCAGCCTATTTTATAGATGAGGAAAAAGGCAAACAGGGTGAAGTGACATGCTCAGGGTCACTCAGCTAGTAAGTGTCTGGATTTGAATTCAGATCTTCCTGAGTCCAAGTCTGACCTTCTACCCACTATCCCATCTCTTCTGATTTGAAGTAGAGGTTGGATAATCCCTTGGTGGGTAGGTTATGGAAATAGGAGAGACTTTTTCGGTTCCTTCTATCCCTAGGGTTTCTGTGGTGCCATTAGCACCCCATTTTATAGATGGAAACCTCAGAGATATGAAGGAATTTTCCCAGGATAATACAGCTGTAAAAGTAAGCATCAGAAGGAAGATTAGACCCACTCTTTGAATCCCAGGTCCACTTGTCAGTATACCCCTGGCCTCTCAGTGTATTACTTCTCTCCACCTCCCCCCCCCCACCCCCGCCAAGAACTTTTCCTCCAACAAAACTGGTTGACTCCTTATTCTGGAGTCATTTCACCAGCCCTGGGTTCCAATCTATGTATCACTTAGGACCCATGTGATCTTGAGCAAGGCATCTCCTCATGCCTCAGTTTCCTCATCTGTAAAATGAGGTCTCTCCCAGCTCTATTATAGAGCTATGACCTTCATCCTATCTTTCTGTGTTTTGGTGTGCCTTCCCACATTCTCCTAATGATCTCAGTCCTCTTGGTCCTTCAAAGCTCAGGTCGAGGAAACCTTTCACATCCTCCAGGGAGCCTTTCTCTGTTGCTGGTGCTCAAGGATCTCTGCCTCTTCTGAGCTCCTTCTTAGGAGTCTTAGACTACCCTCTATTGTTGGTTACTTAGGTCACGTAGTCAAACAGTGAGAATTTATTAAGCACCTGCTATGTGTCAGGCACTGTACTGAGCCCTGTTTCCCGTACTGGACAGAAAGCCTCCTGAAGGCAGGGACTTAGGGCCTGCACAGGCAGTGTTCCATAATTTTATTCAGTTTAGCAAATATCAATTGAACACCCACTAGGAAAAGTAAGCTGTTAGATATTTGCTGACTGACTGATAGATTCATTCTCCTGTGTTTGCTGCCCTCTGAGACATCATGGTGAATGGATGATAGGCAATGGGAAGAAAGAAGGGACTTTGCCTTTAAATGAGGGGTGAGGAGGGGGATGTTGTGGCTGACCTCTTCTCAGAGCCCTAGGCCAAGGGGATTGGCCAGTACCAGCCTCCACCTTGCATCTTATACCTTAGTTATATAATTCTGATGGTACTGGACCCTGACTTCCCTCTCTCCCAGGGGAGGCAGGCACAGCAGACTTATCAAGCAAGAATGTACTTATCAGGGGTTGGCAGCAGCCTTGCCCCTCCCAGGCCCTGTGCGGGCTGATAATATTCCACTTGTCAGAGATTAGCACCAACCTCTCCCAGGCCTGATAAACCACTAGTGGACATGGGAGTGCTCAAGGGGGGCCAGGCTGGGGAGAGGAAGAAGCATTCATGCCAAAGGACTTTGAGGCTTAAACTTTCCTAGAGTCTGTGGGCTCTCTAAAGTTCTAGCCACCTTTGCTTTTACTCAGATACTCTGGTGAATCCTCAGTTTCATCCATGAGGTCATTCCTTAGATTCAGGCAGATCACCAGGCAGATCATCCAAGACTGCTCATCCTGTGTGATTTCTGATCCTGGCTTCCCAGGAGTTCAGTAAAGGGGTCCACATTTGCTGGGGGCTTTCTTGCGTATCCCTCACTCATCTTTCACTCATACATTTCCTTGATGACGTCTTTTAACCAATGCTTCCTTGTTTTTAATGTAAAGTGAAGATATAATGGATGGATGAGGTCCATCCTCACTTTGTGGAAGAAGGAAGGGAAAAGGAGAGAAAGAGAAGGAAGGAAGGAAGGAACCCTTAGAATCAACCTTACAAACTATTCCCTTGATTGAATATAAGATCCTTGAGGGTAGGAACTCTTCTTTTTTGCCTTTGAATCCTCATTGCCTATTGTTTTAAGGTAGTAGGCCTTTCATTTTTTTTGTAGGACTTTCATAAAGGATTGAGTTATTAATGCATCTATTAAGCCATTATTTATTAGGACCTCATGGTGTCAGGAAGGAACCAAAGCTTTTGTTTAGGTACCCACTATGTGTCAAAATTCACAAATACGAATTCATTTGATACCCATAATAGTCCTGAGATGTAGATGCTATTTTTATCCCCATTTCATAGTTGAGGAAGTGTAGCTAGATGGAGCAGTGAATAGAGCTCCCGAAGTCAGAAAAACTCACTTTCTTGAGTTCATATCTGACCTCAAAACATTTAACTAGCTGTGTGACCCTAGGCAAGTCACTTAACTCTGCCTCATCTGTAAAAATGAACTGGAGAAGGAAATGGCAAACCACTGTAAGTATCTGCGCCAAGAAAATCCCAAATGGTTCATAAATAGATACAATACAAAAGACTTAGAAACAGCTGGGACTGTGTAACACAGAGGCCTGGTTCTGAGCTCCAGCCATTTGAAAGCTCATCTCTGCATGTTCAAGGTCACAGAGCTAGCTAATGAGTATCGAAAGCTGGTTCCAGTGTCCTGGAGTTCCCATGTGGTCATCCCTCTCCCCACCTCCCCCAGCGAGGGGCACCAGCATCATCTCTGTTGTTTCTTATTGTTCTACATTAAAGAGAAGGTCTACCAGCAAACAGTCCCTTGGTCCTGGTCCCTTTCAGGCCAACAGCCCAGAGGGTTTTTATGGTGAAAAGAAAGCCACTTTGAATGCTTGTCGCTTACTAAATGAACAAGTAATTTTTTGGTTCTCTGGTCTCATCTGTAAAATAGGGATGTAATAACAACCTAGTTAGTCAGTGCTAGTGCCTGGCATTGTCATTGCCCCTACTATGTGCTGGGCACCATGCTAAGTGGTTTCCAATTATTGTCTCATGGTCCTCACAGCTACCCTGGGAGGTAGTCTTTTATTATCCCCATTTTACAGAGAAGGTACAGAGGGAGATGGAGGTTAAATCATGCAGTCATTAAGTGTCTGAGGCCAGATTTCAGACTCCCAGTTGTCAACAGTCTGTATCATAATAAAGATGAAATAGGCTAACTGACAGAAGGTCGTAGAATTTCAGAGGTGAAATGAATTAAAGAGGAGAAAACAGGCTTAAGTCAGTGAATCAGTAAGCATTTTATTAAGGGCCTACTGTGTACTGGGCATCTTGTTGGGTAGTGAGAATGAAACAAAGCTGTCTTCAAGGAACTATTCTACTGGGAAGAACAACGTGGAATATATATGTGTATAGAAAATAAAGATGAAGTAATTTTGGCGGGCAGAGGTGAGAGCAGCTGAGGGCTCACAAAAGGCTTCCTAGGGGAGGTGGTGTTTGAACCAAACTAATAAATGCCTGAGGGGTAGCTAGGTAGTACCAGCGGATAGAGCACTGGACCCAGAGTCCGGAAGATCTGTGTTCCAATGTGGCCTTAGACACTAGTTGTGTTACCTTAGGCAAGTCACTTAAGTTCTGTCTGCCTCAGTTTCTTCAACTGTAAAATATAATCATTTGTAAGGTGCTCAGCACACAGTGACTGGTACATAGTAGGAAGTATATAAGTGTTAGGTGTTAATTGCTGTTATTATTATTTTCATTAAGTGTCTGAACATACTCCAAATCAGAAGGAAGAAGCTGGAGATGATGAAGGTACAGAGTAAGGCAGTACAAGAATCCAGATAGCTTGACTTCAATTCCTACATTCTTTCATCTAGCTGAGTACTGACCCTTGGCCAATGACAGGCAGCGTAGCCCAGTGGGGAGAACAATAGCGCTAGGAAGCTAAAAGCCGGTTCTTCTGCTCGAGTCAGGCCAGTGGTGTCTTTGTTTTCCCTCTGTGAACTGGGGTCCCTGTGCCTAGAAGGTTATGTAACCTACCACCTGCTCCCTCTTCAAGGTCTTTCCCTCCCACCTTGGAATGATGGAAGCCCAGGAGAGCAGCATCCAGTACAACAGATGGAGCAACAGCCAGGACGAGGTCAGCATGAATATGACGGCCTCGAGAGGTGTGGACTATGAGGGGTAAGGAGCCCCAAGACTCTGCCTAGGGGGATGGGGCGGGGATGGGGAGGCTTCAGCCTAGCTCATTAAAGCTCCCAATTTGGGGCTAGTCTCCAAGATGGTTCCCATCTGGCAAAAACAAACAGCTGGCCTGCATCCATGACAGTACATTGGCCAGCACCCCTGTGTACCAAGAATTGTTTTGCAGCTTCTTTAAAGACTCAAGTCCCACCTTCTGCAGGAGGCCTTTCTTGGTCCCCCAACTGCTAATACTGGACTTCTGAATTTATTTTCTATAGTAGTCCCTTCCATTCAATTGTAAACTACTTACAAATGGAGACTTCTGGGTTTTTGCCTTTCCTTGTATCCCTAGAACTTAGCACAGTTATCTGGCACATAGTACATGCCTAATAAATACTTATTGACTGACACGGCCCCTTCCCTCTTAGGAACCTCCCAACCCACAGTTTCTCAGTTTGGCATTCAATGCTCTTCATAATCCCACTCTCCCCTGCCCTGCTCCAGTCAACTTTGGCTCATGCCACTGTCTTCATTTCAGCCAGTCTAGTCCCCCTGTCATCTCCTACATAAGCTTTATGATCTTCTTCATTCGTGGTCTTTGCCTTCCTAAAATGTCCTTCCCTTTCCGCACCCTTGCCCCTCATCCAAACCCTGACTGTCCTTCAAGGCTCAAATCAAGTTCTGTCTCCTCCATGAAGCCTCCCATGCTGCCTTCTCCTGTCTTATGTCTGTAGGACTCAGCCTTGCAAACTGCTTAAAGCCTTAATGTGTGTCCATCTTGTCTCTTCAGTCAGAGGTTGGAAGCAAGTGTGCTCCTGGGGAACAGGGAGTAGTATCTTGTAGTAGGTCTTGATTTCCCCAATACCTAGCAGAGTAAGCACTCATTAGAAACTAATAAGAATTTATTATGAACCTACTATGTGCCCAGTGCTAGACCTATAAAGGCAAATGAAACATCCCTACCCTGGTGCGGGGTACTTAGATCTGAGGACTTAAGCCTCATCTCAGCTCTGCTGCTGAATATCTTTATGACCCTGAGCAAATCACTTAAATTTTCTAGGCCTCAGTTTCTTCATCTTTAAAATGGACTACAAGTTGACATTCTCCTGAATTGAACCCATGTTAGAAGTGGGCAGTTGCTAAGTCCTTATTTGTGGCTGCCACTTATGAGCTATATAACACTGGGAAAGCTGCTTTTCCTTTTCAAGTCTCAGTTTCTACAAACTGCAAAGCAGGGACAAGAATTTGGAAGCCTAGATTCACATTCTAGCTCTTTTACCCGGTTTGACCTTTGGGCAAGCCTCAGCTTCTCTGGGTCTTAGTTCCTTCGTCTGTCAAATGAGGGGCTTGAAACTTCCAAAGATTCCCTTCCATCTCTGGACCTAGGATCCTATGATCTTTTTCTACCTACCTCATTGGATTGTACTTAGGAAGTGACTTTGCTAAACATAAAGAATCATAGAGATGTGAGCAGGGATCACAGATCTCAGAGAGTTGTGAGGAAACTTAGAGGTCATCTGGTTCAATCCCCCCATTTGACAGATGAGGAAAGAGAGGCCCAGACAGGGGTTGCCCTTTGCCAGCTTCTTCTCAGGATCTCTGGGTCTGGCTTCTAGAATCTGCAGAGATTATCTTTGTTCCACTCTAGTAGGGTACTGTCCAAGCAGCTACAATGAGCCACTGGGGATCAGTTTCCATCTGTGTCTCTCTGACTCAGTTGTCTTTTTTGGGGGCTTGTGTCATACCAGGATCTGCACCAAACTATGCACTGGAAAGCTGGGCATCACCATGAAGGTGGCAGGAGGAATTGTCCTGTTCTGGGTCATCTTCATCATCGGTTACATCACCGGCTACTACACCCACAAGTGCAAATAGCACTTGTCTGATCCTGCTGGACAACTTATTGAGGAGCCAGCCCTCTACCTGTCCAGAGACCTCTTACTTCCTGGCTCAGGCCATCATGGCAGGCTGGCACATGGGGGCACATACACCTATAGATATAGATACACACACACACACACACACACACACACACAGAGGGACAGATGTGGACACATAATAAGTCTATTCAGAGAAACAGAGACATATACCTAGAGTGATAGGCACACTGGTCAGAGACAGCTGTACAGACATACAGAGAAAGACACATATACAGAGACACACATTCACAAATATCTCTTTTCTCCTCATCCAGAACTCCAGACTAAGTCATCCACATCCCACCCTGCCACATTCTACCCCCAGGGAGAGTTATCATACTCATTTACCAAAGCCCAGGACTGTATCTCCCATTCATCTACTCCTTGGTCACTTCTGTGTTCCTCCTCACTGACCAGAAGACTTCTTTGGACCTGTGGCTGTCTGATGAAGGAGACCAGGGCACAGTTTTAACATTCAGAAACCTTTGTGCAGTGCTGGTTTATGTTCAGGACTGGAGTCAGACCCAGGGCTCTTATGTGGACTCTACCCACCCCGCCCCATCCTGTGTGAGAACAAGACATAGACAGGAGGGGGTTCCCATTCAGTTAGGAAATGCTGTTCAGGGAACTCATCACCAAACTGGGACTCAAAATGAGAATCAAGGCCCACTTCTAAGGTTCAATTTCTGCCGTCCCTGTTCTAACCATAGGTGGCAGGGATAAAATTCTATCTCTCATTTACTGTGACCTCTCCTCCCATCCTTGCACTGCCCCATACCACCAGCTCTAGTGCTTGAGAAACTAAATGCCATGTGAGCCTGATTTCAACATAAATTTGTTGAGGAAGAGAAAGGTAGTGATCCACTTATCTCCAGCAAAATTTTTTAAAGGTAGGAAACATCATGTATGGGAAGGAGGTACTTGGTTCAAATCTTGACTCTCCCATTTATGTGTGAGCATGGAAAAGTTGGGAAAATCACCAGCCTCAGTTTCCTCAACTGTGAGATGAGACTATTTGGCTTTGGAGGTTCCTTCCATCTCTAAGTATCTGCTTCTATGGCAATGATCCAACATGGAATCTCAGCAAAGCCAAAAATTTCCCATTGTCCCTGGGGATCAGCAGCCTTACCCCCTAGCTCCTGTTGTTGAAGCTTCAGGGTCCTCCCCTAGGTTCACTGCGTGTGTGTGTGTGTGGGGGGGGGGGGGGGGGGCGGGGTGTGTGTGTGGTGTGTGTGTGTGTGTGTGTGTGTGTGTTGCAGGGTGTCAGTCTCAGCCTTTTAGCTCTGGAGCCCTGTGAGAGGTATCCCCTCTCAGTTATTCCTTTGCCCCCCTCCCCTGGATTTGCCCTCTATTGCTGCACTAAGTCTCAGGGAATTCTAGCCCCTGGACTGCCCTGAAGGAAGAAAACCCCAGGGAATCTCAATTGGGGGCCTGCTAATTCTGATGGCCCTAGTCACAGGTGCCAGCTATAAAGTCCCTGGGAGTCAGGAGACAGCAGCCCTCATCCTGAGGAGCCTTCTCTCCTGATATGTGATCTTACCCAAGAGGTAGAAGTTGAGCCATGGAGGACTGGGATGTTCTGGGGATTGAGCCCCAGCCTCCATACCCCACCCCCTTTTGAGAGAGGCAGTAATATAATGGAAGGATTCTAATAAACAGCTACTTGTTCTGTGACATCAGGCATGGTTCCCTCTCTTGAGTCTTAGTTTATTTCTTCTAAAAAGGACATGGCAGAATCCTACTGATCTTGGCATAGGTGGCTATGATGGGGTTAATGTGGGCGTAAAGTTGGCTCATCTGGAATATGGCCACCACGGAGATACCACTGAGTCAGGAGGAGGTATCCTCAGCCAAGACCGCTGCTGGTATCACTTTGACTGGGCTGGCCTTGGGAAGGGGAGAAAGTACTTCTATAGGTGGAGCTTTGGCATCCCCTTCATTTCCCACTCTGGAGTGGAGCCCTAGTCACCTCCTCTCTAGTTCTATCAACCTGAGCTGTAACCCAGGCTCTGTCCTAACTTAACCTTGGAGACAAAGGGGATGGACTTTCTACTTGGCCCCAGAGGGTGGGATCTGGAGTGATGAGTAGAAGTTTCACAAAAACCAGTGAAAATGGGAGGTCAGAAAATACTTCCTAACAACTGGAGCTGTCCAAAGGTGGGTTCCCTTGGGAGGTAGTAAGTTTCCCTTCCTTGGAGACCTTCAAGCAGAGGCTGGATGACCACTCCCTGGGGAGGTCACAGGTTGGACTGGATGGCCTCTTTCCCAGCCCCAACATTCTGTGATTCATGGTTGAACCCAATCATCTACCACAGTGAACACTGGCCTAAAGTTGATCCCCATTGAACCAACAGAAGGACAGTTAACTTTGCCCTTTCTCAGAGTGCCTCCTAACTATTCTATAACTAGGTGCCTTGTGCTTTATAAGCTCCCTGAGGGTAAGAACAATGACATTTTGCTTAATTTGGTTTTGTCATTCTGTGTCCTCAGAGTTTATCACAGTGCCTGGCACACAGTAAACACTTAGTAAATGATGATGGATTGTGGCCCTACTAGAAGACCTAGGGGCAGCTAGCTAGTATAGTTAATACAGCACCAACCCTGAAGTCAGAAGGACTTGAGTTCGAATTCAGCCTCAACACTTCCTAGCTGTGTGACCCTGGGCAAGTCACTCTACCCTCTTGGCCTCAGTTTCCTGATCTATAAAATGAGCTAGAGAAGGAAATGGTAAACTACTCCAGTGTCTTTGCCAAGAAAACCCTAAATTGGATCATGAAGAGTCAGGCACAACTGAAAAAATACAAAACTTCAGTTTGAAGATAACAGAAGACCTAGCCAGAGGAGGGGGTAGACCCTAGCTCACTCCTTTTCTGGGATTTCTAGAAGGCAGCAGAGTACCATGGAAAGAGCTCTGGATTTCATTTGCAGGAGACCGGAATTTGAATGTCATCTCTGCCACTGACTGACATTGGACTAGAGGATTCGTTCATTTAAGAAGTATTTATTAAACACCTATTGTATGGCTGAGACAAAAGTGAAAAGGAGCTTATCAGGATGATTTTCAAAAATATTTTTTTCCATTCACACATAAAGACAATTTAACATTCATTTTTAAAAATTTTGAGTTCCAAATTCCTTCTCCCTCCAGGGGATAGTAAGCAGCTTATGGGATGATTGTAAAGGCCTTTCTATGATTCCTGAAACTCCAGGGCTTGGAAAGGGGCAGAAGGAGAGATTCCCCCTAACATGTGGTGGGAAAGGCATTGGTCCTACAGTTGGAGTCCAAGGACTTTCTGTGTTCCAGGGCTAGGCTAAATCAAACTAGCCTTTGCTTGGTCCCATGTGGACCAAGGTGGAGTCAGCACCTAGAGATGGGATGGTGGAATCTCAGAGATTCTGCTGAGGGGCCTTGGTGGGATCTTGGGGACCTTACACCCCATCCCAAAGTGAGCGACCACTTTGACTTTAGGTCCCAGGGAAAGTTTCAGTGATGTTCATCTCTGCTCTTTGGTTGGGGAAAGGGCAGGATCCATCCACAAGTATTCATTACTCTGTGCAGGATGCGAAGACCATGGTCCAGCTGCCTTCAAGTGGGGGAGGAGATAAAGGAAGACAACAGAGAGGAAAGAGTCTGGGTGGGATTCCGGTTCCTCCTCTTAGTACCTGTGTGACCTTGCGCAGGTCTCTTGACTTCTCTGTTCAATTTCCTCCTCTGTTAACCCTGAAGGGGATGGATTAAATGATCTCTTCTAGCTTCAAAACCCATGAACTCTTCCCCTCTGGCTCTGTTCCCCAGGAATGTGCCTTCTGTCCACCCCTTATCCCCAACGGCTCAGAAGCAAAAAAAGCAACTTTCAGCAGCCAGAGAATAGGGTGGGTCTGGGCTCTGAGCCCAGTACACAGCGGCCTTTGTGGTCAGACCAACTGACCCTGGAGGGAGAGAAAAGCTCAGGGTCTGGCCTCGGAGTCCTCTCCTAGGCCTCCCACTCGATCAGGATGCTGGGCCCTGGCTCTTCTTCTCCAGGCCTGGAGCTCTTCCTCCCCCAACAGAGGCTGAGCTGAAGTCTTAGACCTGGAGGGGACAAAGCAGTCTGGCTGGGGGAGGAGGGGGTATCCCAGCTGAGACCTGGAGGGAATCCGTTCCATGATGCAGGACCTGCCCCATCCCATAACTGGAGTCACTAATTTCAGCAGGAGACCAGCTATTAAACTCCAAAGCAAACCTAGAGCCCAGGGGAAAGAAGAGAGGGGCACACTAAGCTGAGACTAAAGAGGCCCCAGCTGAGCCAAATTGCAGGGATCAGCCTCCAATCTCATAGTAGGAAGGGACATCAGAGGTGTTCAAGATCAACCTGTAACTGACCAAGAATTTCAATAGGTTGTCCAATCTCTTGAAGACCTTCAGGGATGGGGAGCTCATTATCTTTTAAACCAGCCCTTTCCAACTTTGGACACTTCCAACTGTTAGGATGGGCAGCCAGTGGTTAGAACACCTCTGCGCTTGGAGTCAGGAAGACTGCTCTTTCTGAGTTCAAATCACCCTCAGACACTTACTGGCTGTGTGACCCTGGGAAAATCACTTCACCCTCTTTGCCTCAGTTTCCTTATCTATAAAATGAGCTGCAGAAGGAAATGGCAAGGCACTCCAGTATCTTTGCCAGGAAAACCCCCGGAGTCACTGGAGAGTCAAGATGACTGAAAACAATTGTTAGGATGTTTTCCTAACATCCAGTCTACCCTTGCCTCTTGACACCTTCCACCCCATTGATCCCACAACACATGACAGCCTTTCAGGATTTTTGAATATAATACTCCCCCAGGGCACCCCAAGTCCTCTTCCTCAGGTTAAACAACCACAGTTTCACCTGGTCTTTGTATGACATGACCTCCAATCTCTTCTTCATGCTGCTTGTCTGGCTCTGAATGGGTTCTCAATTAACCATGTCCCTCCAAATGTGGGTTCAGAGTCAAGTACAATATAATAATGATTCTCATTACATAGCACTTTAAGGTTTGCAAAGCATCTTCCACATATCTTATTTCCCCCTCACAGCGATACTGTGAGGTAGATGTTATGCCCATTTTGCAAATGAGGAAACTGAGGCAAACCAGTGAAGTGATTTGATACATAGCTTAGTGAGTGTCTGTGGCTGGATTTGAATTCACGATTTCCTGATACCAAGGTCAATGGACTGTTCAGACCCAAAAGGCAAAATGATTTCAACGCCTTGGTCAGTAAGAACTATATAGGACGAAATCACCCACTCATCTATCCCCTATCTCCACAAAGAGAGAAGCCCAAACCAAAGCAACAGCCCTACCATCACCCTTTGTGACATAGTGACAGCACCTCATCTCTGCCCCCCCCCACATTCTTTCTTTAATGTAATTGAATTTGTTCATGCTAAAGTTGAGAGTGATAAAATCTGGACAGTGCGGTGTAACGGAAAGAGGCCAGATCAGAAGGCCTAGGTTTGACTGTACCTTAGTAAAGTAGCTGTCCCAAGTCTGGAACTTGCTTTTATTCATGAAAAGGAGGTTTAGACCAGATGATCTTCAATTCTCTTTTAAGGAACATAGAATTCTTTAAAATCAACTTTTTTCCTTGTTTTTAATTCTCGTTCTTTTTTTTTAAAAAAAATAACCTTTTTACATCACCATAATTTCCAAGTATATCTCTCTCCAGTCCCCCACCCAGAGGGAGCCCAAGTCATCTCTTGTGATAAAGGGGAGGTGGAGAAACCCAAAGTCCCCCACATCTTCAAAGAAAGGTCATCTCTTAAAGCCACATGCAGCAGCTGACTGGATCAGGTTCCACAGCACCTGACAGACAGTGACAAGCAGAAATCCAGGAGAAAGGAAAGAGAGAATCATTTTTATTTTACTCTGGTTGATGTGAGTGGAGAAGCAGCATTGTGCAGCAGGATAAGTGTCTCTAGAATCGAAGGTCCTGGGTTTAAATTCTGCCTCTGTGACCTTTTATGACAACCTTTAACCTGTCTGGGCCTCAGCTTCCTCATCTGTAAAACAAGATGGCTCCTAGAGCTCCCTCTGGCTCTAGAGCTACGGTCCTATGAACACTGGACAAGGAATCCCATAATAGGAAGGTAGCATGAATGGCCAAGCCTGGACAACTTTAAGGTGCAAGGTCTTCATCCTAGGTATTTCTAGGCTAGAGTTTCTTCCCCTCCCACTATGGGACGGTGGTCTCCCTTGATTACAGTGGAGTAGGAGCTGGGTGCTTGATCATAAGTCACCAGAAGGTCAGCAAAGTTGGCCTCTGAAGGAAAGAGGAACATCCCTCCCCACAGTGAGCCGAGCTCATACTGGAGATGCAAGAAGCAGGTTCCAGAGTGCGGATTTGATGACTCGTCCCATCTTTCTCTTCCTTCCTTTCCTTCTTTCAAAGCGCATTCTCTTGTTCCTCCAAATCAGTAGCCAGGATTAGGGAGTTAAGTGGTGCAGTACATAGTATACCAGGCTTAGAGTCAGAAGACCTCAGTTCAAATCCAGCCTCAAACACTTTACTGGCTCTGACCGTGGACAAGTCACTTAACCTCATCCGTAAAATCAGGATAGTAATAGCACCTGTCTCCCAGCGTTGTTATGAGGATCAAATGAGATAATTGTTAAGTTCTTGGCACCTGGTAAGTGCTTATTCTTTCTTCTTTCCCCTATGGAAGAAATGTATAAAATCTAGAAGCTGTGAGTTTGGGGAAAACCTCCTTAGATATCAAAGAAATAGAGCCTGTGGATTTTGTATTGACCAGAATCATTTTTTATTCTATTCTGATTCCATTTCTAAGGAAAGCCTGTACTATCTTAATTAAACCTCTGGTCTCATCTTAATGGGTGGCTTGAGGTGGATAGCATGTGAGGTCTAGAGTCAGGAAGACCAGTATTCCTGAGTTAAAATCTGGCCTCAGATACTCCCTAGTTGTGTGACCCTAGGTAAGTCACTTCATCCTGTTGTCCTCAGTTTCCTCATCTGTAAAATGAGATGGAGAAGAAATGGCAAACCACTTCAGCGTCTTAGCCAAGAAAGCCCCAAATGGAGTCACTACTAAAACACTTGAACAATAAAACCCACCTGGATATTATATCTGGTCCCACCTACACATCTGATGTGGTTATGGAGACCTCCTGCGCCACACGATGAGATTTACCACCAGGAAACATGCCCCACTCCCATCCTCACCCCAAACAGACCAAATCTTGGGCAGTATTATCAAAGTTGAAACATTCTCGCCTAAGCACCTGACATGCTTTTCCTATTACTCAGCCTCCCAAAGAAGCTTCATGATAGGTTCCTTTTGTCATCTGTTCCAAGGCCATGTAAAATCCTCTGCATATGTGTATCTTCCTCTGTTCTGTGAAGTTGCTGGCTAACTTAATTGGCAGTTCTCCATCAGCTGATAATACCTTTTTAATCTAGCTTTGCCTCTTGGTTGATTGATCTCTAGTCAAAAGAATGTTGGCAAGAATTACTCTCTAAGAGGATCTTAGGACTTCTGAGCTAAGCAATTTCCTAACCCCAAGGGCAAAACAAGACAGGTTCCCTACCCACTCCTGATCTCCCAAGATTAGTTCACAAGCTTCTGGCCCTCCATTTTTCTGAGCCAAGGTTTGAGATCTGAGGAGTTCAGGGGCTTCCCAAACCCAGCTCCCCAGTGGAGAGAATTGTCCATGCCTCTGGAGCCTGTCGGTCTTGTCAAAGTGTTACCAATACAGACTTCCAGAGCTAGGAGACCCTGGCACTTTCTTAGGGGTTACCTAGCAATGGTTGTGATCAGTAATCCCGGTGGCCCCAGGAGGCCGCAGGTTCAGAAATAACCATATCACTATGTGGGAGGTGAGAGCTCTCAGATGGTAGCTAACAGCTGACTCCACTGCCCAAGCTTCAGAGTCTCCAGCTGAGATCTCACCCTTGGGGTGTGGGAGAAGAGATAGACCAGCATGAAGGGTCTAAAGGGGAGGGATCAGTTTTTCGATATCAGTAACTTCTCCCAATCAGCAGAAGGTAAAGTGCTTTGTGGGATGCAAGTTTCTCTACCACCAAGACAATGCCAACCTGTTGTTTGTAGGTCCTTCATCCTTTGTTCAGAAGAGTGTTGACTTAAGTCTCAGGTAACAAGAACTCAGGTTAGGGACCATTGAATTCCAAGGTACAAGGTCCCCCAGAGACTGGCATTGAGGAAAGGCTTTCTGATTACATGATGATAAAGTCTAGGTCCCTGGTAGGTGTTCTTCCCAGCCACAGGGAGATGGAGGAGTCCGAAGACTCAGGGTACATCTAGAAGGACTTAGTAGAGACTCCCTTAGCATGGAAATAAATGATGGGATACAAAGGTGGAATAGGCTATAAAACACTGGCCTTGGAGGCAAAAAGAGCTGAGTTCCAGTATAGCCTTAGCCTCCATACTGGCCGTGGGACCATGTGAAAGCCTCTGGGTGCTGCCAGGGAAATTCCCACCTAAACAAACCCCAAACCAGGAACTAAGGAAGGCCTTGAATTTCTCTGGCTCCTCAGGACATTCCTACCCCTAATCCCCGTGTCTCACCAAAAGTCCTACTCCTTCCCAGCAGTAAAGGGAAAGTAGATATTTGCACCAGAGTCCCTTGGCCCTGCTTCCTGACCTGTTAACCATCCCCCTTTGCAGAAGGAAAGGGTCAGCAAGTGCTTCCTACCCTGGGATGGAGGAGGAGCCCGGTTAGATGTGAAATAGAAAGATCAATGTGTCCTTCTGACGGTCACCAAGGAGCTGTGTGGCCTTGGTCTCTCTCTGGGCCTCAGTTTCCCCTTCGGTTAAATGAGGGGGTTGCACTCCTCCCTTTCCGGCTCTGACAGTCTCGGATTCCAGGACTGGGGAGTGGGAGGCCCCCGGCATTCTGGTACACCATTCGGATGGACTTGTCCCGTTCCGGAGGGCCTGGGATCCCCGAGGGGGCGAAGAGGCTTCGGTTCACCTGGCTGACCCACTCCCAGATGCGCTTCTCGCTGTAGTAGCCGGGCTCCGAAGACCCCTCCCGATGGCCCGCCCAGCCGGGCTGAGTCGCGGGGGGCGGCCCCAGGAGCAGCAGCGACAGCTTGGCTCGCGGAGCTGTGGTCCCTCGGGTCGGCCTGGGCTGGGGGCTGCAGGGCGGCGGGGCGCGGCGGGGAGACGCTCGGGGAGCCGAGCGCTGCAGCAGCCGGGCAGTGCCCAGCTTCCAGACTCGCGTCGCCGTCGGGGCAGCCGCTGAGACCGGGGAGCCGGCCAGGGGAGGCAGAGAGGGACCCTGGTTCGGCTGTGGGAGGCGGAGGCGAGCCAGGGGTGAC
The DNA here is from genome assembly GCF_028372415.1 of Notamacropus eugenii. NCBI lineage: Eukaryota > Metazoa > Chordata > Mammalia > Diprotodontia > Macropodidae > Notamacropus > Notamacropus eugenii. Next base: position 40,233,400 of record NC_092876.1, read on the forward strand.
ATGGGAGAGGCCGGAGCGAGCCGGCCGGGCATGGGGCTGAGCTGTGGGGCTCGAGCGCTCCGGTGGGGCACCTCCGCCGCAGGGCCCCCAGGATGCCGTCGGGGCTGCCGGCCGCCTCCCAGGGCCATGGTCCTGGCCCCGGGCGCCCAGAGCCCAGCTTTGGCCGCCTCCAGGGCTGACCGACTCTGTGGGGAGGGCTAGCGCTGCCAAACTCCGGTCCGCTGTCCCGTTCCGTGGAGTGGGTGGGTGCGCCCCAGCCCCACCTGCCTGGAGAGGCTCGGGTAACAGGAAGAAAAGAGGGTATCAGAGTCAGGAACCAGGGAGGGGGGGAGTGGGTGGAGAGAGGGAGGGCAGAGTAAGTGGACAGGTTGGAAAGGCCTTCCTTCGCCGGCCGGGTCGCCCCTCCCGACGCCGAGGTGCTCCCCCTGCGCCCAGGCTGGTTTCTGCCCTTCCTTGGGCGAGCGGGAAGACGTGCGCTCGCCTCCGCATACTGGCATCTGTGCCCAGGGGCAGGAGACCTAGGTGACCTCCCTAAAGGCACAAGAAACCGCGGATGGGGGCGCCTCCCATTAGATGAATTAGCTGCGGAGGTCACTGGGTACTGCAGTTCGGTGCGTGCTGCGAAAGGGGCAAAGGGGTCCCTGCGAAACTAGCGTCACCTCCTTAAAAGGGACCTTGGAGGCCATTTAGCCCAGGGGTGGGAAATATGAGGCCTTGAGGCCGCTTTTAGGTCCTTGGGCGCGGTCTTTTGACTGAGTCCAAGTTTTACAGAACAAATTCGTTTATTAAGGCGACTATTTATTAAGGCTAGAGCTAGCCCAACCTTATTTCGTAGACTGGGGCATTTGTTTTTTGAAGGGAAAGGTTTTTTGAGGGAGCAAGTATTTCTCTCCCCCACCTTTAAAAAAAAAAATACCCTCATAACACGTATGCTTCGTGAAGCTACACGCACCATTCTGCAGCCTAGCCCACATCCATCCCGTAGCTAAGGCACGTAAAGCAGCACCCCCATTTTACATTTGCAAACTGAAGCTCCGGAAAGCTTGTCTGACCCTGTGGCCCAATTACCCCAAGAAGGATCCCAAGTATCTTTACTCCCAATCCATAAATGTGATCGCCCACTAGGTGGCAGGCGCTGTGCCAAGCACCAGAAGTTTAGATGGAAGAATATTCACATGAAATACTTGAAATACTGTCTCCTAACCCTTTTTTTAATAAAAAGACTAAATCGCAGTTATTTGATTATCATTGCTAGAGTGAAGGATTAATTGGTGAAGTTTGTACTCGAATAAGCCATCCCCATGAGGCAGTTGGCACAATGGTCAGTGCTAAATTTGGAGCCAGAAGAAGTGGGGTTCAACCCTAGCTTGACACTTAGCTGTGTGACCCTGACTCATTTTGACTATTCCCACACCATTTTCTCTTTGAAATGGGAGGGTGGGATGAAACTGTCTCTAAGTTCCCTTTCAGCTCTCAGTCTCTCATCCTGTGACCTAAGCCTTAGGTGCTAAGAAGACATTATGGCTCTTACAGAAGGTGATCTACCAGGAAAAACATCAGATCCTTAACACTGACCTTTGAGACTGCTGCCAACTCAAGCTGGGTCCCTTTTGTTTCTAGGGTGAAAGACAACCTTCTCAGGCAAGGATGTCAGACTTTCTTGCCTGGATCAGCTCTCCTTCACAAACTCTACATTCCAGCCAAACTAAGTGATTGTTCCTCACACTTAACATTCAACCCCAATTCTGGACTCTGCTTCACAAATACCCTTCCCTCTCTGGCTTCACAGAATCCTTCCCTCTTCTGGAATTTGGCTCAAAGATCCCCTTAGTTGTTGGGGCTTCCACTCTTCTGCATTCATATCCTAAGCCCTGAGCAGAGTGCAAGCACTTATTCATCTTAATATCCTGGCCAGCAGCCTGGCACACAGCAGGTACTTAATGTCTTGGGTTTCCATCCCAGAACCAAAGGAATGTGCTAATAAAGAAAAGATCTGGTTTGTTAAAGAGTTTTTATTGAATCCTTTTGATACAGGGAAGCCAAGCAGGGCCCTTCTTTCCCCTCCCTCAGACCACCTGTACAGGCTCTCGGAACAGGACTGACTTTGTCCAGTAGCTTCAACATGGCAGTGACACGGCAGCTGATGGGCTGGTGATCCCCACACATGGAATGCCAACAAAGGCATCTGGTGGCTTCCAAGTGGTTTTTTCCCTCCCGTTCATGAAGGATCTTGCACCCAAAAATACTTTCTAAAGAGTAAACAGCACTCATTAGTGGCCTTTGTTTCTCACAGAAAGCCAAACAGTGACATCGGAGGGAAAGTCATTGTTTTATATCAGCAGGGTTCGAAAGCAAAAACAGATAGAGGGAGAAACTAAAATCTGAATTAGCATGGAACAACTCAGCAATTAGGAATCTTATTTTCTCAACCTTCTACCTAGGGCCCAAGTGTCAGAATGTGATCATAAGCCACTCCTATTTACGGTATGAATAGCTAATTTATGACCAGGGAGGCTCCCAAGCAGGAGACTTGCAGATGACATCAAGAGTTAAGTTAATATTACACCAAGGGCAGGCAAACAACAGTCCCTTGTTAGAAAGTTATTTGGTCCCGCTGGTCACTAGGTTTATCAACAAACCCTGGGATTTTGGACACTGGCTTCATTAATGGTCTATGCCACAAGCGATCCTAACTTCCCATAATTTCAATGAAGAATAGCCCAAAGGACCCTCATTGATGGCTATTTATTTTTTACCGAAGGCAGCCAGTTTGCTAATTGACACTAATTTTGAGGCAGCAAGCTTGACTTCCTTTCACATATCCTGTTCAGGAGCAAGCTGAGCCTCCAATTACTCCAGAACTGGTAGATTTCTGGGTATTCAGACACATATTGCCTAAGCTCCCCCTCCAACATGGTGACATGAATGTGACCCTGGGACTAAAACCTGCGCCAGCCAAGCACGAGCACAGAGGTCTGATACCAAGCTGGAAAAGCTTCAAATGTGGGGCCAACAACAGATCATGTGTCTGTTATATGAGAACTAGCCTCACTGCTGCATTGGAGGCTCATCATTGCAACACTGGCTACTAAAAGATTCCATTTTCTTTTTTGACCACAGTTAACTCCTGAGGACTATCTATGGAAGTCACAACCTGCATCAGTGGTGGGGGGAAGAGGACATACTCACTCTAATGAATCATGACTCTTTTGGATGAAGTACATAAACACATCTAGAACTACAGTAGAAAACTGCTCAAATTAAGGACAAGAGCTGTTCAGCTTTTGGCATGCAGGCTTCATTTAAGATTTCTGGCTTCAGGTAGTTTTTAGAAGAGAAAATGTTTTCTTTTTATCACTAACCTAAAGGAAATATCTGCTTAACCTCTGCCTTTAAAAGGAGAATGCAGCACCACTGAGGGTGTGAAAAGAGACAAAGGGAAGTGGGGCACCAGAATCAGTTTTGATAACTTCCTAGTTCCTTTCTTTAAGCAGGCCCCAAAGGGCTCTTTAGGACACGGCTGCTTGCACTAGTTCTCTACTATTGAGACCACATCCTGCTCAACTGACCTCTAACCTGACAAGGTGCACAAGCCAACTGTCACCCTTTTTAAATATGGAGACCAGCCCTGTGTCCAACAGCCACACAAGACACAAGTTAGGGCCATGCCCTTCCACATCATTTAGTGACTAACCAAGGGTTCTGATAATTCCCTCCCCCACAGGTCCCAGGCTATGTATTTCTATAGTCACAGAAAGAACACCTTGTATGTCAGTGCTTTGAGGCTCACTATACTGCTTAGTTATAGTTTTCATAACTTAACAGAGCAAAAGACATTCTTAACAATAATATTAGTTAAAGAAATTAGGTCAAATGAACTCGTTCTCCTTATTCCTTCCTTAAAAAAGTTATGATTTATTCCAAGGCATTGTCATAGTGGAAATTAAAGTTTAACTCAGTAATACCAAGCTGTAATAGAGTCAGTCAGATTTTTTTTTTTTAACAAAGATGATCTCTAGTAAAAGAATAACTTTATACTCCTCAAAAACTTCCCAATTTTAAACCTAATGTTCCAGTCCAGGGGTGGGGAACCTGTGGCCTGGAGGCCACATGTGGTCCTCTAGGCCATCAAGTGCAGCCCTTTGCCTGAATCCAAACTTCACAGAACAAATCCCCTTAATAAAATAATTTTTTCTGAAAAACTTGGACTCAGTCAAAAGGCCACACCCAAGAACACAGAATAGAAGGCCATATGTGGTCTTGAGGTTGCAGGTTCCCATCACAACTCTAGTCCAACTCAAGTCTCATGCTGCCCCACCCATCCCCCTTTAAAGTGGATCCTCTTGGGCTGTGAAGTCATGACACCAGAACACAGATCTTGCTCAGTTCATTCCAAAATCCATTTAAATTTCATGAAAAGGATAGATGAAACCAGTTCTTTGGTGCTGTAAAACCAAAACAACCATAACACTGAGTTTCACATGGATATAATTAGACTAGATGGCCTCTGACATTCCATGGTTTTTCGTTTTTGGCATCAAGAAGAGAAAGCTTCACTGTTACAAGAGGGGAATTGAACAGACACACCTTTGGAAATCGAACTAATATTACCTATCTTCTTTTACAAAATTCAGGGGTGGAAAATGTAGTGTGAATAATTTAATTATACCATATACAAATTCCTGTAAAATATGCCAAAATGACAACAAAATATTTTACAAACAGCTTGCTGGAAGCTGTGGTCATTTTCATCAACGGATGATCGTTATATGGGAAGCAGTTATGTCCAGATCTGTTTTGGAAGGATACAAAACCTTTAAGCTTCCTTCCATGTCCACAACTCGGACCTGCTCCACGATTAATGGAGAACTAGCATCTTTTTCAGCATTCTGGTTAGACTGGAGATTGAATGGGCCAGAAACACCATCAGCTTCTGTATCGGAGAGGGACTGTTCCTCTTTATTTTCTAAAGTGAATTTGTTGAGCTCCGCCATTTTCTGCAAAAGAAGTTTTATTTTAATTGAAAGAATGAGGTGACCTCTAGAGTCTCTTCCAGTTTAATAATACCAAGGGCTTAAGGCAGTTTAACATTTCTCTGTAAAACAATGTAGGAAGCAAACATGTCAAATGTAACGAGCAAGAAAGCCAGAGGGCAAAATTTCCCTCACTTCTAAATACATTTCTACTTCTCAAAGACAGTGAATGTACTTGATTTACTGAGCTCTTACCAAAATGAGGGTGTCCATGATATCCTTACAGATTTGCAGACTTGTGGCACTTGTTACTTCCAGAAATAAATCAGAGGTTGTTGTTTTAATCTAAAGTTGCAAAAGATTTCAGAAAAAATGACAGTTGTCAAAAATAGGTGTTAATACCTGCGATTTCTACTCTAAAAGAATGTACAGAATGCAATTCTAGAAGCCAAAAAAGTTCCATCTCTCCTAAAGGAAAATACTCATGTGGAATGATGCACTGCAGATTTTCCTATTATTACATCATTGATAGTTTCTAAACACTGGACAAAGCTTTTCTCTGCTTCAGTTTGTTACTAAACACAGTTGTGGAATTTTAAGAATGCTTTAATCATCAAGTGTCAATAACTTTTAAGCAGATGTGCTTACCTATCCATGATATAACAGCAGAAGACATTTATAATACATGTCTATGATGTCACACATACCTTTGTCTTTTCACTGTTTGTTATTGGTGGGAAAGAAATAACCACATTATCTGCATCTACCAGACAAGGGTAGTTTTCTTTTCCATCTAGTAAGTGAAGGTATCTGCCAAAGAAAGATAAAAAAGAAGGGAATGACTGGAAAACATGGCTACTTATTCAACCACCTGAACCCCAATCATTGACATGTAACAATCTGGAAAGGGCCTGGGATGAAGTTTATAAGACCCAACTCTAACACTATGATCCTAATCTACTGAAAAAAGGTCTGTTGAACAAATTAAGAGCATAACAACAAGGAAGAAGCTGCTGATACACTGTAGAGAATAAATAGTTTAGATACATGTATATGGATCCAAACGAGGCAATGTGGTCTAGTGAACAGGGAGCAAGCCTCAAAGTCAGGAAGTCCAGCATCTGACACATAATGGCTGTGGGATCCTGGGCAGGCAAATGTCTAATATTCTAAGCTACAGAGAAACTGCTTTCACTGGTGGAAGGAATGTCTTCACCTGGGAGTTCTCTATAACATGAAATACAAGGTCCAGTTGGTATTCCTATTTTACACAAGAACAAGATGTTAATTATAAATAATGTATCTTATTCATCCTGACCAAAATAAGGGATCTATGTAAAAGGGACCAGGCTGTCTAACATGGTGGTACCTAGACTGGCCTTCCAGGACTCACAAGTTTTAGGGTTCAGAGTTTCAGTTTTTTCCATCCACATAATTTTAGAATTTTTCTGACTCTTGTCAGCAACAACATTTCCTAATTATCTGGGAGGTGTCGGCTGAAAGAAAAAACTCCTCTCTTAGGATTTAAACCTCCAAAATGATTATTGCTCATTTAAAAAAAGGAAACCACAGCCTAGAATGCATCTGCTGATATTTCCTGGGTGTCTAAGAAGCTCTTAAATTTTAAAAAGTTTCTAAAATTTGAGAAGAGTATGGCAAAAACCCATCTGGGAATAAGGCCATTTACTTCATCTGCAAACTGAATTATTCATGTCTTCATGGGAGAAAAAGAGAAAATTTGGAATCAAAATTTTAAAAGAATACCCCCCCAAATATAATGAATTGCCATGTCAAAAAATAATGAAACATGCTGCTCACCTCCTGACGGAAGTGAGGGATGCAAAGAACTCAGGGCAAAATGAGACATACATAAACACACACACATCTTTGTATTTCCCTTTCGCACACAGACGATGTGAAAATCTGTTTGACTTCACTAAGCATTTGTAACGGGGATTTTTTCTTTTGTTCTTGACTGAGGTGGGGAGTCTCTGAGGTTGAGCTTTGTCTCCTGGGTTGTTTTACTCCCGTCTCCCTTCCTCATCCCCCACTCTGTCCCTCCCTCTCCCAAAGGGTTCAGTGGGCCTGAGGTGAGGGAGCAGGGACCAACCTGTGCAAACCTGAGACGTTCTGCCTTTTCTTCTGCTTTCTTTGCTCCTCAGCTTCCAGCTGTAACTGTCGGACAAGGTCCTTTGCTTTGATTTCCTTCCTCCCTAAGGGGACAATCTATCAAATGAGAAAGAAAAAAATGCCTGAGAGGTAATACTGCCAATTTTGGAAAATCACCTGATCTAACCTAGGATGTGACAAAAACACCCCTCCCCGTTCTCTCTCCCACCTTTCTCAATTCTCTGAGGTGATGCGAGGCATCTCTCTGAGCCGACAGTCACTAAAAACCTTAGACTTCTAGAGAGGGAGTGTGGTGAAATGATGAGGGCACTGGAAATGGAGTCAGGAAGACCTGAGTTCAGACCCCAACTCTTTTACCAATCTCATGTGAGCCAGAGCAAACCATTTAACCTCTGTGCCTCAGTTTCTTCGCATGTAAAATGGGGTTGGATTCTATGGCCTGAGATCCCCTTCCAGTTCTACTCTACACTACCATAATCATATGATATTGACTTGCCAATGTCCCATGTAACAGATGTTCCTGTACCTGAGGCTTTACTTCTGCTGTTTCTCAACAATCTAAGATACACATAACTTTCTAATATCAGATAATTTTCTGTTAACTGGTAGCTCAAAAAATCTTATTCATTCTTAGAACAAGTTTCCAAAGAAAATCAACTACTACACAAGCCATTATTTTAAAAATGTTCTAAATAGGGCTAAAACAGAGCATATGGCTTGCTAAGTCAGAATCATAGGAAGCCCATGAGTGCCCTAGTCACACACAACTTCTACCTGTTAGAAAATCATTAACAATTAGGGCCAGTAAACAAATGGAAAGAAAATGGCAATCAGATCTTAGACACCACCTGCCCTCTTGGCTGGTAGGCACGCTAAGCCTCCAGTTTTCCAATCCCTCTTTCTGGAGACTCTCAATTTCCAAACATTGTGACTAATGTACAAGAAAGAGGTGGCTGGATATGGATACCTTTCAAACTAACCTTAACCTGGAGGTGAGCATGTTAATGAATTCCTGAAGGTTATCAGATCTGAGTGAATTGGACCAAAGGAAAGAAGGAACAGCATAAGCTGAGCTGGTCAAGTTAGGTGAAGTATGCCCAGGAGAAGCAATATCCCTGCCAAAGCCTCAAGTGTCCTCAGGTAACCCTGATGCTATGTTAGGGAAGAATTCTGGAGAAGGGAGGGGGAGGGCATGCTATGAGCAAACTTCTTCACAAAGGTGTGGCTATGAACTTGGGATAGAGATCGAACACCTACAAGTACTTCCCTGTTTCAAAATGAGCAAAAATGTGCAAGATTACAAGAGGGAAAATCTCACTATGTTAGTTTGTTTGGAATGGAATCTGGGAATTTAAGCATCTCTAAGCAGAGCCTGGTAGGATTTAGAGGCAGGGCAAAAGGAGAGAAGGGAGTGAGGGGTTTTTGAAAATTTTTTTTAAGGAAGCGAGTTTTAAGCATGGATGAGCCTGAGCTTGTCACACATATGTATGTATGTATATATATACACACACACACACACACACACACACTCCCCCCCCATCTTTAGGTTTATCCAGGAATATGTGAAGGTCAGGAAATGTACAGGGGATTGAATGTTGTCTGGAACTGACCCTCAGGCAACTCCAAAACTCTGAGTAACAGACAAGTTGGAATCTGCACTGGAGGAAGGAATTTCCATACCAACATCATGGGCCCTTAACATTCAGGCTTATGCTGTCATTCACATATAAGCTCCATTTGTGGGGAACATCACATGCCAACAAGACAAGCAACAATGCAATGGGGCACCTTGAGTTCCTGGGGAGCCTGTGCTCCGTAGACCAGGGGGCCTTTGATCAGCTTAAGGTCATGACTTGCTATGGTTGCTGCTGTTCTTTTCTCACACATGTCTTCATGGAGTTTGGTCTAAAACATAAGTTTGAGAGGATTATCAAGATATTAAGGTTGCTCTAAAAGTAAAATGAAGGACAAAATGATCTCTAACCCCCAAGGGTCCACACCAATGGCTCAGTGACTGGACACTGGTAACCAAAGTTTCCAATATCCTCCATTAAGGCAGCCCTTCTCTATAACCAATAAATGGCTTGTATTATGAGAAAAAAATTAATGGAATTATCAAAATTAGTTAATTAACATTAACAGAAAAAGTTCTTCTGTGTTCACATTCACCGGCATCACTATTATCTAAATTAGAAGACTATTTGAATTCTCAGTGGGCCAACATTGAACTCCTGACTTATGGCTGAACTAAACCAAATAGGTCTAGAGGAAGAGTTAGAAAGCAGTTCTTTTCCTAAATATTTATACTTTCAAAAGCAAAGTTTCTGACAACTTGTTTTATGATCATTGTCAATCCAACCAAGGGAAAAAAATGCATGGTAAATGTAGATTTACAACCCATTTTGTAAAACAATTCTGGTCACCTACAGGAAAGATCTGGTAAAAACATGTTAAGATTTTAGTTGAAAGACTGGTAGATTCCTTTAAAAGCTTAAAGATGTAGCTTTAAGTTTTGGGGGAGGAGAAGTCAAAAGGAACAAGAAAAATCAGGCTGGTTGAAGCCCTGCCAATTTAACAATACACACCCTAAGGACTAAAACTGCAGCTTGGGGCATAAAGTTAATCCACAAAAATGCCCTAAACTTCAGGGGATGTTTCACTTTGTTAAATTCCCCTGCCAGTTTAAGAAAAGGAAGATTTTGTGTGCATGGGAAAGCTAAGACAACTTTACTAACAAAAGGGAACTTCTCAGTTTTCAAGGGAACACCAAGACTTTTCTACAACTGGACTCCAGCGGGGATTTGAGACCTACTGGTTTCCTAAATGAGTTTTCACCTGTGTTTAGCTCCCCATTCTAACCCAGTTTGGAGTAATGGGGCCTAACTCCTAGGGTACAACCTGCATCGAGAGAAATCGCTTCAGAGCATTTCCTGGCCTCAAATTCATGCCTTTGACAACAGCGCACACGATGTAGGGACGAACGTCCTTCACCAATGGGTTTACTTTTACAGTCACAGACGTGGGATTTTCAGAGACATGCAGAATCCTGATGAGAAGTTTGTTCACTTCCTCTACTTCCTCCTCTTCGCCTTCTCCACTCTCCTTTTTCTGCTTTCGCTCCCTCTTTTTCTTCCTGCTTTCTTCTTTTTCAGAGCCGTCAGTCTTGCCCCTTCCTTTGCCCCGTCCCCCAACTCGCAGATACTCCAGAATGGACTTTGGTTGGCAGCCATTCACCATTTTCTCCAGGCGTTTATCTTTCAATTTGTTTCCTTTGAAATTGATCTCCTTGAGTTTTGGACAGTCAGCAAGTTCCCCAGGAATTTCACTTAACTGGTTATTAGCAAGATCCAAAGTCTGAGGAAGTAAAACAAGTGAGATTAAGAGGTGATCAAAGACAAACTTATGGGATCATAGTTCAGAGCTGGAAGAGAACCCAAGGGTCATCTAACCCCCCATTGGGGCAGGCTCTCATTGCCTCACCATTACCACAATAACTATTGGGGGCAGGGGGAGGAAGAGTCTGTCTCAAGTCTTTTCCCACTCCAGTTCATTCTCCAATCAGTCCTTCATAACCTGATCCTCCCAGCTCACATCATCTTTCCAGTCTTCTCAGACCTTACTCCCTGAACTGTTCTCTTCAATCAATGGCCTCCTGGTTGTTCCCATAACTAGGCACTACTCCATCTTTCCCTCTAGGCATCCCAATTTAAATCCCGTGTTCAACATCTGAGTCATACCCTCAATTCATCCAGTTTACATCTGGTTTCCTCAGCAGCTTCCAAGTCGCCTCCAATAGACCATGAGCTCCCTGAGGGCAGGGATTGGCTTTAGCCTTTCTTTGTATTCCCAGCTTTTAGCACAGTGCTTGACACAGAGCAAATACTTATTAAATGCTGACCAATCCAACACCCTCACTTTTATGGATGAACAAAGTAGGGCACAAGGCCACTCAACATTTATTAAGCACCTACTATGTGTCAGGTCATGTGTTAATGGCTGGTGATATAAAAAGAGAAAAAATGTCACACAGTCAGCAAGTCTGAGGGGCAGGATTTGAACTCTGCTGATTTATTGTCCTGTTGTCCTAACTTCTCTTTTCACCAACTAGCTCCATCCTTCCTCTACAGAGCTCAGGCTCAGAGGTTAGGTCAGCAGTGAGGGACAGGCCAATGCAACATAGATTAGCATGCATCTAGAGCTGGAAGAGACCATGCTTCTCACAGTCCCTCCCTCTGCTCATTTTCTAGATTAAGAAACTGAGGCACAGAGAGATGAAAATAATCTACCCAAGCAAGTCAATGAGTAGCAAATGTCAGAGCTAAATCATCAAATGCAATGCGACCGGACCACACTGGCTCTTTACATTTGTCTCTAAACTCTTTGGGCAGCTAGGTGCTGCAGTGGATAGAGTGCCAGGCCTAACTAGGAACAACTCATATAGCCCTTTTGCTTTAGTTTCCTCATCTGTAAAGTGAGCTGGAGAAGGAAATGGCGAAGCACTTCAGTATTTCTGCCAAGAAAACTCCAAATGGGGTCGAGTCAGACACAAATGAAATGACTCAGCAATTAAACTCTTGATTTTTTAAATAAAACTCTGATTTTTCATGTCAGCAGCCTTCCAAGAACCATGACAAAAGCACACTAAAATGATCCCAGGGTTTAAAGAAAATGTTTATCTATGGACAGCCCATTTAAGAGAAAGAAACAAAGGGTAAGAAAAAATAGGCACTAATCTGGATGGAAAGGTATTAACAGTTCCTAACAGTGGTAGGAACTCAGAAATCATGGCATCCCAGCTTCTCAGGAGAGACACAGAGGGGCCTGCCTGACTTGTCTAAGTTTCACAATGACCTTGCTAGGAGGAGGGCCAGGTCTTTGGACTCCACATGGTAGCTCCTGATTTATGAAGCACTTCCCATGTACCAGGCTCTGTGGTAAGTGCCTCAGAAATGACAAATAACTATTATTGTCCCCACTTTTACAGATGAAGAAATGAAGGCAGACAGAGGTTAAGTGACTTTCCCAGCCTAAGGTCACACTTGGGTGACCAGGTTTGAACTCGTCTTGCTGACTCCAACCTCTATCTGTTGAGCCACTAGCCTTCTCCAGCAAGAGGTTTCCCACCACAGGCCTCAGGTTGCCTGTTACACAAGGTGAGAGACATCATAGAGTAATCAATTAGCATTCATTAAGCACCTCTGTGCAAAGTTCTGTGCCAGACCTTAGGGACACAACAACAAAAAGCCGCTGTCCTCAAGAAGCTTACTTTGTAATAGTGCAGGAAAGGTTGGAAGATGCCAGGCTAGGGAGAGTCTTAAACTCTAAACATACAAGTATTTATTTGATCCTCAAGATACTAGGAAGACAGGGTCAGACGTCTTCTTTAGGAAATGCCCTCTGGCACCTCTGTGGAGAGGATGGATTGGCTTGGGGAGATCAGTAAGGTATTGGGAGAGGTGATGAGGGTCTGGGGTTGGGAGATGTGAAACAGGATCTGACAACTACCTGGATATATGGGGTGAAGGAGAGACAGGCTGAGGATGCCACCAAGCCTACGAACACGGTTGACTGGAAGGATGGTGGCACACTTTACTCACAAGTTCAGTGAAGAAGTAGGTCATGAAAAAAAGATAATGAGCTGTTCTGGACATACTGAGTCTGAAATATCTAATAAGCTGGTGATGTAAGCGTAGAATTCAGGGGAAGAAATAGGGCTGGAATAACACATCTGCAAGTCTCAAACAGAGATAACTGAATTAATTCATAGATAAGGAGGATACCAAATGAGAGAAAAATAAATTAATTCAGAGCACACCCCAGTTAGGGGGCATAACATTGAGAATGATCTAGTGGAGACTGAACAGGAGTGGCCTGTCAGGTAGAAAACCTGAAGGGAGCGGTGCCACAAAGGCCCAGAGAGCAAACTATGAGTCTGTCAAATCCTACAGAGGTCAAGAAAGTGAGGACTAAAGAAAGTCCATTCCATTTGAGTGAGCAGTTAAGTGGTCACTAGTAACTATACAGAAGGCAGTTTCAGGTGTTATTCACCTGAGGCTGGAAACCACACTGCAGAGTACAGAAGGGGGGGAGGGGCAGTGGGAAGGGACAACAATGAGCAGGACTGAGAAAGGGAGGAGACATGGTAACAGGGCCTAGTGAAAGTTTTTTTTAGAATGGGGAAGACTTGGGTGCATTTCTGGGCAGGTGAGAATGAAAATTAGAGAGAGAGGATGTTTAACAAGGGCAGACTGCTAGAGAAGACTGAAAGGATGTGGCAAGTACGATCAAAGGTACAAGTGAAAAGATTAGCAAGTCTTAGCCAGGAGAAGGGCCACTCCTTCATCAGAGACTGAAGTCCAGGAAGAGACAAGAACCATGTCAACAACAGCCAGCATTTACATAGCAGCAAGGTGGCTCCCAGAGGGTGCTGGACCAGGAGTCAGGAAGACCTGAGTCCAAATCAAGCCCCAAGACACTTCCTAGCTGGGTGACCCTGGGCACTTAGCTTGTCTGCCTCATCTATAAAATGAATTGGAGAAGCAAATGACAAACTGCTCCAGTATCTTAGCTGAGAAAACTCCAAATGGGGTCATGAAGAGTCAGACACAACTATTGTCTCATTTTACCCTCATATAAACCCTGAGAGGAGGCTTCTGTTGTCCCCATTTTACAGTTAAGGAAATAGGCAGATAGAAGTGACTTTGCCAGTGTCCAGCCCTCTAACCACTACACCACCAACTGTTAAGAGATTGCTTGATATGGACATGGGGAAAGAAGAGGGAGCCCATGGCAAACGGCCCTCATCTTATTGGGAAAATATAGTAAGTCTCCAGAAAACAAGATAGGATAGAAAGAGAGGTCTGAACACTACTGAAGATTTAGCTGTTGTGTTTGTCTTTCGTTCCTGAAGAAGACCATGACATCAAGATGATGACATGACTTGTAGTTGACTTTGATTTGAATGAGGGAAAGCTGTGCAAGGTCACCAACCTCACTTTCTTAAGTCATCTGGGTCCAGTGGCCTGATATTCATCACCATGACTGGAGATGGCTCAGGATGCAATGGGAGATTCTGGCCCTTTCAGGCTAAGGTCTTTTCATATTCTCACTTTGAGTGAGATACACCCATTCAATGAATAGGTTTCTTTAAGTAGTTACTCAAGGGATGGCTCAGGTTGTGTTTGTCCTTTGTTCTTGAAGGACCATGACATCAAGATGATGACAGACTTGCAGTTGACTTTGATTTGAGTGAGGGAGGCTGAAGAATTGGAACAATCTATGCAAAGAGGGATAGAAAACTGATTAGGAAAAGAATCAAAGGATCACCTTGATGAAGCAAGGGCCCAACTGAAGTTAGGAGATACATCTAAGTTAATAGTGCAAGGGGGCTCCAAGTCTACTCAGTCGATTCAGCAACACCTTGAGTAGGAGCAGAGAAAGCAAATGGTGGGAGTGATTAGGAGTTGGGGATGGTAAATCATAGGCTATCTAGGTCAAATGATTCAAGAATAGAAGAAAAGAGTTTTATTGGTTGATTAGGAAAGGGGAAGAGTGAATAGAGGGCCAGTTACTCAGGAAGAACTGGGCTCAAGTCCAGCTTCTGATACACACTGGCTTTAGGACCATGGACAGATTTTAAACCTCAGTGCCCAAGACTTCACTCTGAAGCTCTAAGTTAGACTAACAATGCCTTGGGTGTACAGCACTGTGCTGGCCACTGGGAATAAAAAGCCAGTACTTGAAAATATTAGCTTGATAAGGGTTCCATATACCTCACCAGATGGTGCCAAAGGAGGATTATGATGCAAAAATGGTTAAGAATCTAGTCCAACTCCTTGATGTTGCAGAAAAAGAAAACGAGCCCCCAAAATCAGATGGAGGGCCTCTGACTCTAGATGGTGCTTTCCAGAGGACTATGAATCACAGCCAAAGGTTTGGCAACAAAGCAAGGCTCCTGAGCAGCAGGCCCTCCAATCCTGTAAGCACGTCTTGGGATTCCTCTGCCTCTCCTCCTTTTCTACAACATCTGATGCCACTCTGACCTCCTCAGATAAAAGCCCAATAGACCCTTGGTATGGGACTCCTTACAGCCAACCCTTGGAGAAGCCCTGAATCCTCTGGAAGGTCCAACTCTAAATCTAAGGCTCCCTCAGGGCCTTCACTTTCTAAAAGGATGTTAGGGAAGCTACCAGCCAGGAGGCTGGACTTCCCAGAAGGGCCGCTGCCCGTCTGCTCCACAGTCTTCTCTAGTCTGCAATGCCAATCGCAGGTGTGCAGACTGGGCAAGGGGCAGGGCCCGGGTGGGACCTGCCGAGCCTACGAGCCCTGGAGCTGCCCCTTCATCCAGAAATCGAACCCTTCCCGGCTCCCACTTGTGGACTGGAGGCCCCGCCCCCTCGGGGGGACTCGTTCCCCACCGCCCCGCCCCGCGCCCCGCCTCCCCAGCCGGGGACGGGCACCTTGAGCGCGGGCAGCGCCGCCACGGCCGGGCTGAGCTCCTGCAGCTCGTTGTCGGCCGCCGCCAGCTCGCTGAGCAGCTGCAGCGCGAAGAGCTCGGCCGGGAGCGCGCGCAGGCGGTTACGCGCCACGTTGAGCGTCTGCAGCCGCGGCGCGCAGCGCGCCAGCTCGGCCGGGAGCGCGCGCAGGCGGTTGGCGCTCAGATTGAGGCTCTGCAGCTGCGGCAGCGCCGGGGGCTCGGCGGGGCCCAGGCCGCGGCCCGGCGGCAGCTCCTCCAGCGCGTTCCCGGACAGGTCGAGCACGCGCAGCGCGGGCAGCGGGCCCAGCTCCGGGCTGAGCGCGGGCCCCAGCGCGTTGCCCCGCAGCACGAGGCTGCGCAGGCGCGGGAGGCCGCGCGCCAGTCCCGGGCCCGGCTCGCGCAGGCTCGCGCAGCCGCACACCTCGAGGGAGTGCAGCAGCGGCAGCGAGAACACGCGCGGCGGCAGTCGCCCTCCCGCCGCCCGCACGCGCTCCTCCAGCGCCGGGCCCGTCAGCAGCAGCTCCCGACGCTGCTCGCGCTCCACCAGGTCCACCTCCGGCCACGGCTCCGGCGCTTCGGCCACCGCCGCCGCCGCCGCCATGACTCCCGTCCGCCTCAACCGCAGGCCGTCGGCCACTAGCGCTTCCGGGGCGCCTCCCCTCTCCCCTCAGTGACGTCACTTCCGTGGGAAAAGCTAGCGAGAAACGGGGAAGGCTAGAGAGTCGTTTCGTGGTCCATAAGGAAAAGCTCGAGCGCCACCACGAGGAGGCGAGGGTTCCTGAGGTTGGCCTATTGGCCCATAAAGAAACAATAGAAATGTATAATCATACAAGTCATTCCCCAATTGACAAATGGTCA
This sequence comes from Notamacropus eugenii, assembly GCF_028372415.1. NCBI lineage: Eukaryota > Metazoa > Chordata > Mammalia > Diprotodontia > Macropodidae > Notamacropus > Notamacropus eugenii. Next base: position 40,249,837 of record NC_092876.1, read on the forward strand.
AAGGATATGAAGAGGCAATTTTCAGAGGAAGAAATTAAAGCTATCTATAATCATATGAAAAAATGCTCTAAATCACTATTGGTTAGAGTGATGCAAATCAAAACAACTCTGAGGTACCACATCACACCTATAAGATTGGCAAACATGACAGAACAAGAAAATGATAAATGCTGGAGAGGATGTGGGAGAGTTGGAACACTAATTCATTGTTGGTGGAGCTGTGAGCGCATCCAACCATTCTGGAGAGCAATTTGGAACTATGCCCAAAGGGCTACAAAAATGTGCATACCCTTTGACCCAGCAATATCTCTACTAGGACTATATCCCCAAGAGATCATAAAAATGGGAAAGGGTCCCACATGTACAAAAATATTTATAGCAGCACTCTATGTAGTTGCCAAAAACTGGAAGTCAAGGGGATGTCCATCAATTGGGGAATGGCTGAATAAATTATGGTATATGAATGTAATGGAGTACTATTGTGCCATAAGAAATGATGAACAAGAAGACTTCAGAGAGGCCTGGAAGGACTTATATGACCTGATGCTGAGTGAAAGGAGCAGAACCAGGAGAACTTTATGCACAGCAACAGCCACAGTGTGTGAGAGTTTTTTCTGGTAGACTTAGATTTTTGTAATAACACAAGAACTTCTGAAAAAAAAAAAAAATCCCAATGGTGGACCTCAAGGCAAAATGCCTTCCACACTCAGAGAGAGAAATATGGAAGTCACTCACATAATGTAGCAGATCATGTTTGTGTATGTGTATCTGTTTGTGTATCATGTTCTGATTTGTTGTACGGATTCTTTCATTTATCTTAGTCTGACTACATAGCATGACTATAGTGAAAATATACTCAATAGGAAAGTATATGTAGAATCTATACAGAATTGTATGCAGTCGTGGGGAGGGAGGGAGGTAGTGGGGGGTGGGTGGGGAGGGATAAAATCGCAATTGTATGGCAGTGATTGTTAAACATTAAAAAAATAAAAAAATTAATAAAAAAAAAAAAAAAAAGAAACAATAGAGTTGCCTCACCATAGAGAAAGCTAAGGATGGCTAGAGAGTTCATGCGTTGCTGGGGGCGAGAGGACTAAAACGCCGCCGCCCTGTTGTTGGTGCCAAGGCAACTCCACCAAGACCGATGGTGCCACGCAAGGCCCTAACACAGAGACAACCTCAGGAGGCTGGAAAGTCTCCTTCAAGTCACAGAAATAAAAACACCAGAGAGACTTATGGGAAGACAAGCAGTAGGACTTCCTTCCCACAAGAACGCTGTACCATAGAGAGCTCTTGGAGGCTAGATAGGCACACCATGGCCCACCGGAAGCCATGACCTCGTGAAAAAAATGGAGCCATCACCATGGAGAGCTCCAAGAAAGAGCGTCACCCCCTGCTCGGGGGTGAGGGGAAGCTTTGGGATCAGTGCGTGTGATCACAAGCGTGGTTTCAGTGAGAGTCACACCGTGAATGTGGGAAAAGCGCTTCCTATGGAGAACTGCAAGACAGGTAGGAGAAGCCTACCCTGAACCAAAAAGACTGGAAAGGCCGTGACCATAGAGAACTTCAAGAAAGGCTAGAGAGTCGTACTGTGGACTACGCTTGGGCGTTTGCCATAGAGAACGAAGGAGAGGGCTAGAGAGTCGCGCCGCTCTGACCATAGAGACCTCCGAAAGAGGTTAGAGAGTCGCACACTACTTACGCTCCGTTCAGCCCCGCCCCTGAAAGGCGGCGTGGTTACCATGGAGAGCTCCTGGGGAAAAGAAAGCAGTTTGGTTGGGTTGTGTTGCCGGAAGGGTTTCCCAGCTGGCCACCCAACTACAAAATAATGCTAACAACAATAATAACATCTTATCTCTGTGGTCCTTTGAGTTTTTACAGAGTACTTTTCTTCCAGCAGTGGCTGTGCCAGTTTACATATGGGGAAACTGAGACCCAAAGAGGAGAAGGGACTTTTCAACAGCAAGGGAGTAGCAGGAGCCAGGACTCATATGTCCTTCTGTCGAAGATGGATTTTTTGGAAGAAAGTAACCAGCTCCATTTTTGTACTGTAATTGTTGTTATTACATGCATGTTCTGAACGGCTCCTTCCTTTCCCCAATCACTTAATTACAAAAGAAATTAATTATGTTAATTAATTAATTAAGTTAATTACAAAAGAAAACTTCCCAGGGCTTTGGGTTCCTGGAACTCACTTACTTATTTTTATTCCATCTAATCAGTCAGGAAGTAGGAGCTTAACAAATGTTAACTAACTAAGGGATAAAGAAGATACTGTTTTCTTTGGTCTGATGTAAATAGATATGCTAATGGCCTTTGTGATAGTTTATATATCCTTTTTCTTTTACTAAAAATGTACTTTTCCAAGCTCACATTGGTCTAATCAGTCAATTAGACAGACTAACTTGACTGTAGCATAATGATGTCATTTTGGTCCTCAACAACCAACCAACTAACCACTTTTTCCTGTGTATGAACTCTACCTGATCTCACCCAAAACTGCTTTCCAAACCTACCTACATGACTTAGTCTTACCCAAACTCTGGGTCACATAGCTGGGTTATTCATGTAATGGCTAGCAAGGACCCTTAAAATTCTTGAAACACTTTTCTCAACTTTTTGTTGGACTTTCAGTTGTATATAATGTTCCTGAATGTCTCTGTTATTCTGACATTATCTTTGTGAAGAAGGGAATGTGTTGCCTTTTCTGTTTTACATAAGGGAAGATTTGAGGCAAAGAGGCAACAAGAGATTTACCCAAGGCCTCACAGTGAGAGAAACAGGTTTCCTGATCACCAGTCTTGTATGCTTTCATGGGATCTCACAGATGCTCCCCAAGACATTTCCATACATCTGAACTTACTCTCCGCGTTATGTGGAAAATAACTCTTGGACTTGGCAGGTATCTTTCATGATTAGATGGATCATGGATCTAGAATCTAGTCTTTCAGCCACCAGGTGTGTGTCTGTCACATCAGAAAGAAACACATATTTACAAGATGATTCCAGGTTCTTCATCAAGAAAGCCCTGTTTTAGGGAGGGGCACAGCAACTCTGCATAAACTTCAGGGCCTCCATATGCCTTGTCCTAGGAAAATGGTATCTAATGTTTTTGATCGAGTGATTTTATCAATAAAAACTTTAACATACACTCCTAATATTTATATTTATTAATTAATTGTGTATGAGAATATTGTATAGAGAGTTGGCTTTGGAACCATGAAGATCTGAGTTTAAAACATCCTACTTCTGGCATATATTGGCTATGTGACCACTGTTAAGTCACAAACTCTCAGTGTCCTGGGAACTCTTTAAGACTATAAGTTACAGAGAAGACACCCATATTGGTGGAAGGACTTTCCTCATCCAGGAGTTCACTGTGCTGATTTTACATTGCCCTCCCCCATGTGTGTATAACCCTATACCCAGCCTTTGTTATCTACTTGACAATTGAGTTCAACTCTCCCTCACTTGCATCCAATTCACTTGTACATCATGGCATCACCCTCCTGATCTCATGGTCCTCTTCAAGAATGAAGGACACACAGCAACAGTGACATTTAACTGATGCTAATTAAACTTTTCATCTTCTAGTCTTGCTTCCTGATTTATTGACCTCCAGTCGAATGGACCAAAGTGGGAGCAATGACTTTCTGGGAGGATATTAGCATCTCTGGGTTGAGGAATTCCCCAACAGTCACTACCAGATGGACCCTACATAATAGTTAATATCCATGTTGCTATTGTTGTCGTTTATCCAATGACATTAAGAATTAAGTTAAGATCCAAGAAAAGAACTTGAAGAAACTCAAACAATAATATGCTGGCAAAAAAAGGTATTAAACAAATGGTTAAGTCAAGCAAGATTATTTACAGAGAGGAGGAGCTAAGGTTTGCAATATTAGATTAGGTAACACAGTGAAGAAGACCTGAGTTCAAATCCAGCCTCAGACACTTATCAGTTGTATCACCCTGGGCAAGTCACTTTACCTATGTCTTCTGCCCCAGTTTCCCCATCTGTAAGGGATTATAATAGCACCCATCTCTCAAGGTTGTTGTGAGGATCAACCGAGATAAAAAATTTTAAATGCTTTCTAAACCTTAAAGCACTATAGAAATGTTAGCTATTATTATTATTGCTATCAACAATTACCAAAAGGGCATTCTTAAGGAGCCCTGACAATAATTGATTCAGACTTTATAAGAAATAGAAGCTTTGTAACAAATCTCTGCCCAGTAATTAGAAATACATGATCAAGTGGTCAGAACTATACACAAGAGGCTCATGAGTCTTCATCTCCATACTACAAACAGAACTTTCAAAGTATTTTTGAGAATTTGGCAAATGAACTGTGCTGGGAATGGGGCACTGTCTTATAAAAAACAAATATCTCAGACATAACATTGACTAATAAGAACTTAAGAATGCCTTTTAAAATAGATTTAACCACAGTGAATACAAGTACTCTCAAAACAATACAGAATGGGAAGCTTTTAAAATATAGAAATATATTGGAAACAGCAAAACCACATGGAAACAGGATGAAATATATTTGAAACCAGTTGCACTATCTCCTCTTGGAATTGTCCCAAAGATGCTTTCAGTGAATCTACAGAAGATTAGCCCATATCCTGAGAGAAATCATTATTTTACTATTATATTAATAACCAATTATTAAATCAGGATCTAGACTTTTCTCCTTTATTTCCTCATGTAAGGCCAAGCTCCTGTAAAAAATCAGTCTCTGAAGGACATGACTGATTGATGAGTTTGCTTAACCCTGAAGGAAACATGCAATTCAATCTTGGTCAGGACCCCAACCACCTAGGAAACCTAATTTCTGTTTAGAGCATAAATAGAATCCAATCTGGGTAAGTTATTACTCATCGAAAAGGAGCCATGTCCTTGCTCCCCTCCATTAAAGTTTAGACTGGCCAAGTTCATGAAGAGAAAGCCAACCAGAGTGGTCTAGATGGAGACGAATTCCCCCATCCATATTGCTGGAGGTGGTTGAGTTTCATGATTAAACCACATTCTCAGCAAGAGGAACTGAAGGCTTCTAGCCTACCTCTTCATTAAATGTCTACCCATCAGAGTTGATTTTCACCTGTCAGGGACATTCCCTTTTACAAAGGTATTTAGGACAGTCAGTGTCTCCATGAGTTTTTCTTTGGTTACCGAGAGAAACCATGGACCATCAATTTATTGATTGTTGCTAACCTAATTGATAAATTGATTATTAATTACTCAGAAATTCTGCCTCTGGGCAGAATTTCATTCATCACAATTCCAATACTTTTACTCAATTATTTAAAAAGTCAACCATTTACCATTCTGTACAATATTTTACTGAATATTAAGCATAGAAGAATAATATCAACCTAGTGAGTTATTCCAGGATCATTTCTGAGTTCCATAGAACATAAAGGTGAAAAGAAACCTTAAGAACAACTGATATTTATATTTATATTCTAAACTTGGCAAGCACTTTGTGTATATTATCTCAAAACCTCACCTCTTCCCAAGTTTCCTATTTCCAATAATAATGATAATAACTAGCATTTTTATAGCCCTTTAACATTTAAAAACTTTACATGTTAACTCACTTGACACTCATGACAACCCTATGAAGTAGGTGCCATTATCACCCCCATTTTAGAGATTGAGAAGACTGAGGCACAGGCAGATTAGGTGACATGTCCAAGGTCACATAGCTAGTAAGTGTCTAAGGCAGGATTTGAATTCAGGTCTTCCTGACTCTAGACCTAGCTCACGATCCACTGCTCCATCTAGTTGTCTGGGTGCCTGTTATGGGTACCACCATCCTTCCAGCCCTCCACGTTCACAGCCTAGGAATTGTTCTTCACTACGCACTCTCCCTCCCTACCATATCCAATCAGTTGCCAAGTCTTGTCAATTTTGCCTTCACAATATCTTTTAATCTTTTCCTTTCTATCTGCTCACATCACACTTCCCCTGGACTGTTTAAACCTCTCCCAAATGGTCTCCAGCTTTCATCCTCCAAAATCACCAATGGATACTCTTCAGATGTGAATCTTGACATGTCATTCCTTCCTCAAGAAGCTCTCCCTCTGGCTTGTCCTATAAAATACAAACTCCTTTTTGGTTTTTAAAGTCTTTAACAATTCAGCTCTATTCTACCCTCCTGGACTTTTTGTGTATTTTTCTCCTTCATTCACTCTATGCTCCAGGCCAATGGATATATTTGCTGTTCCCCATACACAACATTCCCTCTTGGTGGTCTCTAAGATCCTGTCCACCTCTAAATGATCTCCCATTTCCTTGTCTTTACACAAGCTAGTCCCAATTCCTGGAATGTATTTCTTTCTTGCTTCTTCCATTATAGAATTCTCTAGTTTCCTTCAAAATTTCATTAGAACACCATATTCTGAGGCCATCACCAGTTGTCTTGACTTTTGTCCTGCCACTGGACTCTAATGACTCTGGAGGAAAGAGTGAAGCTGATGACTTCGTGCAACTCTGCCTCACTTAAATTGAATTCATCGGCAAGTCAAGATATCTCTTCGTGTTGTCATTGGGCCTCTTCGCAAATGAATGACAAACAATAACAATACCATATTCTATAGGAAGTCTAGCCTGCTCTCTTCTCATTTTAATCTCTATCACTAGTGTCCTTTCTCTGGAAATTTTCTACATATTTTATATTTCATTTTCTATATATTGGTCATTTCCCCCTAACTGAATGTAAGTTCCTTAAGGGCAGGGACTGTTGTTAATTTTTTGCCTTTGTATCACCAGTGCCCAGCACATAGTAAGCATTTAATAAATGTTTTTGGAATGCCTGTCTGAATGGCTTCCACAGCAACCCCATAAGTAGGTACTACAGGTCTTACCATCCTCATTGTACACGTAAGGCACTGAGACTGAAAGAGGTTATTATGTAACTAGTCCTTGGTCCCACCTAGTTAGAGCCAGAGTCATGATGCAAAGCCAGGTGTCTCCAGACTACAAAACCAGGATTCATTCCATGACATCAAGCTGCCTCCTCAAGGACTTGGGTGTTTGGGAAAGGAAGCATCCTGTTTATTTAGATAGACTGAAAGATGTAAGATAGACAACCAATCCTCTGCTCAGGGAGGTGGGTGGAGGGCTGGGACTGGAGTCAGGAAGACTCATCTTACGTTCAAATTCGACTTTAGATACTTACTGGCTGGGCAAGTCACTTTACCGTGTTTGCCTCAGCTTCCTCATCTGTAAAATGAGCTAGAGAACAGAATAGCAAACGACTCCAGTATCTTTGCCAAGAAAATCCCCAATGGGGTCATGAAATGACTGAACAAAAGAGCATCCATGTAAATGTAACAGGAGCATGGCATATATGTAGATGACATCAGATTGCAGAGGGGTGCAAAGGAATATTGATATTGAGTACTTTTTTACTGGAGTATTATTTCAACAAAGCAATTGTCCAAGTCTTCTTGATGCCATTTGAGGTTTCTTGGCAAAGATAATGGATTCTTTATCTATTTCCTTCTCCAGTTCATTTGACAGATGAGGAAACTGAGGCTAAGAGGCTAAAGTGATTTGCGCAGGGTCACACAGCTAGGAAGTATCTGAGGCTGGCTTTGAACTCAAATGAGTCTTCTTGACTCCAGACCTAGGGTTCTATACACTATGGCGCCACCTAGCTGCCCCTGGAAGATGGGAAGGCACTAGAGACAAGGAAGGCATCTGAAATGCCCAACAGCAGCCAGAGAGAGACAGCTCTCTAATGGAATGACATATGCCCTGCACCATAGTTTAGTTCAGAGATAGACTTAAGCTTGGAGACACTATAGCCAGGCATATTTCTGCTCTGTGATCTAAAAGGCTTGGTCTCTGGGGCAAAGATTCTGCTGCTCGAGATGAAAAGTTGGTACTTTTTTAAAAGAACAGACTGTTCCTCCAGGAAAAAATCCAGGAAATTTTTGTCTCCCCTCCTCCCCTTCCCCCCTAAGACTTTACTTTTCTCTGAGTTAGAGCTTCTACTTCTCTAAAATAATTGTGAATTGCTTCACGCCTTTAAATTAAAAGTCTGTGGCAAAGCTAACTCTTTTCATGGGGAAAATATAAAAAAAAAAAAAGACTTCAGTTGAGGTCAGAAGCTAGAACCAGAGAGGAGCTCCATCCCCGGTGTCCAGGGCAGCCAGACTTGGCACAGGGCACCAGGGACTGGCATCCAGTGAGTAGCATTCATTCATTCATTCATTCATTCATTCATTCATTCATTCAGTGGAATTCAGCAGTAGGTAATGAATTCCGAGGAATGATATCTGGCAGACTAGCATCCAATGGAGATAATACATCCAAGAGACACAATGGACCAGTCATGGACCAGTGGGTAGCTGTTGTTATTAATTTGTTTTCTGGAAAAGAACCAGTGACATCACAAGGGGCTTGCATGTGAGTTAGATTTGAGTAGGCAAACGTGTACAAGTCCTGTGAGAGTAACCAGAATGCTACAGATGAAGGCTTGATTTAGTGTGTTGTCGATTATTTAGACATGTGGTTCAAATTTAAATAGAAATGGGCACCACTAGTCCTTAAATAAGAATGGCACCATATTGACTTAGTTTTAAAATGTAATATTATCTATGTTTTATTGTATTTTTATTTATTTTGTTACATATTTTCCAATTATATTTTAATCTGGGCAGCAATTAGGACAACCCAGTGGATAGATCTCTGGAACTGGGGTCAGAAGGATTCTGAATTCAAATCTGGCCTCAGACACTTACTAGCTCTGTGACCCTGAACAAGTTACTTAACTCTGTTTGCCTCAGTTTCCTCATCTGTAAAATGAGCTGGAGAAGGAGATAGCAAACCAGTCCAGGATCTTTGCCAAGAAAACCCCAAATGGGGTTATGAAAGGTCAGATGGGACTGAGAAGCAGCATAACAAGCAGCCACATGCTAGGTATTTGGCATCTCTGGTCAAGGTCTAAGAAAGTGATGGAGGAAATGTTAATGTGGATTAAACTTAAAACTGTGTCATACCTTTCCAGAGAATCATTTTTAAATGTTTACCAGAACACTCCTGCATACTGGCTATATCACCAAAAGATATGGCTGGAAGACATCAGAGGCTGGCAGGGTCAGAGATATAAGTTATCATCTCCTGAATCATGCTCCCTGGACAAACACGATCCCTTTGTGTAGACTATACATGTTAGTTCCCTGTATGTATCCATTCTTTGCACTGATGAGATGCATATTTGTGGGAGAATGTGCCTCATGTACATGTGGGAAATGTTTTGTGACTACCTTTCTTACCATGCTACTTCATTAAATTCCTTTTTTTTAAAACTAATTGTGTCCTCTGGTAGATTATTATAGATAAACATGTAGGTGAGGGCTCTTGAACTATGGTTTTGAGTAAATGAAAATATATGGAATATTTTGAATCTGAAAGAGTTTTGTCTGGAGGTCCAGCTGAGAGATATGATTATTAATAACTAATATCTTGGGGAGATTCAGAGCTCTTCCCTTTCTCCAAATTCCTGATTTTGAAAAATTCAGTCTTTTGAAGGACATTAATGATAAGGAGATTGCACAGACTCTCCTCAATCTTGGTCAGACCTGACCCAATCTTATAAGAAATCTAATCTAAGGCTGTTGTGTTCTACTCAAGCTTGGGTGGAGACAGATCCTTTTGTCTAGATAGACCAAGGCTGCAGGTGGTCTGAGTATAGAGATATTTTCAATATGATGTCACTCTCAACCCCTCATTTAACACTTCTTCTGAAGGGTAACTAAACTGTTACCTCCCCACCACGAATGTGTTTGGTGTAAGAGAGTGTAAAAGCAAGTGCCCCAAAATACACAGGAGGACCTGCTATCACAGGTTCTTAGGTCTGCTTTTCTAAAAGGAGAGGCAACTTTTGAGGGGTCAACAATCACTTTAATCAAGCACATGTCTCCTTCACTTAGTTTAGGGGAAAAAGTCAGCACCCTGAACTTCAGAGAAAATACGGAGAAATCAAAATCAACAGACATGCTTTCAATTGTCTGACATAAGCAACACATACATCATAGATCAACAGACAGATCCAACTGTCTGTACATACATATACATAGTTACCAGAGAGGGAAGCACCAGCATCTGGGTTTTCAAAGTCAGGGTCCTGCTTAGCGGCTTTTCAGAGTCTCATCTGGTACACAAAACTTCTAAAAACTAAGCCCCAAAGTAAAACTGCACCTCAGTGTCTTTATACACTTTTTAAAGCCAGGGGGAAGTTCTTCTTTAATCACATTATACAATTAGAGGCACTTGATTATATTAAAATAGAAACAGCAAAAGATCCTACTTTACTGGTCATTACAGAAAGATGGCCAAATGATCATCTTTTTATTAATAGCCTGCTGACCTTATTAATAAAATGATTAAATTACCCAGAAACTCTGTCTCTCAAACCTTTTTAATCATCATACCACTCTTAGAGCTGGGGTTGCCCTAGGTATTCTGTATAAAAGGTTGCATGAATACTTGAAAGCAGTAGGCCTAACATGCGATAGAATCTTCTATTTGGAAGGACATTCATATCACACCTACCTTTAAGGAAGATAATGATGATTACGTTGTAAAAAGATCCCTAAAGGAGCTTATACCAGTGTACTTTCAAACCCCAACCACTCTATGGTATGAGTGAGAAAGTAAACAAGCGTTTCTAAAGAGTCTTCTATATATCAGGAGACACTGTGCTGAGCAATTTACAGATATCTCATTTGATCCTCACAGCAACCCTAGGAAGGGGGTACTCTTCTTATTCCCATTTTATAGATGAGGAAACCGAGTCAAACAGAGGTTAAGTGACCTGTCCAAGTTCACACAGCTAGCAAATGTCTGGGGCTGGATTTAAACTCTGATCTTCCTGATGTCAGACCCTATTCATTGTTCCACCTCGATGATTCTAAGTAACAGCATCTTCATTTTACATATGAGAAAACTGGGTCTCAGAGAGATTAAGGTCACTTAGACAGAGAGGAATAGACTATGATCTTGAACCCAGGGCTTCTGGCTCTTTCACCCTAACATCCTGCCCTGAAAGACAGAAGACAGGATGTGTCAAGCAAGCCAAACCACTGACTCCTCTTGGACCCAAGAGAATAACACCACTAGAGACTACTGGGCAGCTGCATCTGCAGGTGCTGCAGTCCCTGGGGTTTTCAGCAAATACAGTTAGAATGATTAAGGACCATGTTATTTTCCTTTCTTTGTATCACCAGGCCTTAATATGGTGCCTGGAGTGGCATAGGGTGTAGGTGGGAGGAGTACCAAGCTAGTTTTGCTTTGGGACTTGTGTATTTATCCTTAATGTGATTTCCTGATTTTACTCTGCTTCTGTGTTTTAAGTCAGTTATTTATTATTCCACTGAGAGGTAGCATGGCATGGTGATAGACATGAGATATCCTGGGTTTGAGTTCTTCCTCTCACACATTCTTCCCTTGGGACAGTCACTTCATTTTTCTCTGCTTTAGGTAACTCTGCAGAAGAGTTGTTGATTTGCTTTGAATTTAACAACCAACAAGCATTTTAAAGCACTTTATGCTGTGTACTTAGGATAGAAATATAAAAATGAAACAAATCTTACTCTCTTTTAAATTATTTATTATTTTATTTTTCCCAATTACTTGTAAAAACAGTTTTCAACATTCTTTTTTTTAAATTTTGAGTTCCAAATTCTCTCCCTCCCTTCCCATCCCCCTCATTGAGAAGGCAAGCAACTTGATATAAATTATACATGTGTAGTCATACAAAAGATATTTCCCTATTAGTCATGTTGTAAAAAAGATAGATAAAGAACCCTCAAGAAAAATAAAGTAAAAATGTATGCTTCAGTCTGCATTCACACTCCTTCAGTTCTTTCTTTGCGCATAAATAGCATTTTCCATCATAAGTCTTTCAGAGTGGTCTTGGTGCATTGTATAGCTGAGAATAGTTAAATCATTGACAGCTGATCATCTTACAATGTTGCTATTACTATGTACAACATTCTCCCGGTTCTACTCATTTCACTTTGCATCAGTTCATGTAAGTCTTTTCAGGTTTTTCTGAGAGAATCTTGCTCATCATTTCTTATAGCACAATAATGTTCCATCACAATCATATTCCACAACTAGTTCAGCCATTTCATAGTTGATGGACGTCCCCTCAATTTTTAATTCTTTGACACCAGAAAAGAGATGCTATAAATATTAACCAGTCCTACTCTTAAGGAGCTCACACTGGTAGAGGAAATATCCTCACAGAGAATCACCCACACCAAAGAAACACATGACCAAAACAGCAACAACAATAACAGAATCCTTTTCCTGTTACCAAGTAATGTCAAATAATCAATAGTGAAATGGCCTGGTCTTTTGAAGAAGAAATTCAGAAGGAACTGGGGGCTTCTGTGCATTAGAGTAGATTGAACAAAGCTTTTAAACCTTGACAGTAGCTAGGGGGCACTATATTCCAAAATTTTTTTTCTTGATGGAATCAAGAACCTTGATAATTTTTGGAATTAGCATGTCAAGGTCAGTGGTTAATCTCAAAGACAAATGGTTTATGGTCAAGTTTTTGTAATAAGTTGTTTGATGGATACTTAAACGTACCTTGCTTCTTAACTCTTCCTTGAAATATCCCATTTTCCAGATGAGGGAATTGAGGTCCAGGGAGGAGGTCATAGAGCTTTTCAGCGATAGAGATAAGACTGGAATCCAGCTCTCCTGGTCTCCAGTTCTTGTCCCCAACATCATGACCTTCTCTATTCACTAAAGCAGGTCCCCTAAAGCAACACTGCATTTTCCCAATGAGAGGTGGTCTGTATACTTAAATATTTTATAACTGCATTTCTCTAAGAAATATTTTTGAATTCAGATGGAACTTCCCCTGAATTAGTCCAGAGTAGAGAAGTATTCTAGGACAGTATATTACACTCGAAAGAAGTCATCCCCCAGGGAAAGAGAAACTGACATTTCTCTGCACAACAAGTTCTATTTTCTCCCTCTCTGTCTCTCTGGGGATTATGACTCAGAATGAATGGGTGAGATGGAACTGAGGAAGTTGGTAGTGTGAAGGCTAGCAGAATCAGAAAAGTAGAGTGATAACCGAGATTGTCTAGAAGTTGAAACAGATTTTTTCCCCTCATTTCCCATCAAGAAGTAAAAACAAAACCCTAGTTACAAACATATTTTGTACATCACCATTAAAACCCTGCCCTGACATATATGAGTCCATCACCTCTCTGTCAAGAGGTGGGTAGCAGGTTTCATCCTGAGTCCCTTGGAATCATGGTAGTTCATTGCACCAATCAGTGTTCTTTCTAAGTTGTTTATCTTTACAATTATATTATTGTATAAATTGTTCTCTTCCTTCCACTCACTTTAGTCAGCCTTGGTTTATCTAAGTCTTCTTGGGTTTTTCTGAAATCATCTCCTTCCTTCCTTCCCTCCTTCCTTCTTTCCTTCCTTCCTTCTTTCTTTTCTTCCTTTCTTCCCTCCTTCCTTCTTTTCTTCCTTCCTTCTTTCTTTATTTTTTTAAAACCAATTTTCAGGGATTTATTGTTTAAATATTTTATTCCCCCCCATTTACATGTAAAACCAAATTTTAACATTCACTAGTATTTTTTTTTAAGTTTTGAAGTCCAAATTCTATCCCTCCCTTTCTCCCCTCCCCCCTTCCCTGAGACAGTAAGCGATCTGATATAAGCTACACGTGCAACCACCCTTCATCATTTCTTATAGATGTTTGGGGAAGACTAGCACCTCTGATGTGAGGGCTTGCTGAGTCCTTTTTAGGGTTGCTCATCCACCTTTGGGGTCTTCCTTTCACCCAAATCTCACTTGTGGCTCCAAGAAGCTACAGCATGCACACCAGCCACAACATGATAAACTATCTTGGCAGACAGGCTAACCCAGGTTGAGGGTAGCCAACAAGCCTCAAGCCCAGTGGTGAGTTAGGGGATGTCCACCCCAAGTATGTGAAGACTTCCCGTGGAAGAATGGGGGAGGAGAACAATTTGTTCCAACAGCCATAAAGGTAGCTGAAGTAGGTGCTGTGGAGTGCTAGAGCTTAGTCAGACATTGAAGACACCAAGGTCCACATCCCAGGCCATTGCCAGTTGTCTTGACTTGCCACTGGACTTTGATGACTCTAGAAGAGAGAATGAGGCTGACTTTGTGCAACTCTGCCTCACTTAAATCCGATTCATGGGCATGTCAAGATATCATCCCATGATGTCATTGGCTCTCTTCAAAACAAAGAAAGAACAACAGCACGGTAGCATTTCATCACATTTATATGCCATAACTTTTTCAGCCATTCTCCAGCTGATGGGCATCCCATCAGTTTCTAATTCTTTCCCACTATAAAAAAAAAGAGCTGCTATAAACATTTTTGTACATATGGCTCCTTTTCCTCTTTTATAAACCCTTTAGAATATAAAACTAATATTAACATTACTGGCTAAAGAGCAGGCACAGTTTAATAACCTTCTAGGCATAGTTCTAAATTGCTTTCCAGAATGGCTGTAACAATTTACAGTTCCATCAACCAGTGCATTAAAGTACCTGTTTTCCCACAGCCCCTCTCACATTTGTCATCTTTTTTTGATCAATTTTGATGGATATGAGGATCTACCTCCATTATTAATACCTCATATTTGTTAAGTGATTGGAGTGAGGGAGGGCTATGCAAGGTCACCAGCTTCACTTTCTCCTCCAGAGTCACCTGGGTCCAGTGGCCAGATATTCATCAGAACGCCTGGAGATGGTCAAGGAGAGGGCAGCTGAATGATACCTTTGATAGAGTTCTGACCACAAGAACATATGAGAAAGGCAAGGTAGGGATTATCATCTCCATTTTATAGAATATAACACTGAGGTTCAGAGAATAGAAGGGAGGGCTAATAAGAGCCAAGATTTCAATTCAGGTCCTGTTATTCCTGATTTGGAACTTTGTCTAACACCCTGCAGATGAGATTTAAATTTGGGCTGGAAAGGGGATGTTGAGACAGTGTCTCACTCAAGGGGTGGGGTTAGTTGTTAGAAGAATCAAGTCATTTGACTTCTCATCCACTCCGCCATACTCCCCACCATGTGAATCATTTTTTATGTAACTACTGCTAGCTCACCAGTTATGAAACTGATGCTATCTCAGCCTAGGATCATTCACTGGCAGTTCCAATCCTATATGACTGCAGCAGAATACAGAGAGACTGTTATCCTCCCGGGCCCCAGACCCTATTTCTCTTTTAATGCAACCAAGCTTGAGTTAATTCTCTTGGTGCTCATATAACACTGTTGAGTTCTTGAACTTGCAGTGATCTGGAACCCCCAAATATTTTTCAGAATAACTATGGACTAGCTATAACTCCCCCATATTCAATCAAGCAGTCAACCAGTAAACATTTATTAAATGCCTACGATGTGTCAGGCACTGTGCTAATGGCTAGGGGTACAAAAAGAGGCAAAAGACAGTCATCACTGCCAAAAATCTCAGGTTGATGGGGGAGACAATATACAAATAAATATATAGGAAACAAACCATATACAGGATAAATAGGAAATAATTCACAGAGGGAAGGCACTAGAATGAAGTGTTGCAGAAGGCTTCCAGTAAAAGAAGGGATTTTAGTTGTGGCTTAAATGAAGCCAGAGAAGTCACTAGGTGGAATGGAGGAGGAAGTAACGACCTTCCAAGCATGGAGGACAGCCAGACAAAATGCTCAGGACAGAGAGATGGAGTGTCTTGTTCATGGAACAGCTGGGGAGGCCAGTATCACTGGATCAAAGAATATGTGGAGAAAGTAAAGTATAAGAAGACTGGAAAAGTGGGATGGGGACAGGTTATGGAGGGCTTTTAATGCAAACAGAGCATTTGGTATTTGACTTTGGAGGCAATTGGGAGTCACTGAAGTTTATTGAGTAGCAGAGTGACATGGTCAGACCTGTGCTTTGAGAATAGCACGTTACTGGATGAATGGAGAATGAAGAGAGGCTTGAACAGGCAAACCCACCAGTGAGCTATTACAACAGTCCAGTTGTGAGGGGATGAGAAGCCTGCACTAGAGTGTTGGCAGCATCAAAGGAGAGAAAGGAGCATATTGGAAAGATGTTTTAAAGTTGAAATCAACAGATCTTGGCAACAAATTAGATATGGGGAGGGGTGAGAGATACTGAGAAGTCTAGAATGATTCCTAGGTTATGAGTCTAAGGGACTGAGAAGATGGTGTTGTCCTCTACATTAATAGGGAAGGGAGGGGAGGAAGAGGATTTAGGAGGAAAGATAATGAATTCCATTTTGGACATGTCAAGTTTAAGATATCTACTGGACATCCAGTTGGAGATGTCTGAAAGACAATTGGACATGTGAAATTGGAACATAGCAGAGAGATTGGAGCAGAAAAGGTGGATTTGAGAATTATCAGCGTAGAGATGGTAATTAAATCCACTGGAACTGATGAGATCCCTAAGTGAAGCATTATAGAGGAAGAAGAGAAAAGGGTCCAGGATAGAAACCAGAGGATCACCTATGGTTAAAGAACATGATTTGGAGAGGATACAACAAGGAAGACAGAGAAGAATAGTCTGATAGGTAGGAGAAAAACCAGGAGAGTGGTAACCTGAAAACTTAGAGAGAAGAGAATATCAAGGAGAATGAGGATTGAGAAAAGGTCACTGGATTTGGCAGCTAAGAATGGTAGCTTTCAAGAGTGTGGTTTTGGTAGAATAATAAAGTCTGAAGTCAGATTGTAAGGGATTAAGAAGAGTGAGAAGAGAGAAAGTGGAGGCACTTATAGAAAGCCTTTTGGAGGAAATTAGCTACAAATGGCAGAAGAGACATAGGATGGAAGGATAAGGTGATGGCTTTTGAGAAGAGGGGAAACAGGGCCATGTTTATAGGCAGTAGGGAATGAGCCAGTAGATAGAGAGAGATTAAAATAAGTAATAGGGTAAGGGAAACAGAAGGAACAACTGTGGGGAAGACAGGATGGAATGGGATCACTTTAGCAGAGATGGGGATTATGTTTGGTAAGAAGTAAGACCACCTGGAGAAGATATGGCACCTGACTTATAGGAGATGAAGAAGAGGGGAAAAGAGAGAACCCAAGGTGAATGATCTCAAATTTTTCTGTAAAACATGAGGCCAAATTCTCAGCTGAGAGGGTGTGGGAAGAGGAATACATGAGAGAGTTGAGGAGGGATAGAAAAATTTGAAAGCCTTTGTGCAGGATGGGTTAGTGAGTTGATGAGGCAGGCACAGAAGGATTGGTAGTAGCAATCGGGACCCAGTTGAGGAGGTATAACATAAATTGATAGTATGCCCAGTTAGAATGGTTTCTGATTTTTTTTCCAGCAGCATGTATATAGAAGGAAAAGATGTGAAGGGTGGGAGTGATTCATAGGTAGGATATAATCAGTGAAATGATAACAGGGCTTGAGATTCAAGAGAGGAGGACAGTATAGAATTGAATTGGTTC
The DNA here is from genome assembly GCF_028372415.1 of Notamacropus eugenii. Lineage (NCBI taxonomy): Eukaryota > Metazoa > Chordata > Mammalia > Diprotodontia > Macropodidae > Notamacropus > Notamacropus eugenii. The sequence continues at coordinate 40,267,324 of NC_092876.1, forward strand.
ACCAAAGGGTCAGGATGGGGAAAAAAAGAAAAGAATATCTAATGTCAGGAGATTAACTGGAAGAGAATTTAGGGGGCAAGAGACTGGAGATCACAGTGCAAATGAGAAGTAGGATTTTTGTAAGGGAAGGCAGAGGTAGAGATGAAAGGTCAATAATTATGGTCTGATAAGGGGATTTCAGAATTGTTGAACATGGAGGTTGTACATTCATGGGTAATTGCAAGATCAAGGGTATGACTATCTTTGTGGCTGAGGTAGAGTGAAGGAGAAGGTCATGGGAAGTGAGTAGGCTGAGGAACTGAGTGGTTAGGGTGTTTGAGAGATACTTAATATGTATGCTAAAATCCCCTAGCATGAGGGCTGGAGTTGGGGAGTAGAGAAAAATTGTGAGCCATATGCTGAACTCAGTGAGGAAGCAGAGTGACCTAGGAATGGGGATGTCTGTATACAACAGGTACCAAGATTTTGATACATATGAGTACATGTGAATAGAATGAATATCAAAGGAGAGGTTACTGAATGATGGAGGTAAGGGGAGAACCTGGAAGTGGCAATGGAGAGCAAGGAATATTCCAACTGCCCTGTCTCAACCAGTGTGTTGAGAAAAATGAGTGCGTGTACCCAAGCACATGAGTATGTAACGAGTCTCGTACCCATCTTGTGCTCATGAAGATTATTTTTTAACTCAAAGAACAAGACTTGCCATTTTGTTCCTATTAAATTTCATCAAATTAGCATAGCACCCCCTTATTACCCTCCCTTAGGAGCAAGTTCAGTCAACATTCCACTCAAGCTTAAGGAAACTCAGAATGGGACTATTTCCAGGAAGAAAAGGTAAAAAGTTCCTTCCCTACTCCACATCCTCATCTCAACTCAGAGCAATTCAGGTGTAGATATCCTCCAACTGGGTCTTATTGATCATCATGCTGTGTGGTGACAAAAACTTTTATAAAAATTTAATTAATCTTTTCTAATGAATAAAAACTAATTTTTTTCCTTTCCATATTACCCCCTCCTTGGGAAAAAGAAAATAAAACCCTTATAACAGAAATCCATAGTCAAGCCAAAAAAATTCTTCCATTGGCTATGTCCAAAAAAAAAGTCTCATCTGCACCTTGAATCTATTGCTTCCCTGAAAAGCAGATGTATTTCTGTTTCTAAACTCATTGGAAAGAGCACTGGCTTGAGAAAGATAACCTACCTCTGTCACTTACTATAATAATGGCAGCTAACATTTAGATAGCACTTTACCTATATGACCACATTTGATCCTCACAATTCTTTGATTAGGGTGCCATTATTTCCTCCATTTTATAGATGAGGAAACTTGCTGAGTGTCACAAAGCTAGTAAGTGATGCATAATTCAAACTCAGATCTGTCCTGACTGAAGGTCCAGTGTCCCATCTCTTACACCACCTAATTGCCTTAACACCTGTGTGACCTCAAGCAAGACCTTTAATCTGTTCAGGCCTCAGTTTCCTCACCTGTAAAGTAAGGAGTTGGGCCAGATGGCCTCTGAGGTTCCTTTCAGCTCTAGGTCTATGAGTCTATGATCTACGTCATGATATTGCCTTGTAGGTAAGCTTAGGACATATGAAAGAATGAGCATTTTACCCCATTGGTAGTAAAATTGTGGAATTCATGATCTACCCAGCTCCAAACCTTCCTAAACCTGACAAGTGATATTAACTGGAAACATTTTTAAAAATTTAGTCAAGTTTGTGAGTGGTGACCTCAGAATGAATTATGAGGCAAAATTAGAATGCTTTGCTATAGTTATTATTACATCTTGAAAAAACTTTGAGGATGATCTGTTCCTTGGTGTTCTTTTTGGACACAAAGTCCTGGGCTGTGGCTGAAATTTCTCCCATTCTTATAATCCAATAAGACTTTCCCTTGCTCTTTAGAGTCCCTTGGTGAGCTCTGTATGTGTATAGAAAGGCAGATGGAAACCACTCGATAGTGAAAGTGATTCATAAAAGACACTCAAGATACAAACTGATATTCCATCATCACTGATCTAGCCACAGATCAAAACTATAAATCATGTTCATGAAATTACTCTGTGTTCTAGGAACCACACATGAGGCAGGTAGGTATGACCTCAACTATGGATCCACTATCTTTTTTTTTTTGGAATCTATATCCTCCAGAATTATGTATGAGGTTCCATCAGGGTGTGACATTACATAGGAGTTGCTTGGGAGATTGAAGTAAGAAACGTGTGGTTGGAAGAGAAAGAGAAGATAAAGAACCAGAAAGGAACGAGCTGGCCACGGGGCCAGGAGACTTCCCAAATGCCTCGTCCTACTCTGGGTTCTAGAGACTGAGGCTGTTTTCCTTCACTACTGTGATGCTAGGTTTTGGACTCTGATGTAGCCGAACTCCAGCAATCTGGGTATTACTAAGGGAAACCAGAGGTTCATGGACCAATGAGACAGAAAGAAAGACAGACAGACAGACAGAAGGGGAGAAACAGAGAATGAGAAGGAAAGAGAGAGAAGGAAAGAGAGAGAAATGGGAGAGAGAAAGAGAGAGAGAGAGAGAGAGAGAGAGAGAGATTATGGAGGAACTGGAAGTGAAGAATTGCTGCTGACATCCTGTTGACCCAGTTGCTGTGCAGAAGGAAGCAAAGCTCTCTAAAAGGCTTCCTAATTCCCATCTACAGACTTCACCGTGAGTGCCTTTGATCTCAGCAAGGCACTGCTGAAACCACTGATCCTCAGCATTCCTTCCTGTGACAAGATGGTTGACTTTGGTAAGTAGATATTGGAAGTGTTTTCTAATTAATGCTGTCTTTTTGTTTTATATTGCTTTTCTATCATAAGTAAATTGTCCTTTTTCACCACTAGATATGCAGTTATATGATGAATACACCTGGCTGGTCTGAGGGGAAGGAGATTCAGAGCAAGGGATATGGGGCTCAGAACATTCATTTTCATCGATGTGAACGCCAGGTAGGGTGTGAGAACTTGGATGCAGTGCTGGACTGTTATGCAGTCTGTGGAGTCAATTACCCTGGCCTTGCGAGATCTTGAAATTATTTGAGTTTCCCTCCCTCCCCAAATTTCTGAGCTCAAACATTGGTAACCTTTGAAATACTTCTGTGAGTTTAGTTAAAACAGGAAGGAAATGCTGATGAGGCTACAAACCAGCTGCTGGTCTCCAGGCTAACAAGATTAGCCAATTCTGTGAAAATTTGTCCTAGAAATCTGCTTGTTCTAAGACTCTTTGGCCCAGTTCGTAAGGTTGAACAAATGGGGACTACTCCCAGAGAGGAGGTTTCTCTTTTAGTTTCTCTGTGGTCTACATATTCTACAGAGTCAGAATCTGCACTACTAGGCTGGACTACTCACTTTCAAACAGATGAATTAGCCAAAGTGAGTTGTAGTAAACTACAAAATGTCTCCAGATTCAGGCAAAGTGAGTTCAAATCCTACCTCTCTAATACATGTGACGTTAAGCAAGTCAGTTCACCTCAGGGCTTCAGTTTTCTCATCTATAAAATGGATTTGATATCCTTGGGGGTTCCTTCCAGCTTTGAATGTAGGATTCCATGAACTAGGGGGAAATACTGATGAAGTCACACGTAATTGCAAGACTCCAAACTGTCATGATTAACAAAATTTGTGAAAATCTTCACTGAGAAGCCACTTGCGACAAGGTTCTTTTTCAGGTTTCCCAGTAGACGAACTTAAGAGACAAAGGAAACATTTAAACATGAACTCAAATAAGCAAAAAACAAAAACAAAAGACAGAGAGATCATCTAGCCTCTGAAGTTCTAGTTCATTGCAGAATTTATAACTCTAGAATGCTAGAAGACTTTAAAATTCTCTTTCATCTTTAAATCTGTGGTTCTATTGTAACCTACTCCCATGACTTGCCTTCTTATTTTTTCTGAATGATTATTTTCCTCGTGGTCTTGGGGTAATAGTTATATGGGGGGTGGGGAGAGGCTATCAAAGCATTTTCTGATGATCCTGGCACATGGGAAAGGCTGATTGTCCTCCTCCCACCTTGGGGAGTGCATCCTTGTGAGAGACCGTAAAATTAATGAAAGGAGACAGGAGTTCAAGATCTGTACGCTAGCCGCTGACTCTTGCTCCTTTTGTTTCCCTTGGGATAAAAGTCCTGATCATCCTGCTAGCCTGTGTCTGTAGGTGAACAACAGCAGACATTGGACTGTGACTTTGGGACTTCCATGGGGTAAAGTTGGACAGTGAGACTATCTGTAGCAGACCCTCCTGACACTGCTACTGCCAACAGAAGCTCTTTTGGATGAAGACTGAGGCTGCCAGAGACCAAATGTGGTGGGGGAGATTTTGAGGCTGGAGCAGGAGGAGGCAGGATCCTACACTAATAGGAAATACCAGTGGGTCAGTTTTGCAAATTTAGTTGGGCTGATGAGCTGAGAACAGGAGATGGATTTCCAATGCTCCCTCCTCATCTCTCCCCTGCCACATTTTTCCCTTGTTATAATCTGTGATCCAAAGGTGGGATGCTGGATGCCAAGCCATGCCATACTATATTATACATACCATACCATACTATACACTCTCCCCCACCCCCATCCTCATTCCACCCCCTGTTTTTTTACTCCTTTCCATAAGCACTAGAGTTAGTGGTTGAGTATTTCCCTCACAGCTCAGAAAATCTGGGTGGGCAAGGGCAAAGAGGTTTATGGGAGGGTTGACTACCTCCATGTGAGAGCACCTGATTTATTTTCTTTCATTATTTCATTTCATTCAATAAACCATGTGATCACAGTGTAAGAGTGGGACTGGTTAATTTATTCATCCCCTTCTCATTTAATATAAGTGATAAGATGTGAAGTCAGTCTCACTCACTGAGGGAAGAGGAAAAAGTCTTTTGGACTGAAGAGGGAAAGTCTTTCATTCTGGAATGATATTGTACAAGACTCATGTTCTAATAAGGTGAAGGGACTTGACCACTTACCAGGAGTTGTCTGTTTATGAAGCAGTGTCCCGGCACAGTGCACATTGTCAGACTTGGAGTCAGGAAGACTTGAGTTTGATTCTTCACTCAGACACTCACTAGCTATGTGTCACTTGTGTTCTTCCATATTTGATTTCCTCATCTGTGAAATGGAAATAATAATAGCAACTACCTCACAGGGTGGCTGTTAAGGATCAAATGCGACAAGACACTTAAGATGCTTTGCAGATCTTAAAAGTATTATATAGGAGGGGTGGGATACTTGTGGGAAAGGTAAGTGGATGGGGAGGCGGGAGACTAACGGAGAGAGCTGCCCTCGGCGGGTGGAGGGGACCAGGGGCACGGACGCAACCTGGGGTGGGACAGCAGGGAGATGACGGATTTGCGTGTCTGCTCTGGAGGAGCCCCGAGGGCTCTCGACGCTTCTCTGGAGCCAGGGGCTAGGCCTGGAGTCTGGGGAGGAGCAACCCAGGGCAGAAGGCCGAGTGTCCAGGTTGGGATGGGCGTGTGCAGACTTCCCTCTAGCTGGGGTCGGATGGAGTGGAATAGCATCGCGCAGCTCTGGCCGTACTCGTGAAGCCCTTGTCTAGCTCCAGAAAGACCGATGTCTGCAGGGGGTCCTTTGGAAGGAGGTAGGACGGTCTGGGTAGCTGAAGTTGCTGCTGGTCTACGAGGATATCGAGTCTGGGCTGGTGCAGGACTTTGACGCGAGTCTGTCTGGGATCGTCCAAGAACGGGTCGCGGGGCCTATACAGAGGCTGATGTTCTTGCATTGGCCCGAGAAGGGTCAAGTTCACCACCTGATAATCAGAACAAAATCCTACTTTTCCAGTATGTGCTTTGTGTGCTACATCTCCTGCAGTAAAGCTCCTTGATGAAACACTCACATATCTCAAGCAAGGACAGTCTGGTGAAATCTGGATGCTGGACAACAGGAAATTTTCAAACCTTTCAGTGGAAGGTTAGCACAGAGTGTATTTCCAGCGGTGTTCCCTCCCAAAAGCCAGCGGGACCCTGAGCATCAGCAGCTTGAGGGCTGGAGATAGGACTAGCCAAGGGATAGACTTCTTATTATAGATATTCCAATGTCTGTAGGGCAAATCCAACACAACTGAATCCTGTGGAGTTACTCTGGGATTCTGCAAAGAGGCCATCCATGTTTATTCCCGTACATTGAATCAGCACAATGCTCACTATGAGAAAACATGGTGGAGAAAACGGTGGGCCATTCCCAGTTCAGATTGACACCTTCAAGGAGAATGACATTGGAATGCTTGCATTCAGCCAGCAGTCAGATAAAAGTTTTCAAGCCCAAAGGTGCAGACAGGAAGTAAAAAATCAGACAGGGAGAAAGTGGAGAAGGGAACCCCTCCAGAAAAGGAAAGTTACCAACCTTCCTATGAAACAGTGTTCTCCATGACCTGACATGTCAGCAATTCCCCATCACCTGGCTTTAACAATTCCCATAGCAGTTTTTCTTTTTTTTTTTAAGCATTTAAAAAATTTAAATTATTTTATTTGTTTTCAGTTTTCTACAATCATTTCTATATATCTTAGATTTCTTTCTCTCCCTTCTCTTCCTTCCTCCCTCCCTCCCCAAGATGGCATGTAGTTTTATATAGGTTCTACGCTTACATTCCTATTAAATACATTTTCACCTTAGTCATGTTGTATAGAAGAATTAAAATGAATGGGAAGAAATCATAAAACAGAACCAAAGAACACAAGAGAAAATGGTCTGCTTCATTCTGTGATCCAATTCCATAGTTCTTTGGATGTGGAAGGCATTTTGCCTCAAGAGTCCACTGGAAATTTTTAGGTCCTTGCATTGTTGTGAAAGGCTAAGTCTACCAGAAAAATTCCTGGCACACTGTGGTTGTTGCTGTGTACAAAGTTCTCCTGGTTCTGCTCTTTTCACTCAGCATCAGTTCATATAAGTCCATCCAGACCTCTCTGAAGTCTTCTTTTTCATCATTTCTTATAGCACAATAGTATTCCACCACATTTATATACTATAACTTGTTCAGCCATTCCTCAATTTTTGGGAATCCCCTTGATTTCCAGTTTTTGGCCACCACAAAGAGAGCTGCTAAAAATATTTTTGTACATGTGGGACCCTTTCCTATTTCTATGATCTCTTTGGGATACAGTCCTAGAAGCAATATTGCTGAGTCAAAGGGTATGTATATTTTTGTAGCCCTTTGCACATAGCAGTTTTTTGATTGGAAAAGGAAATGCTTCACCAAGCCACCAGCCACGACTGCCAAAAATTAGCCCTCAGGAAGCTCAAGAGCGGTTACATTGCAAACGATTCTTCACCTTCTCATGGCTTTTCACAAACTTCTCAGATGAACTGTGCAGATGTACTGAAGTTAACCAGAGATGACGTTTTATCCAAATTTATGGCTCTGCTGATGGAATCTGACTCTTTAAAGCCTTGGAAATGGTACATGGTGAGGTCCAGGCTGATGGTTCATGTTGGCCAGGAATCATAGAAACTGAGGGAGCAGCGGCAGCAGCAGCAACAGCCAAAGAAGTATGAGGATGGATGTTTTCTTTGTGTACCATGCCACCATCTCTCTGGAAGAACTAACAGCCATTGAGCTGACAGAGAAAACTGCTGAGTTTTTCAGTATTTCCCCTCATCGGATCAGTCAGATCTACAAACAGGGGCCAACAGGAATCCATGTGCCCATCAGTGATAAGATGATTCAGAACTTTCAGGAGCAAGCTTCTTTTGTTCTGGTCGCAATGAAACCTGAAATCAATGATACCTACCGCATATTGAAATAGAAGGGGAGCATTCCATGCTGGGGAGCTGCTGCTTCCTTCACCCCTTGGACATTCTCCCTCTTGCAGAGAGATATGGATAGAGAGTTGGAGGTCTGCAGGAGCCTGACTGATGGAGAATGGAAGGTGGGGTGGTGCTACACTGGAGATGGAATCCATTTCTTGTTCCAACTGTCTTGCCACACACAGATTCCTATCTGGCATGCGAGTTCTGTAGCTATTTCTCAGGTACAATTTCTGGACTGTGTTGTTGTTGAATATTGATAGAAACTTGTCATATCATTTAGATTTTATGTATGTATAATGATAATGGGAATTATGTGATACTTCATTGAAAGATGTTAAATTTTGTGACAATCTGGAGCCATATAATTTTTTCCCTAATATATAAATAAAAATGAACTCTATATTCTTTAGACTATCCACCAACTCCCTCATGACATACCTGCAGTCTCTGCTTTCACTACAGTATATTTGTTCCTGGAAAACAGAATGATAGGGATTTCCCCTCGTGCCCTGTATAACCTGCCATTACTCTCTTGACGCTGCATGGTGATCATGCATTGGTGTGGTGAAATGTGAATTTACATAGGGGATGGAGCAAACACCTGCCCAAAGTGACCCATTAGTAGGGTCAAAGATATGAACATTGAAATCTATTTTTTTGGGGGGGGCATTATTACACAATAAAATTGGTGGGATTTGAGCACTGACTGTATTTCCCAAAGTTAATTTTTCCCAGTGAAGTTCCCAGACCTTTCTTTGAACATATTGTACTGTTTCCTCTCTCTTACCCTGTGTCCTCATTCCTAGGGTAAGAGGTATGTAGTTTATTTTGTATTGTTCATGTAGTGCTTTTGACTGGGTGCTCAGCATCCATTGGTTTATTGTAATGGGGCTGAGTCTGGGAACAATTTGGGATTGGCAGAAACACCTGCAAGAGGTGCCTCAAATTACTTGATCCACAAATCTTTACTGAGTATCTACTATGTTATCTAAATCAGAGCTAAGTTTTGTGGGAGGTAGAAGAAGAGAAGCAAAAAATGGAATCCTTGCTTTCCTGGAGTTGACAGTCTCTGGGCAACACTGAAACAATTAGAAAACAAGACGTTTAGACTGTAAATTACTGGGAAACAGGAACTGTCTTACGTAATTTTGTATCCTGCTCAGCACTTAGTCCAGAACCCTACCGAAGGCAGTTGATAAATGTTTTTTATTCAATAAATGAATGAGTTCCTGGATTACTGGGGTACAGATGGACCTCAGTTTCCTTCTCTGTAAGAAAAGAGGGCTATATTAGATTTCTATGGTCTCTTCCAGTTCTAAGTGATATGATCATATTGTGTGTTCATCCTTCACTGCCGAAGAAGACCATGCCATCAGAGAAATAATGACATGACTTGCACGTGACTTTGTTTTGAGTGAGGGAGGGCTGTGCAGGTCACCAGCTTCACTTCTCCTCCAGAGCCATTTGAATTCAGTGACCAGATACTCATCAGGATGACTGGAGATGATTCAGGATGAGGCAATTGGGGTTAAGCGACTTGCCCAAGGTCACACAGCTAGTGAGTGTCAAGTGTCTGAGGTGAGATTTGAACTCAGGTCCTCCTGACCCCTGCACTGGTACTCTATCTACTGCACCACCTAGCTGCCCCTATTTAATATGATCATATTAAATTCCAGATAGAGGATACCCCTAAGGCAACTGGGGAAAAAAAGCCAATCTCAGTCTACGCCAGGGGTTATTTCAGGGAGGAAGAAGGCCCTGTCAAAAGTGGGGTCAAGGTGGGACAGCTCGGTGGTGCAGGGGATGGAGTACAGACTCTGGAGTCAGGAGAACCTGGGTTCAAATATGACTGAAGATCCTTACTTAACTGTGTGACCCTGGGCAAATCACTTAATGGCTCTGCCCCCCTTACCCACAAAAATAAATTGAGGTAGAGGAGTAGTGAAAACAATTAGAGTGCAAGGGGTTCCAGATTTGGAATGAAGAGACCAGGGTTTGAATACCTGACTTTTCTACTTCCTGGCTGTGTGATCATGGGTAATAGTATTTCTAAATTGGAGATCATCCATCTCATCCAAATTCCTCATTTTGTAGATGAGGAAACTGAGGCAGAGAGATGACTGACTCAAGACTATCTTACTTTTATTTGTGTAAGCTATATTGTGAGAAAAGCGCATTGGAAATTATTATTATTACCACTATTATTATCATATTATTACTAGTATTATGGACGAATCACTATTATTATTAAAATTATGGAGAGGCAGTGAGTCAAAATGCAACCTCAGAGTCTTCCTTTGGCTCATACTTACTTGCTGTGTTACCCTGTGCAAGTCATTAAACCTCTCCCTGCCTCAGGTTTCTCTAAAGACTGAAAGTCTCAGAGCAGATGCTGCTGATCAGCATTGGCTGAGAGAATTTCCTTGGCAGAGATTCCCTAAACCAATGAAATCAGTATGGAAATTTCAGAAAGACCAGAGAAAGGGAGGAAGGTGTCCAGGTTACTTAGCCATTTGAAGAAGTGACACTAGTACCCTAGGCTCTTGACCCCAAAGCTACCTGCCCTACATTTATTTGTAATCTTGAACAGAGAACCTTTAGCTCTTTTCTACTGCTCATTCCCAGAGAACTTTCTAGCATCTGACGCTGCCTGTGCAGAATCAGCGCAATTCTTCGCGTCTTGGGAAGGGGAAGAGTGTTTTTTGGTTTCTGGATGATTCCTCAGAAGTGCCAACATAGCCACAACACACTGAAAACAGCAGGGGACTTCCCGCACCTACCTCCCCTCAGGTTGATGAGGGCGATCTCTTTCGCGGAGGGGCGATCTACAGGAACTCTCGGCGGGTCAGGGAGAGGTGGGTTAGCAGCTCCACCTCTGAGTGCTCGGTGCATGGCTGTGACGCGGGCCTGAGAGATGCAGGGGAGACTAGCAGGGAAGTTGACCTACTGGGTCTCCCGGTTTTCGGAAGTTCCGGGTCCTCTACGCTCTGCCTCCCTTCTCTTCCTCTTCAGCCATAGCACCAGGACCCTGAGTCTCGCTGACACAAGGCGGGGGCTAGTGGCCCCTTGATGGCCCCCCTCGGAGGCACCTGTACTCTCCTCGGGGTGGAGTCCCAAACCCCGCCAGTGGCTGAGGATAGCTTCTCAGGAAGCGAGGGCGCAGTGCATACCCCTCAGCTTTGGACAGAGGCAGGCTGGCGCGAACTGTGGCCCGAACAAAGAGCCGGCACCCCAACCAATCGAGCTCAGTGCCATGTCACTGTGTTGTGTGCGGTGGTGGCCAGTGGGCAGCGGTCCGGGTAGGAGGCGGTGCGCCCTAGGGGCAGCGCTGTTAGCGTTAACGTTGCTGTGGTTGGGTGTCGTGCGACTAGAGCTCGCTCGCCTGCCCCAGGGACGCCACCGACCTGCTGGTACCAATGCATCCGTGCGCCCTGACTCTGGGCTGGAGCTGGTGGGTGGCGAAGACGGAGATGCCATGAGGACGGTGTGGTGTGCCTCAACGCAGCCCCAGGTCGTTCCTCAGCAGCTCAAAGAGCCACGCTTCCGCGCCTTCCTCCGTCACAGCCATTGTCGCTATTTCCCCCTGCGCAGAGACCACCCGGACAAGTGTGGAGGTCGGGTGCGGCTGCTGCTGGCAGTCAAGTCGGCGCCCGAGCACGGCGAGCGGCGAGAGGCTGTAAGGCGCACATGGGGTCGAGAACTGACGGGTCCCGGCTCGGACTCGGACGCCGCAGCCGTGCGCACAGTGTTCTTGCTGGGTAGAGGAGCGGCCGAAGAGGGGCCGAGCGGAGAGGCACTTCGCCAGAGACTGGAGCAGGAGGACCGGGCGCACGGGGATCTGCTGCGCTGGGACTTCGACGACACCTTCTATAACCTCACACTCAAAGCTGTCAACTTCCTGCGCTGGTTCCAGCGTCGCTGCCACAGTGTGGAATTCGTGTTCCAGGTAAGTGAAGCAAGGGAAGGATCCCCGCAGCGGCAGGCGAGGGGCAGGCAGAAGCTGGGAACCTCCCACCTACCTGTTCTGCTCACAGTCCATTCCTCTACCTGGCTGAGAGCGAGGATGTGGGAGGGGGTCTCGTCTCAGGGAGGGCCCTGGATTGGATTGGCAAAAGGCTGGGGAATTGGGGCTGGGGAGGGACTGGGCGCTAAAGATTAGAGTCACACTAGCCTAGAGCAAGAATGGATCTTGGGAGATCATCTCGTTTTACCGAGGGGAAAATTGAAGATTGGACGGACTTGTTCAAGGTCCCATGGCAAATTAGTGACAGAGCCAGTACTAAGACTCAGGTGGTGAAGAGTGGTGAGGAAGGGGTGGGAAGGCCCAAGAGTTGAGAAGGGATCAAGACTTGGGGAGGTGTGTGTCTGAGAGCTGGTGGAATGAGACGAATCAATAGGCTGGAATACAGGGCAGGAAACTGAAAGATAACTCATAATTTACAGAATACTTTGTGGATAATAGCAGGGACTATTATATGGGAAAAGAGGGACTAGGTAACTAAGTGAGAGAGTGTTGGACCCATTAGAGTCATGGAGATGAGTTCAAATCCTTCTGCACACACCTTTTAGCTTTGTGAACCTGGGGGTGTCCCTTAACTTCTCTCATGCTCATTTTCCTCATCTGTAAAATGGGGAGGTAGATGCTAATAATAATAGCAGCTACCCCCACCCCCTTCCTCCAGGGTTGTTGTAAGGATCAAATGAGAAAACATATGTTTGGTGCTTTGCAAACCTTAAGTAATGGTTACTATTAGGAGACTCGGGCTTGGATTGCCTGATTGCCCTGCCCTACTTTGGTGATCTTCAGCCAGTCATTTCTCTGGGCCTCAGTTACCTCAGCTGGAAACTGAGGGAGTTTGACTAGATTCCCTCTAACATCGCTTCCAGTCCTTAGTTCTGTGAACTCCTGGAGTTCTGACTTTGGTCAATTTACTTGTCCCCTTCTCAGCTTCAATTTCCTTAGCTTGAGGAATTGGGATAACAATGTTTTTCTATTTCATAACAATTGTGTGAAGGCCAAGTGAGATGCCATACACACACACACACACACACACACACACACATATATATACACATACATACATATATAATACACGTACATACAAACATATATATATATATATATATACACACATACACTATGTATATATCACTCAACCAACAAACAAAAGATAGTCCTTGCTCTCAAGGAACTCACAGACTAATAAGGGAGACATGTAAATAACCAGGTGCATACAAGATATCCCCAAGGTAACTGAAGGGCAATTTCAGAAAGATGTTAGCTGCTGGGGAACACAGAAAGACCTCTTGTGGAAGGTTGGATTTGAGCTGAGATTGGAAAGAAACCAGATGATGATGATGATGATGATGATGATGATGATGATGATATGCTGTTTTTATTATCATCTCCTGTGATGCTTCCAGCAATCCTCCGAGGTATTATAGAATATCAGAGCTGGAAGGAAGCTGAGAAATCCTCCAGGATAATCTATTCATTTTTTAGGGGAAGTTGAAGCAAAGGTCCCAAGAACTGAAATGACTTATTCTTGGTCTCTTGACTTAGGGCAACTATTGGTATTCCCATTTGACATGTAAAGAAATTGAGGCTTCAAACAACTCAACTAAGCTGGCAACAGTTAGAGTGACCCAGCTGGGATCTTAATCTGGATTTCTGATCCCCAGTCCAGCATCCCACTTCCTGCCCCTACTATATCTTGCTGCAGGCACCATGGATTGAGAGGAAGAGAGAGGAATCAATAATGATAATAATGATGATTCCTACTTGAAGAGCACTTGAAGGTTTGCAAAATGTTTTACATATATTCTCCCACATGATTCTTCTAACCACTGTGACATACAAGGATCAAGGGACCTCAGTTTTGTAGGGTACAGGGACTGCATAGTGTCTGGCAATTTGTTACTGTTGTACAGTCATTTCAGTTGTGTCCAACTTTTTGTGACCCTGTTAGCAAAGATAGTGGAATGGTTTGCCATTTCTTTCTCCAGCTCATTTTACAGATGAGGAAACTGAAGCAGACAGGGTGAAGTGACTTTTCCAGGGTCACTCAGATAGGAAGTGTCTGAGGCCGGATTTGAACTCTTGATTATGTCTTCCTGATTCCAAGACCACCGCTCTACATACTGTTCCATATGTCTGCCATAGAGTAAATGTCTAATTGATTGAATAATTGATTGATTAGTTTTGTAATAGTGGGGTGGAAGGGGAGAAGCCAGTATCAGTCTATGTTGAGATGAGCTGGGTCTATCCCCAGGGTGACGATGATGTGTTTGTACATCCTGCCAATTTGCTGGAATTCCTACGCTCCCGACAGGGCGACCCTAGACTGCCTCAGCTCTTTGTTGGGGACGTGATTCGCCGGGCCTGGCCCATTCGCAACCAGCACAGCAAGTATTACATCCCACCCGAACTTTTCAACCAGCCTTACCCGCCCTACGCTGGAGGGGGAGGCATCCTCATGGCTGCCCCGCTGGTTCGGCGCCTGCTGCCAGTCTCAGAGTATCTTCCCCTGTTCCCCATAGACGATGTCTTCCTGGGTATGTGCCTGAAGCGGCTTGGGGTGGTGCCTCAGGCTCACCCAGGCTTCCGTACGTTCGGCATTCACCGGACTCGCACTAATCCCATGAACCGGGATCCCTGCTTCTACCGGGAACTGCTCATGGTGCACCAGCTGGGGCCCCCTGCCCTCATCAACATGTGGGAGGCTGTGCATAGTAAAGACCTGCATTGTGCCAAGAACGTCAGCTTCCTCTGAGTCTCTTGCCACCCACGGGGAGTCCTACTTTGTCTCTGCCTCAGTTGTTTGAAGGTGGAGTGTGACAACCAGTAGAATTACTGACTTCAGCGTCAGAGAATCTGGATTCCAAATCTCTCCTCTGATTACTCCTGTGGGCCTGTTTCCACGCTGATAGAATAAGGGCTTAGATTTGTCTAGATATGGGGTCAAGGATTGTTTGATCCCATTCTCAGGACAGTTCTGACCCTAGCCCTTAAACATCTGAGACTAGGAAACACTCGCTCTGTAAAATCGTGCTTTGAAAGAGGAAGTGAATGTCAGTCTATCTCAGCAGGGCTCCTTTAATGTTCTGGAAAAGACCAGTGCAGGGCTGAATAGTATATATAGTACCTTATATTTGGAAACAGCATTGGGTAGCTGAATGAACACTCTCTGGAGATTGAGGACCTGGTTTCTGATCTAGCTCTGCCATATACCTGCTGTGAGACTTTGGGAGAGTCACTTTTTTTTTTCTGAGCCTCAGTTTACGAGACACTAAATGGATAGCAATATTTCCTCTGCCTACCTCATAGGAATTGAGAGGATCAAATGAGGTAACTGAGTGAAAAGTGCTTTGTAACTGTAGATGCACAGAAAGGATTACAAAGTCTTCCTAGGCCCATGCCAAAGGGGCAGGGAAGGAGTTGCCCAAAACATAATAGAAGGTGTCTCTTGAGAATGGAGGAGACAGTTCTCAAGTCAGTTGGGTTTCCTTCTGCTCTAACTGGGGAGATGCTCTTTGTCTCCAGGTTGCTATGGGCAGATAGAAAGTAGGCAGTTTCTCAGCCACAGTAAAGCTGTCGTATTTGAAGAAAAAGCTTAAAAGTACATCTGACAGAGCTAACAGCCAGAGGGGAAGAGAGTTTGAATTTACTAACACAGTTTGGAGATGCTGTCATGAAATGGTGAAAGCCAAGTCTTTGTTTAGGGCATGGCTCAGGATATCAAGAGTTAATTTTTCCCTCCCTTTCAACTGAAAAACCTAAACCACAGTTTGCTAGAACTAGGCAATAAATCAGGTTGTAACCACTGATCTTATTTGCTTGGAGAATTCCCTGTCACCATAGTGGCAGGGCATCCTGTGGTTTTAAACACACCCACTTCTGTGTTTGAAGCTGAGCTCTGGTGGCTATACCACAGAATTGAAGAGAAAGCAAAAAATATATAAGAATGAATTAAACTTTCCAAAGTCTTCAGCACCCTGCCATTGTGCTCTGATGCCTTAGTTGATTGTTTTTTAAAAAAGTTTTTATTGCTATCTTTTGTTTTTACAACACCCATGTTTCTTAATTTGTTCCTTTTTCATATCTTTCCTAAAGATCTGTCCTTTATCACAAAGAATAAAAAAGAGAGAGGGGAAGTAGTTCAGCAAAATGCACCAACAGATCAACTGAGTCCTCTGTTATATACAGTCTTATACACGTAAAATCCTCCACCTTTACAAAGTGTTTACATGGGGTTTCCCATGAAATTGTTGATGTCATCGGTTATGGCTCATACATTGACAGACTCAGAGAGGGACCTTATAGATCATTTAGTAAAATCCTCTCATTTAACAAATAGGGAAAGTGATGTCTAGAGAAGTTAACAGCCTCTTGTTGCTACCCCTTTGCCTGAGAAGAGTGAATATAAGGTAAGCTTACAGCTGTGGCCTTTCCCTAAACCTGAGTCTTCCTATACTCTCTGACAATAATGGAAGCAGGGAACAGCTTTATGATCTTGAGGCAGGAGGGTCTTAAACATTTTTGCTTTGTTCTCTCTTTTCTCTGGGCTTGAGTTTCCCCATCTGAAAAACAAGAGGGTTGCACTAGATGGTGTCTGAGGTTTCTTCTAACTTCAGCTCTATGACGCTGTGATCTCTATCACTTACTAATTGCTTGGTTATGGTCGTCACCTCTGAATTTGAGTTCCCTTTTCTCTAAAATGAGGAAGCTGACTTTGATGACTTGTGAAGTCTTTTCCCGCTTCAAGTCTAGGGTCCTATAAATAACTTCATTCTTTATGTGATTTTAATTCTTTAAGTGGGTTAGAAGAGCTGGATGGTTCTTCCCCAGCTCTTCTGTAAGACTGCCTTGCTCCACAGGGATGGATTCTGGGACTGTCTAAAGGACTGTGTCTCTGACCTGGGTAGTCCCAGGCAACAAGCAGATGGAGGAATAGTTGCACAATTTTTGAGGCTGTCTTGATGGACTTTGGGGACTCTGTTTTCCCTTCAATTCCCAAGCTGGAACAGAAGCAGAAGAGGTTTCCCATTGGTCTTATACACTGACTGACAGTTAAAACTTGCCACAAACTGCAGGAGCCCCCTTCTTGTGGTGGATGCTATTTCTGAGAACCCAGCAACACCAGACCAAGAAGTCTGAAGAGAAACTTCATGAATTTCTGGTCATGCAAGAGAGGAAGCAAGCCCACATGAGGGAGTGAGAAGAGTTTGGTCAGTTTTCTTTCTAATGTAGTTTATGTCACCAACACAGCAAAGTGATATTTGCACCAGGCAGCTCTCATGGCCTTTAAAGATACTGAGAAAAAAGTGTTCATTCTGCAAGTGTTCCTCTTTTCATGTGCCTTTTCTACTGATCTGGAATACTTTTGCAGAGTAAATGAATTTAGGTAGCTTTTAAATTAGCCATATATTGGAATTTTAAAAAGCTGTTTTATAATTAGTAATTTGTATAGCTTCTTGGTTTCTTATGAGACTGTAAATTATGGGAGTAGTAGGTCATGATTAAATTTAAAATTCATTATTTAACATTTGCCTTGTCTATTTTTATTTATTACATATTTGTGTATATGTATGCGTTTTTCTTATTGTCCAGTTTTGTCTCTAACAAGGCATCATGATGTGTCTTTTGCAAAACAGTGAGGGAGGTCTGAAAACTCTGGAGTCAGATCTGGCAGGTGGGTTGATGGGGAACGTTGGAAACTAATGACCACTGATGTACAGGGGGAAGTGTTGCTTAAGCAGAAGCAGCTGGTCACATTTCACTTGCCAACAGCTGGTCTTCCAAGCACGTGAGGAGATAGCCCTTGGGAAAACAATACCTCTTTCCAAAAAACATCCACTATTTAAAAATAAGATTTGGGAAGGTGGGTTCACAGCTATCTTCAGCCACAACGCTGAAGTTTCTGTGAATGAATAACTGGATGTTAGGAGACTAAGGGACTCGATTAAGTCCCAGGCATCTCTTCTGAGAATGTGGAAATACTCATGGGACCTCAGAGTTGGAGAAGACCTTAGAGGCCATATAGTCTGATCTGCACCTGACCTGGGACCCCCTCCACAACTAAAAACACCCACCTTCCACAAGAAGCCTTTCCCAGATAGCCTCCATACCAATACCTTTCCTCTATTATCTTATCTGGTCTCTATCTTACTTGTATGCCATTATTTCCATGTTGTTTCACCCATTAGACTGTGAAATTCCCCATAGTAGGGATTATATTTTTGCCTTTCTTTGTATCACTGCTTAGCACAGTGGCAGGCACACAGTAGGTGCTTGTTGAGCAATGCCAGTTGATCTGAATTGACAGTATTTCTGATAACCCATTCCATTCTGGATAGTTCCACTGGTTAGTAAGTTTTTCCTTTTAAAAACCTAAATTTGAGGTCTTTTTGACTTCCACTCATTGTGCCTCATCCTGACCTCTGAACCTAAGGAGAACAAATCTAAATAAATCCTGTTCCACAGAACAGCCCTTCACTCCTTATAGAGTGCGATTATTTTCATGCCAAGTTTTCTCTTCCCCATGTCCACACGTCCACACACACACACACACACACACACACAAACATATTAAACATAAACACATAAATCTATTATATAAACATCTATATGATTTAATTAATATTATAATATTTATATATAACATTTGTATATACAGAAAAGATAAGGAAGTTAGAAAAGAAACAGATAAAGACAGCTTTAAAAGTAATATGGTGAATTTATCACATACTTTTGAAAAACAAAGCTATTCATAATTTTGTTGTTCATTTGTATCTGACTCTTCCTGACCCTATTTATATATTAACACTATATAAATATTGTGTATATACACATAGATATACATAGATGTTCTTACCACCCTATCAAAATATAAGCTTCTTTAAGCAAATTAATTTTTAGTTTTTAATATTCACTTCCATAAGATTTTGAGTTTTAAAATCCCCTCCCTTCTCTTCCCCCTCTCCAACACAGCATGCAAGCTGATATAGGCTCTGCTTATGCATTCATATTAAACATATTTTCACATTAGTCATGATGTAAAGAAGAATTCTAACTAATGGGAGGAAACATGAGAAAGAAGAAACAAAACAGCAAAAGAAAAGGAGAGCAAATAGTGTGCTTCAATCAGCATTCTTTCTGTGGATGTAGACAGCATTTCCCCTCGTGAGTTTTTTGGAGTTGTCTTAGATCCTTGCATTGCTGACAAGAGCTGTCTATCAAAGTCAGTCATCCCACAATGTGGCTGTTATGGTGTACAATGTTCTGGTTCTGCCTAGAATATAAGCTTCTTGAGGAAACAGGAAGTTGTTTCTTATTTTACATTTGAACCCTTCTCAGCACTGAGCATTGAATTTTCAATCTTTCTCACCCAGCACACCCAAACAGTTGCCCAGGCCTGACGATTTTACCTTTGTAATATATTTCCCAAAGGATCTTTCTGACAGTAACCCCCATGTCCTCTCTGCCTCTCCCCCATTCCCCCTCCACCTCCTCCTACCACAGGCCTTCATTATCTCTACTCTGGACTTTTTTTTTTTTTTTAAGACAGTCAGAGTTAAGTGACTTTCCCAGGGTCACATAGCTAGTAGTGTCTGAGGCTGGATTTGAATTCAGGTCTTCTTGATTTCAGCATTGGTACTCTATCTACTGAGCCACTTAGCTGCCCCTCTATTCTGGACTATTGCAGTAGATTGCTATTTGGTCTGCCTGCCACAAACATTTTTCTCCTCCAATCTATGTCAAAATGATATTCCTAAAGCTCAGTCTGACCATGGCACCTCCTTCCCCTCACTTGCTGTTAACATCTGTGGTTATTACCTTGAGAATCAAATATAAACTCCTCCATTCAACGCCCATCATAACCTGCCCCCCATCTTTTCCAGCGTTCTTAAACTTTATACCCCCTTCCCCTCAACAGGCTTTGATCCAGTGACATTGGCCTTTTCAATGTTTCCCAAAGCAGACACTCGATCTCTAGGCACTGGGCATTTTCACTGCCTTCCCCATGCCCGGAATGCTCTCTCATCTCTGCTGTCTTCTTTGGCTTCCTTTGAGTCCCAGATGAAACTCCACCTTGTATGAGAAGCCTTTCCCCTTTCCCAATCCCTCTTAATTCTAATGCCTTCCCTTTGTTAACTATTTGCTATTTATCCTACAGAGCACTAGGCTTGGAGTCAGGAAGACTTGTGTTCACATCCAGCCTCAGACACTTCCAAGCTGTGTGTGACACTGGGCAAGTCACTTAACCTGTTTGCCTCAGTTTCCTCACCTATAAAAAATGAGCTGGAGAAGGAAATGGCAAACCACTCTAATCTTTGCTGTAAGCACTGGATTTTGGCCTTGATCTTCCAAGTTTTCATCTTGAGGTTTCTTTCAGGAAGTGACTGGTAGATTCTTTCTTTTTCCACTTTGCTCCCTAGTTGCCAAGAAAACTTCAGATGGGGTTATGAACAGGCTGGGGACCTGCAAGCTTTCTGTGATCCCTAAGTGGTCTGATCAGGACAGTCTTTTTGTTTCTCCTACCCTCATCCCATCTGGGCTTTGCAAGTTCCTGACCTGGGTTTGAGTCTGTGCAAAAGTAGACTGCTATGTTACTCTATCCTATTAGTCAGCTGGAAAGCTCTGTGGGTCCAGAGTGACAGAAATGTAGGCTTCTTTGGTCTAGGATTCCTGACTTAGCTATTCCTCTATAGGCTGGGCTACATGACAGAGCTGAGATTTCACTATACTCTTGTGGTCCTAGCCAGCCTGTTTCTTGCTTCTGAACTTCTTTCTTCGCACACCACCTGGGCTCATGTCTCCTTCTTAGTCCTGAATTGGTGCCCCAGAACTGGGTAGAGGTTGACAGAGCTGTAGTTGGTACCTGCCTGGTATGGTTCTGGGGCCTACTCTTGCCCTGGTGTATATCACCTTTCCTCCTGGGTGCGTTAGACTCCATCCACAGTACCCATATACTTCCCCTTCTCTCTGTACTGGCTTGTGCTGGAGACATGACTCACTAGGACTTTTTCTGGATTTTCTAGTTCTGTTTGGGGGAGTTTTGTGGAGGGGAGCCCAGGTCTACTGTGCTACTTTGCTGTCATGGCTGAGCCTCCAAGAAAACAATTCAACACAGAACTCTCAAAGTTGTCCTGTTTGCGTTTTCCTAATCTTCCTTTGGTTCTCCCCTGCACATTTAAAGAGTTTTACTTTGTTAACCCTATTGCTAGCCCACTTTCCCAACTCTTCTCCACCCTCTTAAAAAAAAAAAAAACTTTTGTAACAAATATATAGTCAAGAAAAACAAATTGCCACACTGTGTCTGAAAATGTGTCAGCTGTTGAGTAACAGGCTTCATTACACAGAGCCCTAGGTCTGGAGTCAGAAAGACCGAAGTTCCAGTCCAGAGTCAGACACTTCCAGCCATGTGACCTTGGGCAAACCTCTGATGCCTCAGTTTCCTCAACTGTATGCAGATTATAATAGCACTGATCTCTCAGAGTTGTTGGAAGGATTAAGATATTTGTCAAAAAAAAAAAAAAGTACTTAGCAAAATGTCCGGCACATAATAGGTATCATAAATGTTCATTTTCTTCCCTCTTTGTAATCGCTCCTCTGAAGCCAGTTGGTCATTATTCAGTTCTTAAGTCTTTCAAAGTTGTTTTACTTTACATTGTTACTGTATAAATTGTTCTCCTGTCTTCTCACTGTCCTCTGCCTCGGTTTATTCATCTGGTATTTCTCCAAAACTATCCCTTTATTTCTTATGACATAATGGTATAGTTACATCCATATTAATTTGCTCAGTCATTCTCCATTTAATGGATACTTCCTTAGTTTCTAGTTGTTTACTAAAACAAAGAGCTGAACACACACTCACAGAGACACATGGGTCTTTTTCCTTTTTCTTTGATATCTTTGAAGTATAGTTAGTGGTATCACTGAGTCAAGGAATATGCAGTTCAATCAGTTTGGTGACTTTCGGATTATAATTCCAAAATTTTTCGGAATGGTTGGAAGAATTCTTAACTCCACCAACAGTACGCTAGCGTATCTGTTCTCCCACAGCCCCTCTGACAATTGCCATTTTCTTTTGTAGAAACATTTCTTTTTTTATATCTGTTGAGAGCTTGGATTTTTTCCTTTTAAGGATTGCTTGTTTATATCCTTTGACAGTTTATCTGTTGGGGAAATAGTTCTTGTTCTTATAAATTTGATCAGTTTCTTACATAGCTTGAATAGGAGACTTTGATCAGAGGAACCTGTGGCAAAGATTTCTTTCCCAGTCAACTGCTTCTCTTTTAATTTTAACTGCACGAGGTTTGGGCAACCACTTAATTGTATGAAATCAGAATTATCAATTTTCTCCCTTCTGTGATATCAGTCATAACTAATCCCTTTTTCTTCCTCTTTGCCAGTGAGGTGAAAATACATCTTGGTGTTAACCCTGTTAGGAATCTGACTGGAAAAGTTCAATGAATTTGGTATGTTATCTCAGTTAAATGCCTTTAAGTCATGCTTTCCAGGAGGCATGGAGGCATTGCCTGTATATAGCACATACTATTAAAGGCTCTACATCAACATAAGAAGTAATTACTGTGGTCCACAAGAAAAGGCAATGGTCTGGAAGTTGGGAGATATAGGTTTGAGACTGGGCTCAAATGCATGCAATAGCTATTTGTTGGAACTTGGGAAACTCACTCTGTAAAAGGAAGATATCTGCACTCATGCCCTGCTAGGGTTGTGAGAAAAGCATTTTGTAAGCCTTAAAATACTAAACAACTGCGATTATTATCCCTAGCTAGGTAACCATGAACAAGTACCTTTATACCACTGCTTCCCTAGATCTATAAAATGGGGATAACTACAAGGTTGTGAAAACGCAAACACACTTAAAGTGGTATAGAAGGGAAATGGTATTATTTTTGGAGTTGCAGAATATTAGACAAGAGGTGGTACCTAATTTCTCTGTGGCAGAAGCAATCTGAGGAATCCTCGATAGAGCTGGGTATGTGCTCTGGCTCCTTGCTGGGACAACGGAAGGAAATCAATTGATCCCTTGAAACGAGGGCTGAGCTGAAGTCAACTGGCTAAGGAGTGGGAGAGAGGGTGCGATTTGGTGGACTCATGTAAAGGAACTGAGTTTCTCTGTAGTCTTTAAAAGGAGATGAGAAAACATGACTCCACCTTCCTTTGGGTGATGTTTTTCCCCCAGTGCTTTTTCTCCCTTGGATAAAAAGGAGAACCAAGTCTTCCCTCCTCCTCAACCCTACCACCTCTCAATGGTATCCTGGAACACAAGCACATTCTGCATGAGAAATAGAACAGTCTAGGTAGAATTAGATTTCTGGGTGCCTGAGTACAGGTGAGTGGACTAGCAGTCCTAGGAAACAAGTACTGCTGCAGCAACAGTACCAACTAAAGAGTGCAATTGTTGGGAATGACCCGTACCAGGATAATTTCACTAATAATCCCAGGATTATTTCACAGATGAAGGACTAAAGAAAGTCAGCCCCTGGCTGGACAGATCAGGACCTTATTGAGCTGCTTGGCAAGGTTCCAAGGCGAATATGAAATATCTTTCCAGCAGTCCCATAAAGGGTCTCTGCATTCTAGAGGAAGTAGAAGGAGTTATTTGAGATGTTTTGTTTTCAGTATTTGTTAATATTCTCCTGCAAATTCTGGATCTTATGTAGTTCATCTGTGGTGGAGGAAATAAAGCTGCCCTAGACCTCATTCCCACACTGTACTATGGGTACCTCTTTTGGAGGGAATCCTGTTACTCGTGTTTTGATGAGACCATAGATACAAGCATAAAACAAAGTTTTGTTCTGGAGATTTCTATGGAGTGAATCAGGGATGGAGGCCAAGCTAGAAAGAAAAACATGACTCCTTTTCTTAGAGATTAACTTCTTTTTCTCCCCAACACACTGAACCCCATTATATTTGTGATAAATCCTTTTGGGCATCCCCCTGGGCCATGAGGTACATTTCTTAAAAGAACAAACATGTCATTTAATAAAAGACCTTGTATCAAACTTAACACAAATCAACCAGTCTTTCATGTTCAAAATCCACATGATGCTCAGGATTTATTTGCACTGGGATTTCCAACCTTGTTCAAAGACAGTTGTTTCCCTCCTGAAGTCCTCTAGGAAAGTGTACATACGATATTCCCTTTAGTTACTGCATCACTGATGGGCCATCTGAAATCTTGGCAAGGACATAGGAGAGTCAGAGCTGCAAACCCACCATCTTTTTATTTTGCCTACCCGTGGCCTCCTTGTTCTATTCACAGGATTTCTGCCCCTGGCCAAGAATGGTAAGGCAGTGAGAGACCAACCCCCAAAGTTGGTGGAATTTGTGTTAAAAATATATGAATAAGAAACAAGGACTTTTAAAGAAACACCGAAATAGCATGTATTTAATAGCACCTGACAAGAGGAGGCGGGCTGGCTTTGGAATTGGTTTATTATTTCCTTTTGAAAGTAAATTGCATTTGTAAAGAATGAAAACCTAATTCAGAACAGCACACCCAAGGACTCTTTTATAGGTAAGACTCTTTACCAAATGGGAAAGAGTTTAAATTTAGTTTATGGCTTATACAGCACTATCTCTGCCTCTGTCTCTCATATATACATACACATACTCTTACAACGTGTGATGGGGTGACATTTACCATGAGAACATTTTTAAAGCAAATTCTGTCAGCTAAATAACTATAATCTAGCAATTTAAAATAAATACATTTCTCTATAAAGATTTAAACAATATGGTTTCAAAATGGAAACATAATTATAAAATCATATACAGTGCTAATATTAAGGTAACAAAACTGTACACTAATTCTTATAAAGTGATGTATCTTTATATAAAAAACAAAGAGATTAATAGACCAATTATATTCCCTAGTAGAGAATCCCAACTGAAGGTGAAAGGATGCTACAGTTAATTATGCAAAAGATAAGGTTTTATAAAGTGTGATTCCTACATATGCAAACATATGACTGTCTTTATACAACACTGAGCTCATGTTGCTTGTACATTTGGTCAGTAATATCTTGCACTAGCAAAGATCTGAAGTTTTATGAGATTCTGCAGGAAAAGCCTGGGCTGACTTGAAGGTGCAAACTTTCTGTAGCAACACTAGCACTAATTTCTTTCTAAGAAATTTTCATTAATTTTTGAGGGTGTTAGTGCTGAGTTAGCATAGATGCTGTTCAACTGGAGTAGGTCTAACTTAAGCTTAGTTTTTAATAAGATAATCATTTTCTTAAACTCTTACAATAAAAATATAAAACTTTATGAGGTGATCAATTATTAAATAAATATTCTTAAGATGGGGAGAGATTGATCTTTAAATAGTCAAACAAGATTATGAGCTGGTTATCTTATAACCATTTCCCTAAAATAAAAACAGAAAGAAAATTAGGACATTAAAAAGTAGCAAAATTACATTCAAAACTGCTACATAAAACTGTACCTTAAAAGCTCTGTTGCAGAAAACTCAAAAGAGGTATAATTCTCTGAACAGTCAGTTATATGGAAAGAACTATACCTTAAAGGATACTGACATACACATAACTTTTTCCTGAATGAAAATTCATTTATGAAGCAAATGGTTCCAATTTGGATGTTTGACTTCCGAATGATATAATGGTTTATGGTTGTCTGCTCCCCTAAAAACACAATTTCTTTAGGGAAGCCTATGAGGTGACACATGGCTCTCAGTGGAATCAATCATTACTAAGCAATCAATCCTTCCTGCCTAATAATAACCAAACAGTTGAATTTCAGCCCACCACACCCTAGCCTCTTATAACTTATACCTTACCTTTCACCCAAAGCTCCCTTGCCTCTCCTCACCAAAAACTCATTCTTTGGATAATGGAACTGCTTAACTGTACTAGGAACACACAGAGAACAGCTGCAAAACTTGTCTGGGTGAAGGGCAAATGTTTTCTTCACCAAACCAAGATGAGACCGCTTACAGAACAATTTGTGTGTTTGCACTTTAAAATATTAGAACAAGCCCAAGGTCCTCTCTTTGACACTAAAGAGATCACCACTAAAAAGTTTTGAAGACTCTGATGCTGTGCTCTTGTTATGGACCATTTAGTCTCATTTCTTATTTTTACATAAAATACCTTTATTTTAATGGAAAGCTTCATGGTAATTTTTACTTTCATAGTCTTATAATGAGTCAGTCTTAAAAGGTGTTACTTTACCAAAGTGGGGATTTACAAAGTTTCACAATTACTAAGGTAGCCAGAAAAAGAACGCCTGCCCCCTGATCCTTATGAGACTTTCCTCATTTCATACAAGCAAACCAGACCAAAAATGTTTGCTATCATAATATATAAAATCATTCTTAATTAGCAATTAAAAAATCTCCAACAGGTTGCCACCTGTGATTAATTCATTTTCCAGCCTTTTCTGAAAGTATGACTGTGATTTCCAGGGAAAAGCATGATTCTCGATCTTAATACAGAATCTGGTTCTTAATCTGTCAGACAGAAGACTGGTTACTTAAGAAATAGCTGTTTAAAAAAAATCTCCAGGCAGAATACCCATACAGTCAGAAAAGTTACCTTACTCAAATACTGGCTGGTTTTTTTGTGGCTATTCCTTTATAAAGAAAGGATCACTGGCAACAGCCATTGAGAGGAAATCTGCTAATTTACTGAGGTATCATCACAGGAGTGTGTCTGACAAATGGATCAGAGCACATCAGTTTTGAAAGCTTTTTCCTTTTTGTATTCAGCATATCTTGAAATAAATGTTTTGGTATATTAAAAGAAAAGGGCTTCTTTTTCGTTCTTGAGAGGTAAACTTCCTTTAGGAATTATGGTACAGATGTCAAGGGCATGAGATGATGGTCCCAAATTAGTATGTGCTTGACTCTGCTTCATAAATAACAGATACACTTTTGTGTAGGTAGTAAGCATTTTTTGGGGAAGATGTTCTGTGCCACATTAGAACATAAGCAGCCCTAAATTTTACTTAAATTTTTTTAAAAAATTAGTTTGATTTGCATGTAGTCAGATGATCACATGATATTAACCAGAGAGCACTTCCAATATTTTAAAAAAGGAATATTTACACGTGTAACGATCTCAGGGCCCCTCCCCAAAAAGGGCATGCTATGGATCCAAGTCTTGTTCTAATATTTATATTTGGGGGACTGACTGTGAAGACAGGATCAGGCATGACTCTGCTGCCCACAGAGCATAACAGGTAGAAAGCTACTTGCAGAGAAATGCCCAGTTATGGGGAGCACTGACTAGAGATGACTCCTCAGTGTCTCTCTCCTGGAGATTTTCTTTCTTACCTTTACTTTCTTTGACAGCGAGAAACGTGCTGCTGGGTCACCCCACCTCACTACATCTGGCAGAACATGAACAGACAAAGCCACAGTAAAGAAAAAAGCACGACAGGATAAGTAGAAAGCATGGCTCTAATATGACTGTGAACAGCTCCCCCACCAATGCCACACTGGGCTAGGGTCAGGAGGCAGGAAGGTTCTGATGATCTAACATCACTTTGGTTGTACCACAAAGAGAGAAGCAGGTTTTGGTGGAGATCAGTTGGTAAAATGCATGTTATTTACTGTTAAGATGCTAAGAGCAACTCAAAAAGGATGTTACTGTGATCCTGTCCCTTCTTGGCTCCATGTCCTACTGGTCAGCTGCTGCTAAAGCCCTCAACTTAAGTGGCTGCTGATTCTGTTCTAAGACAACGGCATTCCTTTTGTTATCTAAGAGAGGATCGGAAATCGGAAAAGTTCGAATGCCACCAGGCCTCCTATGCTCTCTATGTGAGAGGCAGCTCCTCTGGTCGAGTACAGACATGTCACTATATCAGGATCAGTAACTCAGGGGATACTACTTATGGCAGAGGAACAGCCACCTGCAATTCAGGAAGAAAGGAGTGGATGGGGCCATGTCCACAAGATGGATTGACAAGAAATGCTATGGAATCAGAAAACTTCCTCAGTCACTTATGGAGAGAAGGGAAACAAAATACTTGTCATATGTCACCGTTTTGTATATGCCCTGCTAGTGCTTTTATTCAGGCCTCCTTTTGGGGTGGGGATCTTGCTTCCAATTTTGGATCCTGGAGTCCCCGATTTGGCCATCACTGAGTCTACTGCTTTCCCTGCAGTGAAGATACACAGAAATGTTAAACATAGGCAGAGGATTAAAATGGAAACTCTTATACATGAACTGTACTCCAAGAAAGGCTGTAGCTGCATTCAATCTGATTAACTGAGCCGATCACATCCTTGCAGTAGGGATGGGGGTAGGGGTGGTGCACTG
The DNA here is from genome assembly GCF_028372415.1 of Notamacropus eugenii. Classification (NCBI taxonomy): domain Eukaryota; kingdom Metazoa; phylum Chordata; class Mammalia; order Diprotodontia; family Macropodidae; genus Notamacropus; species Notamacropus eugenii. The sequence goes on from NC_092876.1 coordinate 40,295,395, forward strand.
AGATCTGTGTCCATGGACAGAATCCAAGCTGTGTCAGCCATGTCGGAAGAGGGCTACCTAGTCATCTGGCTGGGCCAATCGGTGGGTAAGGAGAAAACAAAAGTAGTCTGGATAAGAATCCAAACCACCAGTAAAATATGTAATAATCACTGGCAGCAGGAACAGAAAGACCCAAGACTGAATAAACTTTCATCCACATCCTGGAGACAATGGGACTGAATCACTTTTGCCTTGTCATTAGGATTAAAAAACCTGCAGCCACAATAAAACAAATAAATAATCACTTTCTTCAGGCCTCCAGTACCTGAATGATGAATTATGTTCATTCTATCTATAATAAAAGGGCATCAGCAAGGTTTTTTCTGATCAGAAGAAAAAAAAATTAAAAACAAAACATTTCTTTAAACAGGTCACTTTGAACCTGGTCCAAGGCCAAAATGAGGGCTTCAAATTATGGAGCAGGCTTATAAAAAGTACCCAGGAATTCATGTTTTTAAATATACCTGCATGTGTTTAGTCTTTTTGTTTTCGTCAGGCCTCTCTACACTAAAACACACATACACACGCAAAAGCAAGATCAAATGTATTCAACTGAAACGAGCTCTGCAGACCTTTGAAACGGCCCTCACAGCCAGGTGGGCACACACTCATTCACGTACCCATTTGCTCATTCTTCCAGAATGACTAAATGCCCCCATGCTTGGCCAGTCCCATGCTAAGGGTTGTTTGTAGAGAAGACAAAGATACATAAGACATGGCCCCTGCCCCATTAAGTTTATATAGAAAAGTATCTATCATATAAAACACTGTTTCACTGAGGAGCAGCTTGTTTTACAGAGTAGATCCTGATGAAAAAAAAGAAAAAATCTGCTTGGTCTGCACCACCTTGGCAGAAATATCCTACCCAGCTGCGTGGCTTGTGTCTTCTGCAGGTAGTAGGCCTTGCGCAGGTTCATTGTGCAGCCTGCCGGGCCTATCAGGTGAGACTTCCACGCCTGAAAATCATAAAAGAGGGGAGAAGTGAGTCACAAAGGCAGCAGAATCCCGGACCACTGGAGGCAGTGCCCAGGGTACCTGGGGCTTGCAGGGATGGGCCCAGGGAAGCCCCAAGGTCACCAGGCTGAGGAGGAGCTGTAGCATTGGAGGGATGGCTTGCCCACAGCTCAACATGACAGCTGTGCACCTATGTAAAGTCTCCTTCACAAAGCCCCCTCTCTATGACGAAACCCTCTTACATCCTTGGTTTTGGACCATAATGAAAACTCTCCTGCTGAGCAGTTCTTGCCCACATGTTGCCCCATCAGCATTGGTGCTATACTATGGAGCTACCTCACTGGGATGCCAACACAGTCCTCTTTGCTTCTGGGTGAGTGGCATGCACAATTCAAAACAAATGGTCAACTGGTTAGAAACAGCTACTGTGAGCTATGGCTGGTTGGTTAAGCAGAGAGGGTCTGTCCCTGCAAAGTGAGCTTGACATGGAGTTGTAGGATGTGGGCTAGAGCTGACTCTGGCCACTGGCTAAGTCATTTCTAGTCTTTGAGCCTTAGGACTTACAGTAAAAGAGACCTCAGAACAAACTTGGAGGTACCACCTTATACCCACTGAAATGGAAACAAGTTATCAGAAGCAATGAGAGTCAGCAGTAGAGAAGCTGTGCCACAGTTGAATAGGAACAAACTATTCTGGTGACAATTCAAGTGGACCTCAGAGAGTCTGGGTCCTTTCTGATAGCACAGTTCAGGTTTCTACATATATATGTAGTACATACATATTCAAAGTACTAAACACCATTTCTTTTAAAATGTTGCATCACTGAAGCTTTTTCTGGCCTACCATAATTTTTGTAAAACTGTCAGGCACAGATGAGAAATATGTATGCTTTTTCATTCCCATTCGATAAACACGAGAGATGTTATATGTAACTTTTCTGAACTTCAACTCAAGTCCTTAACTTCTTTTTTATAAGATCTCTTTCTTAGATCTGTCTAGGTCTGAAAGGGGCATATTGACATATTCAACTATTCTAGTTTTGTTGCCTATTTTCTTCTATTATTTAATTAGCTTTTCCCTTTAAGTACTTAGAAGCTACATATATGGATATATATTCCATTGTTCCATTATATATTCCATTACTTACATTTCCTTTAAGCATTATGTAGTTTCCCTGACCATTTCTTTTTACCATATCTATTTGTAACTGTTGGCTTGAGATCAGGATTGCCATCTCTACTTTTCTGAATGTACTTGAAGCATAACAAATTCTGCTCTAGTCTTTCACTTTAACTGTATGAATCTTTATATTTCAAGTGTGTTTTTTGCAAACAATATATTTTTGGATTTCATTCAGGCATTTAAAAAAATTTATTCTGATGTATCCGATCAAAAGAACAGGAGTAATAGAGGTCTTCAGGGAAATGTACAATAAGATGAGTGGCAAGGGCCTAGCATAATAAAGGGTGCATGACTGGAATGACTCATTCATATTCTTGTGATGTCAAGAGAAATAAAGGAAGGGCCAACACTGGGTGGGCTCCCTGTGGTGAACTCACAGGTGGACACAGACAAGAGCGGCACAGAAGACGTAGTCATGAAGGGGCTGCCTTCTCATCACTGACGATACAGAAGTCCCTAAGATCACAGATCTAATCAAGCTTCTCAACGATTCTGAATTAGTGAGGCATGATGGTATGGAAAACAGGCAAGTAATTCAGATGTACAATTCTGTAACCTTATTTCCAAGATGAAGTTTAGTTCTAGTGATTAAGACCTTATCAGGATATAAGATTACTTTAGGGATGAATGGAATAACTGTTCTGAAAGTCCAGATAAATTTATTCTGATTGGTAGGAGGCAAACTTTATACTATAATCATTCAGATTGCATTTTTAGACTGGTTACCTCAATTTCATTCCAACAGAATTAAATATCATAAAGGCCAGAATTTGCTAGACTAATACTTAGACACCTTACCTCCTCTCCTGGCGTAAAATTCTCATGGCACAATGGACACCGGTTTGCAAGCTTTTCTGATCTGGCAGCTAAAATGACATTAAGTAAAATGCTGTTGAGTTAACTAGACAGAATGTTATCAGTTATACACAGAGATAGCACTGGAAAGAGAGGCTGGTAACCTAAGGCATTAACCCTCTTGCAGACAGAGAAGACTGATGTTTCCCAATCACACATTCATCTTTCCAAGCACACTAAGCCCAGAGGAAAGACCACCATTACACCCTGCAAAGAACATGGGCATGTTATACAGGGTGATTATCAAATCTAACATTCAGGGCCTGCACACAGGAGGAACTCAGTAAATGCCTGTTGCATGTCTGACTACATGAGGTCTTTCTGAGAGTTTATTTACTCTTGTTTATCGTATGTTTATCCAGAACTTTCAAGGGAGCAGGGACATCAGAAAAGAACAAAGATGTCTGGGAAAAGCTGGCTACATACGGTTGCAAGCTTTGACTTTTATGTGTCTGGGCAGCTCTTCCTGTAAGACAGCTTCAGAGCAGCGATGACACTTTCCAAACTTGTCTCTTTTGTCACACTCCGTCAGGAGGTGCTCTGTCAGGCTGGCTATTTCGACCACCTGGAGTGAGAAACCAAGAACCGACAAAGCCTGTTAGTTATTGGGGATAGAGACAAGGTCCTGCTGGGTTTGAGCTTCTATTTCACATCAAGTCAGGATCATACCCCTGGCTTAGGTATGTGAGTATATGCAGACACACCAACACTCTATGTGTGTCACATATATGGAACTGAATTTAAGAAGGAAGCTCATCTTCTCTAACAACTAGCTATTCCTTCCATGTTCAGGCTTAGACTTAGCCAACAAATGAAAGGAATAAAAACCTTTCACCTGTTTCCATGCTAAAGAGTCATATATTTCAAAGAGATGAAAAAGAGAGAATGTCGGCTGCTGAGCACTTAAGGAATTCCTGAGTGAAGAGGGAATTCTCAGATCTTGATATTATATTGTTAATGTGTTAAATATATACAAAGCTAAGCACAGCTTTCCACTGGAGATTTTTAAAGCCTAAAACTAAAGTAAGTTCACACATTTCATTCAGAGAAGGTCTGATTTTTCTAAAAATATCTGGAAATATCTGGTACACAAGTCATTAACAAAACCACCTAAGTTCAACATAGTAGTCTCACTATAATCCATTCCACCTTTCCTGAAATGACTGAATTTTTAACTGGCTGGCTGTTTCTAAGCAATTCAAATGCTGCTACAGAACAATTGTTGGGAATATGGTCAATGTAAATTTTGTTACAGAAAGTCTCAAAGTTATACTGGAAAGTAAGCTTAACTATTGTTTAGCATACAAAAGCAGAATATATTCTGGAAACACAAAGATCACAAGAAAGTAGGTCTAAACATTCCTTAGGCTGTTTCTGAAGTACAGTTCACCTTGTAGCATCATAGCTGAAAAGCTGGAAGGGACGGATCTCAGCTCCATAGAGTCCAACTGTTTCATTTGACAGGTGAGGAAACTGAAGCCTAGGGAGGCTGAGAGACCTGCCACACAAGTAACGGCTCCTGCAGGCAAGGCTCTCATTATCAACTGCAGTAAGTATCATGGAGCAAAGACATAAAACCTGGCTCCTAATAAAGGCCAATTAAAGTCTCTTCCAACTTCACAGGGTTGTTTGGCATTAAATGAGAGAATGAGGAGGTACAGATATATGAAGATCTGAACTCCTCAGGACAGAGATACTAGAGGAATGAAAGTCACTGGTAAATTGCCCTATTAGAACCCTTGAAGTGATTCTGAGGGGTTATCTAGCTATCTTCTTGGGCTAGCATAATCCGAAGTCCAAGAGATGAGTGTGGGCCAATTTACTTTTCAACATTCTCTAAGGAAGGAGACATTTTTCATCTAAACAATTCCATGTTTGGTTCCTCACAGCTGAGTTTAGTATCTATTAGAGAAGAGGAGCAAGGACTGTGTTTGCCATTTGCTCTTTTTTAACTGAGGGCTAAAGCATAGGGAAAAACAACTGTATAATGAAAAGAGCACTGGATTTGGAGTAAGGAGCATAAGGAGAGGCAGATTCAGACCCCTGGGTCAGCAGTTACTATTTGGGTAACCCTGGGTAAGTCACTTCATTTTATGGGGCCTCAGTTTCCTCATCTGTAAAACCAGACAAGATGGACTTCCTTATACGGTTCCTTCCATTTCTAAATCTATAACCCAAGGATGCTTATGTTCCCTTTCTTCTATAATTACTGAAAAGAAAGCAGATTGTTCTGATGGTTTCATTAATAATCAGGTTATCAAATTTTGGGTTTTCTCCTAAGGATTTCTTTCTTGTTAAATGAAGCCTCAGTTCCTTTTCTGCCTTTCTTTGCCTTCTCATAAACTATGACTAAATGACACTCAGAAGGTGCTTGCTTGGATGAGAACTGTGTTCAGTAGAGCGCATGACCTGTTTGCAGTGTTCACATCTGGTCAACATAGGACAATGCTTCCAGTAATGGAGATCCAAGCCTTCTTCCGTGAATGAGTCATCTCTTTCCCCACAAAAGATGCAAAGACTAAAATAAAGCAGGAAAAGAAATAGGATGCAAATATCTGGTATAGTAGCATTCATCCAGTTGTTATTCAACCACCTTTAGGTTATACTGGAAAGTTCTTAAATTAAATAATTCAATACAACAAAAATCAATTAAGTACCTATTACATACAGGGCACTGTTCTACACAGACAAAAACTATAGTCCCTCAAGGAGCTTAGATTTCACTAGGCAGATATAAGATGTACATAGATAAGTGAACATATCCTGATTTGTGAAGGGAGCCAGCATTAACAAATTGGGTTGGGAGGAGGTGGCACTTGGGTGGGTCTTGGAGAAAGAGAAACCACAGGTGAAGAGGTGCTGCATGCATTCCAGACTACAGGTCCTAGGTGAAGGTCCTGAGTCTGGGGAGAGAATTTCACATATGGGAAGCATCTCATAGTCCAGCCTGGAACAGAAGAGTAAAAGGAGAGTAATGGGAAATAATGCCAGAAAGGTAGGGAGACTGTGGAAGGCCTCCAGTACCAGGTAGAATAAGTTTATATTTCAGTCAGTCAACTTTATGTGTCTGAGCTAAGTGCTAGAGATACAGAAAAGTAAAAAACTAGCCCCTACCTTCAAGGAGCTTACTATTTAATAGGATCCTAGATGCAACAAGGAGTCGAAGTGTTTTTTTTTTTTCTGTTTATTTTTTTAGCAGAGGAGTAGCACAATCAGATCTGTACTTTGTTTTGGACCTGGGGAGATGGATTGTGATGGAGAGACCACAGGCAGGGAGGCCAGCTGGGAAGTTATTACCAAGGTTCAGATGAGAAGGGATGAGGGCTTGAACTAGGGTGTTGGCTGTCTGAGAAGACAGATATGGGAAGCGTTGAGGAAACAGAGTCAAAAGCACTTGGCAGCTAGCCTACAGATAACAGAAAGGTGTCTGCTGTCCACTGATGGGTTCAGCACAGTGTCTTGGGTCAGTCACCATGTAATGTTCACACTGTGACTCTTAATTTGTACATAGAAAAGGTTGATCCAGATGGCAGCTTGTTGTCCTTACAGGGATTACAGAAGCATCAGGGATTCTAAGAGAATTCCTGGGCTAGACTGGGCTGGGAGGTGGGGGTTGAGTTCAGTAGCCTTTGAGGTCCCTCCTAAACAGAGATTTGATGACTCTAGAAGGAAAGAGTGAGGAGTTCAGATGATGTCCACATGACCCTGGGCAAGTCACTACACTTCTGAGATGACTCAGTCTCTTAATCTATAAAAGGGGTTCATGACACTGGCCTTACCTGCCTTCCCTAGGGCTGTTCAAAGGAAAACTTTTTAAACATTCAAGTACCCCAGCCATGTGAGCCACTGTGATTGTGTCACATAGCAAATCAGAAGAGAAATCATGTCAAAGGAAGGGTAGGCAGGGCCCTCATTTTCAGGTTTCTTTAGTTTTCACCATGGCCATTTTGCATTCAGAAATAATCCTGCTACTTCATAACATTCTGAGTTTTTAATAGCAAACTCCCAGACTGCTAGTAATGGAGGAGGAAGAAATAGAAGGCTCATGGCTTGCTCACTGCTAATACTGACTAAAGAAGAGAACTTTTTTGTTCCTTTCAACTATTAAAAATGGGTTCAATAAGGAACTACAACTGAACAATTAAGAGGATTTTTTTTACACAATTTTATGTCCTCACTGCTGCATTCTGAGTGACCTCAAAGAGAATTTTCCACGCTTTTACTCACTAATCCAAATAATTTGCAACGGAGGCATGATCATCAGGAATGTCTGGAGCGTTGGGGTGAGCTGCTTTCCTTTGGGGGTCATCTGCAGAAAGGAACAAAGGAAAAGAAGTGATTTAAGTAAAGAGACTTCATTTTTAACATTTCTTTTCAAAAGTGGCTATAATTAATTTGGCTGGAAATGTTGCTTTATCAACGTCCCTGACATTCAACATGCACAGGACCTATGAGAAGCAAAGCTGGCATCCCATGGGATTTTGTAAAAAAGAAATAAACGTGAGGTGACTCAAAGGCCTCATTCAGCAGCACTTCCTCTGTGCAGGCCTCAGAATGCACCTTCTACGCACCTTGCATCTTCACCTTTCCTGGGTCGCTTTCTTTGTCCTAAGATAGAAAAACAGAGAGGTCTAAGTTCTGTTGGCTAAAGATGAGGTCGCATGAAGAAACAAACAAGAAACCTTTTGGTGATAAGTCCAGTCTCCTGCCAAAGGGACATTTTTAGGTTCTGGTCTAGGTATGGCAAAAACACTATTTGTATCAGGGGTAAACAACTATAGGAACCAAGCTAATTTTTAGTGGCTTGGTTCCAGCTCCTTTGTCAAATGAAACCCGTTCTCTTATCCCCTTTCCTTCTTTTCTTTTTCTATTCCCCTTTTATTTCTCTATTACTTCAGTGGGCAATGATTTTGGGTCCTAATGACAGCAGATGAGATAAAGAGAATCCTACTAAAGGGAATCCAACAGAAAAATACTAAATGACTTGGTTACATAGCACTAAATTAAAAAAAGAATTATATAGAGAGGGTTATAGTTTTAGGTACAAGTACTTCTCAACTCCAACTCTAACCCCTGACCATCAGTCCTTTCTCCTTGTCTGTTTACCAACCCCCCAATAATGATAGGAAACACTTTACTTCCCTTGCCCCCCCAACTTTTCAGTGAAACTTCCTAAATGATGATCTTTTATAAGACTTCTCAGATAATAAGACTATCTTACAATGCATATAGGTTAAACTCAATTAACAAATATCAAGCATCTACCATATACAAGATACAAATAAAAATGTTCATCAAAGCAGCACCTTAGTTATATTTTTCCAATATATTTTTATTTATTCCATTAAGTATTGCCCAATTGCAATAAGAAAATTTCTAATATTCATTTTAAAAAACTGAGTTCAAAATTAACTCCCTCCCTCCTGTCCAATCCCTTCTTACGATGGCATGCAATTAGATAACAATTACACATACGAATTCATGAAAACCTCACTTCCATATTAGTCACGCAACAACTTAGTTATAGAGATCAACTGATACTACTGTTGACTGCTGCCTCAGCAGGAGCTGGTGAAGTGAGCTGATTCATAAAATTTCGTATTTAATAGAATCTCTTGTTAATTTGACAAGTAAAATATATATGGGTTCTCTCCAGGAAAATGCCATCTGTTTTGTTATACGGAATTAGATATTGTAATAGCATTCATTAAATTGGGATGGCATTTATAAAACTTCTCTCTCCCCTTCCACTTCTCTTTTTCCCTTAGACTTACTGACTTGCCCTGGGTTTGCTCGCTGTGTCATGGCTCATTTCCCTCTGCCATGGCACCTGGGTTGAAGATGTTGCTGACTTTTGTGACTACACACATACTAAGAATCATGTTTTTTCTTATTCTTCTTACGAGAATTTAATGATTGAAACATGGAAGTGTTGAGGGCATTCGTTTAAACTCCAGAAGCCACGTATTCTGGAATGAAGGCTTGTGTAGCATGTGATCCCATATATGGCCATCTGTGTGGCTGGCTCCCTCTTTCAATTCTCTAGCTCAATTAGAATACTTAACTCTGAACTTTCTTTCCAACACAGACTTAAATAAAAGAGTAGTATTCTCATTGATTTGGACATTTCTGCAGGAGGAAAAGTGTTCTCTGAATTATGGAAAAGACAAAAGCCTCCAGTCACTGATCCAATAGGAAGATAACTTCTCTCCACTTACACATAAACCCCAGGGGGCTTCTCTTGGAAATTTTACAATCCCTGAGCTAGACAACTAGACCGTTTCACAAATCATTTTGAGAAATGTTTATTTTAATACATCTCATAAGAAAAAAATCAGAGACTCAAGAGAATTAAAACCACCACTGACCTACATGGCTTGTGAAGAGTAAAAGATGGGCAGGCATGTGTGAAGAGTAACTAAGTGGCCAGGGCTGAGTGTTTTAAGGTATCAAAAATGGACTGACCTTTTCAGTTTGAGCTTCTGCCTGAATCTCTCTCAATGCTGCCAGTTGCACCTGCAGAACTTTTATTTCTTCTTTCTTTTGTTTTTCTGCTTCTTCTGCTACTGCTTTTTTTTGAGCCTGTTAAAAAACCCATTAAAGTGTTTTTTGGTGTTGTCTCAGAAAACAGGATGCAATACCATATGTAAAAATGTCTTCTTACTTTTTACGATATTCACTTAGACTAATGATGCATTCAGAGTGAAAAGTAAATTTTGTAGTTTAATTTGAAAAGGAAAACATTTCAAAATACATAAAATGACCAACATCTCACATGCAGCCTCTGACCCAGCTCCTACATTTTTTTCAGCTGTAGATTTACATTCTTCCTATTTGGAAGATAGGTAGGAATCTTCAAAACTGACCCTGACATCTGCCGCTGGAGCTCTGCCATCTATTTTTGCAAATCCCTCAAAAAGTGTCTTGTAGAGAACGTTCTTGCGAGTGTTGCCATCGTCAGCAGGCAGATAATCCAGAATTAGGGTCCGATGCTTTTTATACATGTCCAAAATAATCTTCATAGCAATTTCTCGTATTTCATAGATTCTGTGCTCCAGAGCACTGACTGAAAACTAAAAACAGAGGACAGGTTTACAATGATGGCACACTGCAGGTTCTCCTCACCTGGGTGGTTCCATGAGTCATGGAGCTAGGCCCCCTAAACCTCCAGACTCCTCCTCTGATCTATCTGCATAACAATGCTAGTGAAACCCGACCCTGCACATCGACTCCCTGTTCAAAGCCCTGGAGCGGCTGCCCACAGACCTCTTTGGTTTGGCATTCAAGAACCTTCACAATGTGATTCCAATTTACTTGAGCCTCCAACTTTATTTCTGACTTCTGTTTTATATAAGCCCTTTGCCTCAGTCAAACAGAAGCTAACTCATCATTCTCTGAAAATGTCATGTGCACTTCCAAATCTTTGCCTCTGCACATACCATCTTCTTGTCTCCCTTTTTTGGACTTATCTAAGTCCTACCTGCTAATCAAGACCCAAGATTCAACTGCAATTTCCAATCTGAGGCCCTCCCTCACCCTTCCCATCTATACCAGTCTACAATAATAATTTCTTTTTCCTCCAACTTCCTGTGGCATTATCTGGGCAATCAGAACCCAGCTGGCACAAGTTACCTGGTCTGGTTCTTCATCTTTATATAAAACAGCAATAAATGTTGCGAGGAACTCATGCTCTGGTTAAGAGACGGATGAGCTCACCTCCGGGGTCTCTTCTAATTAAACAACCCATTGAAAAACAGCAGCAGTGATGGTAGAGGGCTCTTACCCGCATAACATTGTCAACAGTAAATCCAGAGTTTTCAGTCCCCAGGTCTTTTAACAACCGTGCTAGTAAGTCCGTCTGACTCATTGCCAGATGAGTTGAAGAATTCTGTTTCAATGGTTGAACTAAATAAGTTGGAATAATTTGGAGGGGTTTAATTTCCTTACACAGAGCCAGTTCCTAAAAAGGAAGGGCATAATTTGTTAACTCTACTACGAAATCCTAGCTGTGATTTAACATCGATTTAGAAGAACTTTTATGATATAATACTACCCAATAAAGATTAGAGAAATAGAAAATTAAATAGTCTGTGAGGAAATCAGATGATTAAGGTCCACAACCTTATTATTATAATCCAATTAAAAAAGCTCAAACCCTAAGTGTAGGAATTGAAATCCTAATCATTTGAGGATTTATTTTATCATTTGGGGTATGGGGAAATATGAATATTTAATGGAAAATTCAAGAACTTTTTGTTTCTATCACTGATTGGTCGCATAAAATCAATTTAAGAAGTGCTAATAAATAAGCTGTAGCAGCTTTGTTGCTAGCATTTTATGCCAGCGGGGGTGGCAGCAGCTAGGTTTGTACTCAGTTTAGTATGATTACTAACAGAATAAGTAAAATTAAAAGTATTAGTCATGTATAAACATGAACAAGAATGTAAGTATTACCATGTATGCTACTCACATTTCTATTTATAATAATCATTATTTTGTAAAGAAAGAAAATTCACTTCAATAGACACTTCTTAAAGGCTTGCTATATGCAAGGTATTTTCTTAGGCACTGGGATTATTACAAAGATAAAAAAGAATGCTGGCCCTGGCCTCCTGAGACTTGGGAGCTGATGCATAATTAAACAACTATGATACCAGTTAGAAACTGACCGGGTGCGTAGGAGAGGGGGGTTAACCAGAGTGGTGTGAGAGATTCAAAGGTGAAAATATCACTTTTTGCTTTTGATCAGGGAAGGGAGAGTTTGAACCATGAAGGAAAAAGACTTCCATAGGCAGAGATTAGGGGATGGTTCATCCCCAGAAAGGAGAGTGGCCTAAGCAAAGTCACTGAGGAAAGAACAAGCAAGGAGAGATGAAATGATAGGAAGTAGAATTCAACGTGTCTAAGGTTATTAGTAGACAACAAAGAGTGTGCCATAAAGCGAGGCCGGATGGGGTAGGGATCCTTGAGTACTGAGCTAAGGAACAGATACCTTATTTGGCAGGCGATAAAAAATTAGAGGTCTTTGAGCAGGAGCATGCCATGATCAGACTGATCTGTCTGGAGATTTTTCCTAGCAGTAGAATTACGGATGGACTCTGGATGGAGATAGGAGTAATTACAGGCAAGATGACTGGGTAGAAAGCTATTCTAAGAGGTAAGGAGAGACTGAAATAGGCTGGTGGTAATGAGAGCGGCATGGCAGGGATGGACTCCTGAGATATTATGGAAGCAGAAACAGCATAACTTGGTAACTGATTGGATATAGGAGTGAAGGGGAGAAAAGAATCAAGGAATACTGAGGCTTTGAGCCTGGGTAACTGGAAGGATCACGTGCTCTCACCGGACAGACAATTTAGGCAGAGATACACATTTTATAAGTGATGTCTGGGAACTACAGCAGTGGAGAATGTTCAAAACTGGCTAGTTACAAAAAAATCAATGCTGAACTTTTTTTCCTCTTTTGTGTTTTCGGCCACATTAAAAACATGGGTCATTTTTTTCCTCCTTCTTTCAAAAGTGAATGTTACATGCCCTGACTTTGAAGCAACAGCTGTATTTATTTTCTCAGTCCCTTTCAAGTATATAGCCACAAGCCTATTCTCTAAGGGGTAAACTGTGCCCTATGATAATGGGCACCTCTGGAATCAAACTAACAAGCTCCCACAGCTTTCTTAGCTTTTAAGTAAAAAAATCTAGAGTAAAAATCTTCTTTCCCTTTGCCCAAAGTCTGAATGTGTCCCACAGTAAATAATTAAAAGTCAATGAATCAAGTAATGCCCTCCTGGGAATGTGCTTAAACCTTGTGCACACAGGAGCAGTTGCTCCATTTGCTCACATCCTTTGGAGAAATCAGCTTGTAATCTTCTAGTATTTGGGTAGAAATCACTCTCGGCCAGTAGAAAAACAAGCAATGTACTAACTGAATGACTGATCATGTGTTTTATTTCTAAAGCAGTTTTATCTTGAAACTTGGTGTGAGTCTGTTAATGGGACTGGGCCAAATGGATAATTTAAAGAAAATGATCATTTTTGTGCTGTTAAAAGTAGACTGTGTGTCAGAATCATGGTGACTTTTGGGTTCGCATCCTTGCCTCTTTTTTTCTAAACCCCTACTCAGCGTCCCATAGGCTGATGATGGGATGCCCCATCTGAGCTGCACATCCCATTCACAGCCAATGTCGAAATGACCACAGTTCAGCTTCTCTGGGTGATAGCATGCAGCTTCTCACAGCTGAAACACTCAAAGATAAACACTGAGACAGTTTTGAGGGTCACCTGCTCTGAGTCACAGGAGGAGGTTTGTACCTGAATAAAGTTCGATGCTATGATGCGAAGGCGAGCAGATGAGTCCCCAGTTCTGGTCAGCAGATTGGGAAGAGTCTTCTCCACAGAGAGGGTGGTTTCAGGCTTACCAAGCTTATGCTTAGGAATGTATTGTGTGATGATCATTTTTAATAATTTCAGTGATGCTTGAAAGACCTTTGAAAAACCAGAACAACATAAAGTGCAATACAAAGCCCAGCATCCAGCTCTCCAAGAGTTTGCTTTCATTCAACAAGTGGGCATTAAACATGGTCCTTTTGCACTGGGGATGCAGGGACCAAAATGAAACAGCCTCAGTTCTCCAGGAGCTTTCATCCATTGGAAGAAGTTGGGGAGAACACATATATGGAAAAGTCAATATCAATATTTATAAAATAAGTATCAAATAACAGGAGGCATAGAAAGGGGAGCTCTAGCAATAGAAGGGGAAGCACGAAAGGGCACGGGGAGGTGGGGAAGTGGGGAGGTGGTGGTGCTGAAGGGGAACCCTGAGCACTGAGAGAGGGTTTGGGGAGGAAGAAGAACACTCCAGGTACAGGGTACCTTGTGCAAAGGCGAGGACGTGGGAAATGGACGTTGGGGTTTGGCATCGATGGCAAATGTGGACTCTTTCAGTAAAGGCTACAGAGGGCTAAAGGGGACAGTCATGAACCAACAACACTGAGGGATTCAAACCATCCTCATCCTTCTTAAATCCCTATACCACTTCTCTTAATCAGCTACAAGAACATTCCTTTTGTGCTTCAATGCTAAGAGAAGGCAAAGGCAAACCCTTGTGGGCAGGGAGAGGGCCACTTATCACATCCATCTGGACTCAGAAGAGTTTCAGCACTAACTCAAAAGGTTAAACTCATCTTTCGTATTGCTCAGGTTACATGAAAATAAAAATACAAGTCGACCATCATGCTATTTATCATGTGCGAAACAAATTTTTGTAAACTATTTAATGAAACCTGCTTTTAGGCAGTGTGGAGAAAACCAAAACTGTCTTGATGCTGTCCAACTCAAGACTAAAAAGGACTTCAGAAAAAGGCAGCTTTCCACCCTTTTTACTTAGAATTAAGGGATGTTATTATTACCTTTTTTGTTAATATATGGAGTGTGTGTGTGTGTACGTGTTCGTACTTCATTGCTGAAGAAGACCATGGCATCAAAGAAATGATGACATGACTTGGACTTGACTTTGTTTTGAGTGAGGGAGGGCTGTGCAGGTCACCAGCCTCACTTCTCCTCCAGAGCCATCTGAATCCAGTGACCAGATATTCATCAGGATGACTGGAGATGACCCAGGATGAGGCAGTTGGGGTTAAGCGACTTGCCCAACGCCACACAGCTAGTGAGTGTCAAGTGTCTGAGGTGAGATTTGGACTCAGATTCTCCTGACTCTTGTACTGGTGTTCTAGCCACTGGTTCCAGAGAACCCTAATCCTCATTTATGTAATTACTCTGGAGTTATGAAAGAAACCTATCCATTTACATACTGTCCGATCTGGTCTGGTCTATCATGCAATTACGTTGAGAATGTGGAGGCCTATTTGCCCAGCGTTAGAGAGCAGTTACTCACTGAAGGCACGAGGTCCTTGATGGCTCTTCTTATCAGAAAGATAGCGGCTCTGAGAAGGTTCTTCATCTCTTCCTTTGGGGTCCCAAGAGGCATCGTCATTAGTTTGTTATACAATGAGAGCAACGCATCTTCTCGGTATGACCAGGTCTTAGAATAAGCTCCAGCGACCTGATGCAAAGAAAAATTCTCATTTTTACATAAAATGAAAAATTAGAGTTGACGGTTGCATCTCTAGTGTGATATTATTTGGAGTTTCTTTTTGTTTATTCAAAAACGTTTAGAGTAGGAGGTTTAGAGGATGAATGAAGCACTTGAAGTCTAGGAACACTGATCGTAAAGTTACTCTAGGATAAACGTGTACTGAAGAAGAGTGATGTGAAACAGGAAAAAAACAGATGAAATGAAAGCCTTTGCCAGTAAAAAAAAAAATCAGCTTGTGAAAAACTTGATCAAGAGCAGTATTTTAGAAGACAGCAGCTCACAAAAATCCAAGAGGGTTCTTTCTGAAGGAAGAAAGCCTATTTTTTTAAATCAAGGTGAGATGATTATAGTAAACCTAGCTTTGCCCCTGGCTCTGCTTTTGAACAGAATTCAGTTCAGTTGCTTTTCGTTTATGTCTGACTCTGTGATATTTGGACTTTTAGCAGAGATACTAGAATGGTTTGCCAGTTCCTTCTTCAGCTCATTTTACAGATGAGGAAACTGAGGCAAACAGGATGAAGTGAATTACTCACGGTCACACAGCTAGTAAGTGTCTGAGGCCAGAGGTGAACTAAGGAAGATGAGAACTCCTGACTCCAGGCCCAGTACCCTACGTGCCCAGTACCCTACGTACCCAGTACCACCTTAAATTTTAGTTTTAATATCTAATAACTTTATGTATTTTATAATTAAAACATTTCCATTCACTAAGGGACTTTATAAGTCAAATTACCATTCAGATGATTAACACTACCAAGCTTTACGAGCATTTTTTTTTTTTTTTACCAGAGTTTCTCCCAGCACTTCAATGGCAGAACTGGCTTCTCTCAATGCTTTCTCGGTCAAGGGTTCTGGCTCTCCCACAATGCTACCTTTTGGAACCAGACTGACATCTTCTTCAACCTTTTCTGGTTCCACACACGTTTCTCCTTGTTGCTTAAGAACAGCTGGAAGAGGTCTTTCATCATAAGGCAATAAATCAACCTGAAAGTGAATGAAAATAAAATTATTTTAAACATTTCACATCCTCTGATCTTCTGCTCTGTGGTTTCCCCTCTATTCCCAATGCTCTCTAAATAAAGGTCATATCTGAAAGATATCTCTTTAAGCCATACTAGATGTAGAGTTTATCAACATTACTACCTTAGAACAATGCAATACACACATGACTCTTAACTCAGAAAAAGTAGATGATGGCTCTATGTACTTTAATACTTTCTATATGTAACCAAAGTGGTACAAATTCTTCCTGAATTATTTATTTACCATTAAAAGTATAAGTTCAACAAGAGATTAAATCACTAAAGCAGGGTCAAAGCAAAAAAAAAGTTAGTTGATACTGACAAATCTCCATTATTTTATTGTAATGTCAAGCTAAGTCTACGCTTGTGTCACGTCATGTCCAACTTTTCATGACCCCATCTGAGGTTTTCTTGGCAGGGATACTGAAGTAGTTTGCCTTTTCCTTCTCCATCTCATTTTACAGATGAGGAAACTGAGGCAAACAAGTGACTTGCCCAGAGTCACCCAGCCAGTAGCTGTCTGAGGCCAGATTTGAACTCCAGAAGACGAGTCTTGCCCATTCCAAGCTCATTGCTCTATTTACTGTGCCACCTAGATGGCCTCTATGCTTGGGTTAAACAATAATTCTGAGCATTTTCCTTCACTCGGTAGTCTAAAGTACCCACTTAAAGAAAGAAAACAGAGGCTAGACAGACAAGGTTTCAATTTTATTGAATGAAGAATTTATTAAGAGTCTACTACATGACTCTTTGGTCATGCCATTTCTTTTACTACTCCAATGATATACTACAGAAATACCTAGCTCTCTCATGCTTTCAAATTAATCTCTATTTATAAAACAAATCAGACATTTGTCTGTATCAAATGCACATACAACCTATGATGTGTATTTAATGGAAAATATTATGTATATAGTAAATATAAACATATCATACATAAACAGCAAATATAAATAAATATAAACACAGCCAATATAATTACAGTACAGAAGACAGATGACGGGATCACAAGCTAAGTGTGAAAGGACTGAAAGTCACATGGTCCAGCTCCTTTATTTTACAGGTGAGGAAACGGAGACCTAAAGAAATAAAGTGATTTGCCCATGCCCTTCAGGCCTCCAGTAGCAGAGCCAGGATTTGAACCCAGCCTCTCCGTCTACAAGCCAGAGTTCTTTTTCCTACACAGGTGATACAGATCAGTATAAAAGACCAAAGGGAAGTTCACAGTTAAGTCCAAAGAAGTGAACATGCTTCAGTGCACATGCTGGCCCAGGGCCTAGCACATAGTAGGTGCTCAGCAATGCTTGCTGACTGATTCATACTACGGACTAAATGAGATGCACTTGAAAACTGAGGGGAGGAGAAAGAGGGTCTCTGTGGTGTTGGTGATCAAGTCTGAATTAAATTTATCCTGATGACTCCTTTGGATCTAGGCAGGGCAATCCTGGCTTTGAGCTACTTACACTGATCTTTGATAGAGAATTTGAAGCTGACCGCTGGCCCACAGCGGCTTGCTGTTTAGGAGGAACATTCAGAGGACTGTGAAGCTGAGTCTTGGCTGGGGGGAACGCTTCCACATAGGGTTTTTCTCCAGTTCGCTCCTCTCGGTGTAATGGTGACTGTGCAGATTTCTGCTGGCAGGGGCTGGCAGAACGCACCAGAGGTGTGAGGGGAAAATCAAAAGGCTTTCGAATCTAGAAAGAGAAACAGGAACATTTAGCTTAATTTTTTTCTTCACTACATAATAACTGTCTCAGCAGCACCGAGATGAAAACCTAAAGCACACAACACATGTTAAGAGCCAGTGTTTCTGCACTGAGGATGATCTGAGTAAGTATATCAAATGCCATTCCAGCTGTATCCTCACTGTGCTGACCATACACATGGCAGCGTATAAGTACACAGAATATCAACTGATTAATTTAAGTCACAAAGCCTCTTATAAGTACAGGAATGAAGGCTATTTAATTGAGTGTTCTCTTTTGCATTTTAGTTATCTGTGCACCTGTCTACTCTTCCCCTACCACACAGTGTAGACAGCTCAAGGCCAGGGACTATGTCTTATGCATCTCTGTATCTTCAGAAAGCCTTAGGCATAACAGATATTTTTTTTAAAAAAATGCATGTCTAGTAAATGAATGATTGTTTTGTTAAATATCTGTGTTAAAAGATGTTTCTCGACCATCTGTGTAACTTCTGCCCTTCTGTCTTAAAGCTGTCATTTGGTATTGCGATTTACCATCTCCGAGTCGAGGAGGTTGTGGAGCTCCAGCTGCTGGTACACTTTGGTGCGATACTGCTCCATCTGCTGCTTCTTCTCTTTGGCCAGGTCGTAGTCTTCTTTCTCCACAGCACAACGTTTTTCCACATCGTACCTGCCGAGACGCTCCCCAACCTGAAAGGCCGAAATTCCACTTTCAATTTCAATTATCAATTCACTGGAGTGATATAAGCGTTGAGACTGTCTGTCTGCAAATATGGTCTGTACTGAGAAGGTAAAACATTACCTTGTTTTATTGACTTTTTTAGGGGAGGGGTGAGGCAACTGGGATTAAATGACTTGCTCAGGGCCACACAATTAGTAAGTGTCAAGTGTCTGAGGCCAGATTTGAAGTCAGGCCCTCCTGACTCCAGGGCCAGTGTTCTGTCTATCCACTGCACCATTTAGATGCCTCTGTTTTACTATTAACAAGCCCTCTAAAGTGCCTAAATTTCATCTTTAATTTGTATTATGCTCTAATTCTTAAATTATCTTTTCTTACAATGAACAGAAACAAAATAACAAAGCATCTTAGTATCACAGGTTGACATACAGTCCAACTCCTGGGTATTGGATATTCCACTTTTGTTAAGAGGTTTTTATTTACCTGCGCTAAGTGATGTGGCTTTTTTTTTACGTGCTCACATCAATGCATCAGGGTCAAGCCAAGCTAACTAGGCTTGATTATTTTAACTCAAGGAGGACTGTGACACTTAATAGCTGTCTAAGTCTTAGAAAAAGTCACTTAACCTCTATATGCCTCCATTTCCTTATCTGTAAAATGAGGATAATAATAGGACCTTTCTCCCAGAGCTGTTGTGAGGACCAAATAAGATCCTATTTGTAAAGCCCTTAGTATACACTGCCTAGAACACATAGGCACTATGGAAGTGTTAGCTACTGTCATTATTACAATGATTTTCTTCCTACTCAGTCTACCTTTTGCAGATCAGCAATAGCCTGTTTCAGTTTCTTGGCGTGGTCGTAGCGCTCCTTTTGGACGGCTTCTCGTTTTTTCTCATCTAACCTGCGGATTATCTGTGCTACTTCTGGATCCTGGTACATATCAAAGGCTAAATCATCCAGGGGAGAAATATAGTCAGGTTTCCTAAAGGAAAAACAGCAAATATTTTTAAAAAATAATTTTAATAATTCAATAAGCATTATTTATTGAATATTCTATAAAAGTACTTTGTGTGCTGGAAAGTACCAGATATATATGACTTATTATCATGGCTTTAGGGAATACAAAAGCAGTATAAAACATAGTCTCCACTTTCAAGGAGTCTATTATAATCTTGGGAAGCCAAGGATAACCAAAATGAAGCAATTAAAGAATAATATGTATGAATAGTTGCTAAATTGGGTGGTATAGGCTATAAAGTATAGTAAGAAATCAGACGCATAGTAGTCTTAATATATTCTGTATCTTTTAGCAACCCAATTAAGCCATGTTCCTGAGAAATAGTGCTGTATATTTCCTTCTCCATCCTCAAGTGGTTGGATTCTACACAGTCAAACTCTTACAACAAAACCAAGCCAGCTGCTACTAAGTATCTGCCACAAGTCAGATTCCATGATGTAGTGGAAAGAGCATGGGATCTGGAGTCAGACTCACTTACAAGCCTGACTTTTCCTCTTATTACCTTTGTGATCTTAGGCAAGTTGACTTGATAATAACAATAGAAGTCTATTGTCATCCCACAGCACAGAGCCAAGACATAAAGAGGATCTCTCAAAACGGAGGACAACTACCCATTTTTGGTGATTCTTATGGGCACAAATGACAAGGCAGAAGGAATCTAACAAGTACTGCCCACTACTATTAAGTCTTGAGCAAGAAAATGAAGATAGCAGGGAACAGGTTGTGGTTTCTTCAAAGTTGCCCACTAGAATCAAGAGATATAAAAAGAAAAACTGATTTGGAAAGTAAACAGTTGGCTCAGAACGTGGTATCTGACAATGGGATTTGGACTTCTGGACCACAGCTTAAAGAAATGACAGATTCCCAGTGAAAGAAAGAACAGAGCTGACAAAGGCTGTGGATAACGTATTTTCCTGAAGTGTTGCAAATTTAATGAAAAGAACTTTGAACTAGAAAGGATGGAAGGCAGAGACAACTGTCTTTGCATATCTTCTGAGCTAGATACTGGAGACAATAGTTATGAAGGTATGGTAGTTCCAGCTGTCAGGAATGCAGGGGAAACAAAACCCAATGAAGGATCTAGTAGTATACTCATGGCCTCAAACGTTTAGGTACAAATGGCTCATTTAGGAATTAAGTAAAAGGAATTAGCAAGGAGAAAAAATTAACCTTATAGGTTAGAGAACTGTCCAGATAAAAACCATGACACTGTAGATGGGGATACATTAACCCAAAGAAATAGGGTGTATAAAAAGGGGTGGGGTGAAGTAGCATTATATATTAGAGTAAGGTTATGTAGAAATTCAGGAGCTCAAGGGTGGAAGAATGGTGGAAAACATCTGAATAAAGGTCAACAATGGTGGGAGAAGCAGAAGATAACCTGTCAATGGAATATAGTATTCAGACTATGTCTGAATAGAAAGAGGCAATAAATTTGAAATTTGGGAAATGGATCCCAAGTCTGGCACAGAAGCAAGATTCAATTGTGAAGAAACACTTCAAATACCCAAACATCTGCTGGAGTACTCTTTCTCTGCCAAAAGCAGAGCAACTAACTTCCTGACTTGCTTTAATGCTAATTTCATCCTTCAAAAGCCAGAGGAACCAACAGGAGGAAATCTTCTTCTGGATGTGATACTACTAGAGATCTTGATTACAAATGACAGGAGCCTGGCGGGGCAAAGTGACCACTCCATCCTAGAGGACAGAAATGTTGTCCAGAGTCTGACATCCATCCCAAACTTGGGGAAAGGAGATTTCAAAGGGTCCAGAAGAAGGATAGAGAAAATTCCATATATTATACTCCTATAGAGGAAATTAGTAAAGAAAGGATGGGAAATTGACAAAGGAAATTCTGAAAGAAAAAAGCAATTTGTCTCAAGAGGCTTATATGGATGATGCAGAGCAGACAACCCAACCTAGATTTAAAAAAAAGAAACGTACAAAAGCCAGAAGCAAACTCAGGCAATAGGATAAATAGAAAAGTATGCCAAAGTCCTGTAGATATAATGTCAGGAATGGTAAAGCTCAGAATGAACGGACGCTATTAGGAAGCTAAGGGCAACAAGAAGGTTTTTGTTGTTTTGTTTTAAAATCTATACTGGGAGGAAAGAGAAGACAAAGAAGAAATAGCACCAAAGCTTGGAGTGGACAGGTCAGTGAGATGCTCAACGCTCATTCACTTTGATTTTCACTCTGTACTGCAATGAAGACTCAAAGTGTCTGATGGGAAACTGACATCAAAGGATGACTGAGGAAATAGCAACTGAATGCCTATTTACCTTTGATAAATTCAGATCATTTTGTCCAAATGAACTACATCCTTGTGTACTGAAAAGAAAGAAAAGAGTGAAAAATAAAAGAGGAAAAAGGGAAAAAAGAAAGAAGGAAGAAAAAAACAAGTATTTATTAAGTGTTCGCTGCATACCAAGCACTGTGCTAAGTGCTGGCAGTGCCATGGTAACAGCAATTATGATTACTGAGCTTTTGTCTGGAATATCTGAAAGATCATGGAAAACAGGAGAGGTACCACAAGTTTGGAGAAAAGCAAATGTTCTGATTTTCAAAAGAGGGAAGATAAAAGAGTCTCCAAACTACAGGCCAGTGAGCTTGACTTTGATTCCTGAGTAAATTATGTTAAGGCTCATTAAAGAGAAGGCTGGGAGCCATCTAGTAAGGAAAGCAGTAATGACAAAGAGCGAGCTGGGCTTCAGCTAGCACAGGTCACATGATTCTAACCTTATTTCCTTTTCAGACCATTATTAAACTAGTACTTGAGGTTACCTTGATTTTGGCAAGGTTCCTGATAGTGTCTCAGATTCTTCCTGTGGCAAAGATAGAGAGAGGGGAACTAGATGTTAATATGACTGAATGTATTCAAGGACCACTGCTGTTCCTGCGGCAGGAGGTCTCCAGAGGGGTGCCTCAGGGCCTGGTGCTGATCTGGGCTCTTCCACATCTGTGTCAATGACTTGGACAAAGGCAGACATGGCATGCTCAGCCAAGAGGCAGATGCCACAGAGCTGGAAGGGACGGCTAACATAATGGATGACTGAGTCAGGATCCAAAAAGATTTTGGCAGGCTAGAGCACTGAGCAGATTTAAGTGAGAAGAAATTCAACAGATATAAATGCAAAGGATTACCTCTGTTTTAAAGAAAATCAGCTTCCCAATTCCCAAGTCTGGGCAGGCAGAACCAGAAAGGGATCATCAGGGTGTTTGAGTGGACTGCAGACTGAAGATGGGTTAGGAGTGAGGGGCTAGAGGCTACAGAGAGGCACAACTTCCAGGAAGAAAGAGATGATAATTAGTCCGTCCTCTGTTCTGGCCAGAGTGCATCTCAGATACTGTCTTCAGTTCTGGGCACACTGCTTAAGATGGACACTGAGAAGTTGAGTGAGCATCAACTGAAGGAGTGAGTGAATCTGAGAGCACACATGCTCAAGAACAGAAAGGGCTGTTGTGTGGAAGGATGCAAAATGTTTCATCTGGTCTTGGATGTCAGAACCAGGAACCATGGCTAAATGATGCAAAAAAGCAAACTTGGCCTTGATGTCACAAATATACTTCCTAGAAATTGGAGCTATCCCAGAAGAGAAAGAGCTGCCTTGGGACAAGGTACGTTCCCTTTCCCTGGAGAACTTTAAGCAAAGGTTGGATAGCTGCCATCATTGAGGCCATCACAATGAGGATTATTTTTAGATATAGGTTAGACTTCATGACTTCTGTGGTCCTTCCCAAATTTAAAATTCCAAGATGCTGTGATTACCACAAAGCTTGTCTTCCCTATATCTCTGAGATTGGAGAAAACCACTAGGGGTAGAGGCCAGGATGGGGAAATGAAGAGTTTCCTTCTTCAGAGTTTTTGTGACTTTTCCTTCACCTCAGGCTACACTTTGTATTTGTGGATAAATGGCCTTGAGGCATTTGCTTGTTGCTAGTGGAGCCCTAAATCACAGGCAGAAAAGCTGGCCAGGGAGGTAGGGGTGGCAATAGTGACAACGAAACAGTCTGGCCTTCTCTCGGCTGTAAGGGCTGTGTGTCTTTAACTTCTTGGTAGCACCTTATAAACTCAATCGTCTAGACAGAAGAACAGTCTAAAGTATACGGTCATCATTGAAAGGTTAATACAATATGTTTCTTTTTTAATTACTGATCTTAATCTGTAAATATATTTATGACAATCCAATTACTGGCTTATTGAGAAATGAGGAGACTACAGGGCACACAAAACCAGGATTCTCAGATGATTCCTATCTCTGTAATAATTCAAGCTTCCTGGGAAAATGGTCACAGAAAGTCATCTTCCCAAAGAGACAACATTCTTACCCCACATATGATCCATCTAATCCCGAGTCTTCTGAGCCCTGTCCAAGATAATGGTCAATCAGCTTCTCTCTGGAGCTCTTTGGAGACAAGAAATAATTTTTTAATATCACAGAAGATGACATGCTAAAAACAGAGAAACCATGTTTTCAAGACAGCATCACTTAGTACCCTGAGAATACAAAATGGCTCACTGTCCCTTGTTCACTGGACAAAGAGCCAGAAATGCCAGATGAAAGAAAAGTTTCATTACTAATGCAGGAGTTAAAACTGGCCACCTTAGAGTAAATTTTGTTAGCTTCTTTGCACGACAGTTGAATTACACTTTTTTCCAGAAACACTTTCATTTAGAAATAATTTTTTTTCCTTTGGAATTTTACTTCCCAAACTTACAATATTGCTTTCATCACTGCAGTCTGCAGGGTCCCCAATGATATTAACTGCCACTAAAGCAACCTAAAATAAATGTAAAACAACATTAAAAAGATGAATTTAAAAGACTTAACTTCTCCATTTACCAAAAGCAAGAATGCTTAATATATAAGCTGACTGCTCACGCTGGAGGTTAGACATAAAATAATATTATATATGTTTCATGCACTTTCAAAATTTCAATTTGGTGGGGGAAGGAAGGAGAAAAAAAGAACAAAGTAAAAAATGCACAGCAGAGAACAAAAGAAAACTTACAAGGGAGTGAAGATGGACAGCTCTGAACAAAATGTGTAGTGTTTATTATATAGGCTTTCTTGAAATGGAAATTTACTGTTGTGTAATTTGAATCCTCTTATGTTCTATATGCACATGACAATGTTTTTTTTCTTTTCTTATTTTCTATTTAAGTTTTAGTATTTAAATTTATAATGTTTCTTTTTCTTTTCTTATTGTGTAATTAAGTTAAAAATAAATTAATAAAAAAAATTTAGAAATTTCAATTTCATTTAGGAAAGGAAAAACTGAAACACAAATTCACAAAAACCTTGGTTTCCACAGCAGCCAGGCCCGAAGTTGGGCTGTTAAAATTCTTTCTACTTTGTCTTTAATGCTAATAACACATCATTAATGTTTAAAAAAATCTTAAGTTCCCATCAGTCACAGATTTCAATATTTTAAGGATTCGTGGCTGTATTGGTATGGATTATTATTCTATGCCAATTATGCCTCTGGGCTTTGGGAAGTGGTTGGTATACCTGAAAAGCTCCTCACCTGGTGGCTTGCTCAAAAGTGAGAAGTTATTAATTTTGCTAAACTGGGTCTCAAATGACATACATCCCACTGTTAGGCCCTGACTCAAAGTATTTCCAGCTTGGGAAGCCCTGTCAGGGCCCTGCAATTTGTGGGCAATCTTTAATGTAGGGTCACCTCCAGACCACATATATTTCATAGGTATTATATAGAGAAAAGCAATAGAAATGAAAAGCCTAGGGGTTTACTAATTATTTGGAAATGTGTGGATGAGACTTGCTAAAATGATGGTAAATCAGAATATGGGAAATTTTAAAAGTTATGAAAATTGTTAACCACCTAACCTAAGCATTCAAGTCATGTCTCTAAGCCAGAGGGAACTACTCAAGGGAATCACAACAGCCCTGATGTCCCAGGAGACCATTCTCAATGTTTTGGAAGTGGCATAACCACCACCACTAAACAATTAAAAGTGAATGTAGCAAAATGATAAGGACCAAGCATGAACCCAAAGAAGAGATCTCAGAAGATACTCCATCCATGTCTTTGCAGAGGTGGGAGGGCTATGGTTGTACAACATTGCATGTTTTCTGACTTTTGTGATGTACGGATCAGTTTTGTTGATTATTTTAAAAATGTTATTGTTATATGGAAAGGCTCTTTGGAGAGAGGAGGAGGAAGGATGCTTGAGAGAAATAAATATTAAAAAGGTGTTAAAGCTAGTGAGGAAGACTGATTAATCTTACCTGGCTATACAAGTTGTACCTATTGACATGGTTTTTATGAAAAATCAACTTGAGAAACTGTCCTACGGCATCCACATAAACTGATTTTAGTTCTCGAGCCTTACATCCTGTCTTTTCATTGTCACAGAGAGACACGTAACTGCAAGGATCAAACAGAATTAAAGAATTTTATTTCTATAAGCATATGCAATTAAGTAAATTGTTCCTTTGTTCCTACGGATACTCAGGTTAAAAACCAAACCAAACATCCAATGCAGTGAAAACTGGGGGAAAAAAATCACCATGAGTAACTGAATTATTTTCTGGAGCAATAGACTTCTTAGGGAAAAGCTCTATATCTAAAAAGCCGAATGAGAACTAGCAATAAAAGTCAGCATAGTAATGTGATTTAAATATTTTAACAGTGCATGTGAATAAACTAACAATGTTATGTCAATATGATCCTAGTCGGCAGTTTACACAGAGAGCAATCTATATTTTATGTAGCACCAGGAACACATCCTTGAGTGATAATTCCGTTTTTAGGAATTATGTTCTTTCTAATGCATAGCTATCGCCTGTTCATGAATAGGGAATGAACTATCAGGCTAAGCCAAATTAATATTTCCGTGTTTATTAAAAGCATACAAAATGGATACTGAAGCTCTATGTCTAAGAAATAATGCAAATTTTGAAATTCAGATCATAAGATTGGCTAAAGTTAACTATTAACTTTGTACTTTCATTCTCACCCAAGTCTTCGAAACCGCTCTGCTTGATACGGTGCAAAGTATTCAGGTAAGCTGTCGCTAATGTAGAACTCAATTTTACTGGAAATCATATACTGGTGAGCAAGTAACTGAAGTTTTCGAACTCGGCATCTCTCCACCATCTGAAGGACAATTTCTTGGGGGAACTGGCAAAATCTGAAAGAAAATGTTTCTTCTCTGAACTATCACTGCAAATTAAGTTTGTATTTATAGACCTGCCCTCTAGATATCACTTGACCTGAGAGTTTTCAGTGAAACTTTCTGAAATCCCTAACTTCCTAAATAAGCAAAGTATGTTAGGATCAAAAGATTCCATCTAGGAGTGAATGCCCTCTAAAGGATGCCAGAAGAACTTGACTGAAGGGACTGAGTATGTTTACCCCAGGGAAGAAGAGACCAAGTGGGGATATTATTGTTCTTTTCAAGAATATGAACAGCTGTTCATGTGGAAGAAAGGTTAGAGTCACTCTTGGTCTGAGGCCTAACGAGGAGCAATATGGAAAAGCCACAAAGAGACAACAGATTGGGCTTCTGAGCTTGCAGAGTTAACTCTGCCCCAATCTTGGGAGACTTCTTTCCCTGGCCTTCCAGGGACATGTTTGACCTCAGGGAATTTGCTTGTGCTGAAGTCAGGGGGCCATTGGGAGACACTCAGCTGAACTTCAGTGGTAAACAAGCAGTATGCATTTTATGTAGGTAAATGGTTCAGAGTCAAGGCAAGTCTAGGTATTGCCCACCTTAAGAAAACATGCTACCAACTTACAAAAAGAGAGATCTCCGGTATTATCAGAATTTGTTCATTAGTTTCAGTCACATCCAGCTCTCTGTGATCCCATTTGGGGTTTTCTTGGCAGAGACATTAGAGTGGTTTGTCATTTCCTTCTCCAGCTCATTTTATAGATGAAGAAACTAAGGCAAATAGGGTAAAGTGACTTGCCCAGGGTCATACAGCTAGTGTGGCTGAGGCCAGATGTGAACTCAAGAAGAGGAGTCTTTCTGACTTCAAGAGCCCAGGGTCATCTTGAAACCACCATAAAATGCCAGAGGAAGACTTTAGAAACTGACAAAAAGGTGATTCAGTTTAAAACAAGTCAACTTGTACTCAACTTTTTAACATGACATATGCTTGTATGAATCATTTTAACATGTCAAATGCAGGAATTTCCACTCAGATCTGAGAAACAAATCTCCTTCCTTGGATTGTAAGAAAACTGGTCAGATACACCCAAGAACACAGAACAGGCCAACTACAGAAATAGTACAACGAGGCATTATAAGGATGACATAGCCATGGAAAAAAGACCACTCTCTTGAAGAAAAAGTAACCCAGAAAGAGGACTCAAGATTTCAGAAACAGACTGAAAGCAGAGATTTGGTAGTAGGATAAGGAACACTTAAATATGTTTCAAGACACAGTTGAAATACATCTCTCACGAGGTGGGGTGTTATTTAAAGGCAGTTAGGTTACTATCAATTAAACTGCAGTGGAGGTGGGTCTTATGACTTCACAGACTCTTGATCATTTGATTTACAATGAAATTAGAGGTCTAGAATTCAAGACAACACACTGTCCCTAAGTAACAGTTACCTCACCCTCCATTTCTTTTTCATTCATAATACCTTGGTGATCTCCATCCATTAACAGTTGGTGCATGGACCATTAATTCTTTTGCACTGAAACCATCTTCATGTCCAGATGAACTGATGACTACAAACCCAATCTTGTGTGGCATTCTGTACAGTTGGGCTGTTCATAAAAATAAACAAGATTTTTAAAAGTAAAAACCCCATAGAAATAATAGAATTATGACAATATTTGTTATTAATTCCCATCATGACTTAATTTAAATACGATGTAATTCAGCCTAAATTCAGGAAAACAAAATTAAAATAATTATCGAGAATCATTTTTCTTTAAAATACTTTCTAAACATTATCTTTTCATCAACCTATTTCTATAGATAGCTTTAACTTTATTATATAAAGTAGTGTTAATTTTTGCTTTATCTTTTCTAAAGCTAACAAAGTTAGATGGGCTATGTAAGGAGAAAAGATAATTTAACCAATGAGACAATTATTTCCTAAAGGAAAGACAGTAGAGAAGAAAAAAGCAGTAAAGTAGGGATTAATCAGAATTCCAGCCTAAAAATGTGTTGAACTCAATTTCACTGAACAATGATTATTCAATTTTCAGGTCAATGTATTTGGAAAGCAAAGAAGAACTCATGAGTAAAATCTTCTCACAAGCAGGCAGTGAATTTAAATCTAAATTCTTTCTACTAAACCCAAATATATATCACATATATACATATACATACATACATATATTACATACATATATAAAAATATATATAAAATTACCTGATGATTTTCTGTCAATTCTAGCAAAAGGATAAGATCATTGGAAACAGTATGGTATGATGCAGAGTGCTGGACTTGGAGGCAGGAAGACTTGCCTTCAAATCCAGCCTCTAAAACACTTCTTAGTTTCATATTTTGCCCATGGGCGTTTAATATCTAAGCTTCCTTATCTGTAAAATGGGAATGATATCTATATCTTCCTCAGAGGGCTGCTATGGGGTCTAAATGAAGTCATGGAAGTCAAGAACTGTTCAAATATTAACAAGCTGTGGAAATGACGGCTACTGTCACTGCTTTTGCTGTCAGCGATGACCTTCACTTAACCGAGCCTCAGTTTCTTCACCTATAAAATGGCATGATCACTGTCTGCTCGACCTGACAGGCTGTTGTAAGGCTCCAATAATAGTGCACATTCAAGTGCTTTATAGGTTATAAAACACTGTATGAGAGTGTAAGGTAAATCTGGCACTGGGGATGTTTACTGGACTGCATGAATACTAGTAAATGAAAACCAGACTGCCCACCCTGATTAAAGATCTAGTCTGGGTTGTACTTATTGCCATGGAGGCTAATGATGCTGCTAACATACTCCACAAGATTCAGTTTTGCTGGCGTGAGGCCTCCTGCTACCAACTGAGATCCCAATCTCTCTGCTGTTACAGCAGTTGTGAAACAAAACTATTCCCTGGTGGCTGGCCTGCCTTCCGATCAGCCTCTGACTTTGGCTAGGATGGCCTTTAGACAATGAAGGTGCTATGCCCATAATCAAAGCCTTTCCAGCCTGCTCCAACCTGCCAGAGATAGTTCCCCACTGATACAGCCTCCAGAGTTCTAAGTGAGCACCATGCTGAGGCAACTAATGTAGCATGACTTCAGAGTATTCATTTTTTAACTTTTTTCTTTATTTTTAGGTTCAAATACTCTCCTCCATTCTCCTCCTCTAACATAGAGAAGGGAAGAAAAATTACACACATGAAGCATATACGTAAAACATGTTTGCATATTAGCCTTGAGAACTACAACTTTATCAAAGGACAATAATGATAAGAATTGCGTTGATGATAAAGCTATGCAAAAGTTACTACAGGATGGCATGAAAATACAAAACAATGCTGAATATATTCAGCTAAACCACAGCAATGAAAGGAGGCATTAAGGAAATCAGTAATGGCCTGATTTTAGAAAATGTTCAGTACCAGAGAATGAGGAAGGGCATCACTGAAAAATGTTATTAGCAATGACTAAAGATTTGAAATCATCCATCCAAACAAGATGTCAGCATTTCTGAATCCAAGTCCCCTCCAGATGCCTCTTCAGCTTCTGGAAGTGACCCAATGCTCTGAGAAGCTATGGCATCAAAACGTGAGCTTTAGTAAGCCATCTCACTAACACAGCACACCATGTGGTGTGTGTGTCCTCTGAGGACCAGCTGGGAGGAGACCATGTAGTGACTTTTTTTTTTCAAATACAGCATCTAATTGTCTACTAAAGTTGTGTGTATGTGTGTTTGTGCACGTGGTGTATGAGTGGAGTATGTGAGTGTGTGATGTACGTATGGTATATATTCATGTGTGAGGCATGTTTGTGCGAGGCATGTTTGTGTGAGGTGTGCATGTCAACATGTACAGTATGTATTGTATGTGAGTGGTATGTATTTATGTGAGTGTGCACGTGGTAGGGTAAGGGATGTGGACTTTGCAATGGGAATTGATGGAGCAGACATGTAACTGAAACCAGGTTTTCCAAAATTATTTGAGACTTCTGAAGAAATGGAAAAACCTATCAAAATAGAAATCCCACATTGATAGGACATGATGTGGTTGCTAAAGTGCTTTGCCTACCTTTTCTAATCTGACCCTCTGAAGTGGGGAAAAGAAGGGTCTATTTGTATTTTACCAATGAAGAAAGTCTGGCTTAGAGAGGCTAAGAAACCCACGAATGGTTACACAGTATGGGGTCAGAGGAGGAGTCCAGACTTGTTCCAGATTTTCAGACTCCAAAGCCAATGTTTTTTTTTCTTTTTTTCACTTCTCCATTTATGGTTTTTTAGAACCTTTTGAGTAACACTGTTATTACAATTAATTATGTGAAAGCATCCCCTTCTTGTCCTGGCACATCTAGCAACATCCATATGATATACCCAAGAGCTCTCTTTCTGTGAGTCCCCCAAGCACTGCGCAGATTGCTTGGGCAGTAATTATATCCACAACTAGAACAAGTAAAGTTGCTTTTACAGGCCAGAAAAAGAATACCATCAACATTCTGCAAGAATCCAAGCTTTGCTAAATAGTTATTAGAACAGACTTCCGGCCCACAGGGCCTGCTGCATCCCATGCAACCACATGTCGGTTTGTTATATTACTCAGCAATATTCTTAAGGAACAAGTGTCAGATTCTTCCTGGGCATTTCTATTAGGCCCTTGCAGTAGTATTAGTACCCAATGGTAAAAGGCAAACAAATTTTTCCTTCATGTAAAGTCTATTTTATGCATTTGGTTTTATCTGTATGGTTAGAGATTACCTAGACAATCCAATTTAGCAACAAATAACATGATACAAGAAAAACAAAACCTATTTCCCCCTTTTCTTTTCAAGAAAATTTAAATTTTGTACAAGGAAACATCAATACTTTAGTATCAAGCAATTTTATGGACTCAAAGAAATTGAAAAGTCTATAGCTCAGATCTCCAAAGGCTCCATAACCTAACAAAGGTGAGGTAAGAGGAGCTATTTTTTATAAAAATGAAAGAGCTGGTTAGGATCTGGAGCTGAGAACAGAATCTGTGACAACTTACATGCAATTCTAATTTACTACAACAAAGTGCCTGTGTGCCCAGAAGAAATTCAAGGAAGCATGAAGAGGAAAAGAAAATCGATTCTATATACAATGAATGAATTTGGAGGCACTGCGGATCACACACATGCTAGATGCTATGTGGGCAGGTGACCAAAGTACAAACTGAAAACTTTCACTTTCAGATCACCTGGTGAACTGCTCTAGTACCTTAAGTATTTTTGATGCTACTGAGAGGGTCAAATGAGAAGCTGCCAATGTAAGGTCTGGCAGGAGGGGTTCCTGGTGGGAAGACTCTTCTGCCAAAGCAGGTATGAGCCCTTCAGCATATGATGGCCTTAAGCCCCCTATACACTTTTCAGGCATGGGACACATCTAGATACTTACTACGGAGCCACACTTGGCCCAGGTGGGTGATAATCCTTCTAGTGATACAGATGGCAATGCTTGCATGCCTTGGACATGCATTCTTAACTTGGGGTGTGTGACATTTTTTTAATTAGTATTGTGGTAACTGTATTTTGAGAGAATTGGTTTCCTTTGTAATCCTATGCATTTTTGGTAGTTAAAAGCATGATTCAAAGGAGTCCAAAGACTTCCCCAGACTGCTTAAAAGGCACAAAAAAGGTTAAGAAGTTCTTCCTTGGGAGATGGTTTCCTGAACTTTGGTGACCAAAGAAGATAAGCCATCCCTTTGAAGCCAACCCCCATGAGTCTCTGTGCCAAGCCAGGCTAGTTCTAGGACAAGAAACATACTGTTCACTGAGGGCTTCCCCTTGAAGCCTTTCCAGATTACTGAGGATTGCCAGAGCTCAGGCTTCAAGCATGCCATGAGACATCAGAGGGCCAAAATTGGTGGAGGACATAGTACAAAGGGACTAGGAAAATACTCTGCAAAAAGGACATGACCATGTCTTCACTATCCCGAGATGGGAGGGAGATACTCTCCAGTTCTCTCTGAAATTCTCCTTCTCCAAAAGGGAATACTAGAAACCCTGAGCCCTAAGGAGATACAGCAAAATGAGGGGGGAAAGTCAAAGTCCTCCACCTCCCATGTCAATAACCCTTTAGGTTTTACCAAGTATTTTCTTCATAACCTGTGAGGCAGGTACTACAGGTATTACAGTTCTCATTTTACAGCTCAAGAAATTAAGGCTCTGACAGGTTGCTCCTTAGGATCAAAAACTTAGAACTGGGAGGGGCCTTAGAGAAAGGACATGAATTCTAACACTTTCATTTTACGGATAAAGAAACTGAGGCATAGAATTAATTACTTGCTCAGGGTCATACAACCAATAAGTGTCTAAGGCAGGATTGAACCTAGGGCCCTACCCAATACACCAGCACAGCTAACAAGTATCTGGGGTGGGATCCACTTTCTGACTCTACATCTGGTGCGTTTTCCACTTACCTACATTGCCTCTCAGTCACCCTTAGTTCCTTAGAGCAAGAGCTGTATACAGCAAGACTACATTTGTAAACACTTGAACGGTGTACAAAGTGTGAGCAAGATTGCACAAGCATTTTAAATCCCATTTTACAGATAAAGAAACTAAATGTCCAAGAGAAGAAGACTTATTCACAGTTACATAGTAACCAGTGAGTTAAATTGCAGAGATATGGGACTGAAATTCAGATCTCCTAATTCCAAAACTTATATTCCTCCACTACTACGAGGAAGTATCTGGGGTTTTCTTGGCAAAGATTCTGGAGTGATCTGTCATTTCCTTCATCAGCTCATTTTACAGATGAGGTAACTGAGGCAAAAGGAGTGAAGTGATTTGTCCAGGGTCCCACAGCTAGTAAGTGTCTGAGGCTGGATTTGAACTCAGGAAGATGAGATGCACTATGGCGGCACCTAGCTGCCATATCTGTACTGCATTGATGAGTTCTATTTATCAGCTCCTCAAAGAGGCTCAAAATCTGAGTGACCTGGGGCAAGTCCTTCCATGACTGGAGCTGAGCTCTTTTTCTCAGGTGATTCAAGGATGGAGTAGACAGCCTCCTCAAAGACTGTCTTGAGCCCCAGACCATGGTTTAGAAAATCCCATGAGTCAGAGGGATAGCAGGGACCTTGAAGGCATTCTGCAGCCAAACTTTTTCACTGTGCAGCTGAGGAAAAGGAGTTTGCTAGGAGAGGAGTGATCTGGCTAAGG
The DNA here is from genome assembly GCF_028372415.1 of Notamacropus eugenii. Taxonomy (NCBI): domain Eukaryota; kingdom Metazoa; phylum Chordata; class Mammalia; order Diprotodontia; family Macropodidae; genus Notamacropus; species Notamacropus eugenii. The sequence goes on from NC_092876.1 coordinate 40,329,256, forward strand.
TCACACTGTAAACTGGAATTTGGACTCCTACCTTACACTCTCTTTTGCTATCCCACAGGCCTCTAAGGGTGTCAAATGACTGGGGTGAAATAGGAGCAGAGGATTCTGGTCCTGGGGGAATCTTGGAGAGGAGCTGGTTTTACCCACAGGACCAGACTCTATCAGGAACTAACAGCAGAAATGCTCTCAGGATGCAGGGCTCCTCCAAAATATCACTAGGAACTGGCACTGGAGACTCACTGTTAGATCTGGAAGGGCCTTTAAAGACCAAGTTCACAGCACTGGTTCTGGATATGGAGAAACTGGCCTGGGTTGAGGGAGGGCTTCAAGGTCCTGCTACTAACCACCAGGAAAGCAGAGATGGATCCTGGGTCTCTGCAGCCTGACAGAACTGAAATAGACCGGAATTTAGTCTGAAGAGGATTTGTGCTCAAATCCCAGCTAGGTCATGTACAGGTGTAGCTCCCTGTGTAGCTCTGGCCAAGTGGCTTCCCCTCTCTGGGGTTAATTTTCCTAATTTGTTAAATGAGAGAGTTGGCCTAACTCAGATTTAGACCTTGGAAAGGACTCGGAAGTTCAACCTCCTTATCTGACAGATGAGATCACCCAAGGCTGAGAGAGGTGATGTGATCTGCCCAAGGTCACCTAAGGTTTCAAAGCTGGGTCCTGTGACTCCAAAGCCAGCGCTTTTCATTGGCTCACCTTGCTGTCACTCAGGTCCCTTCCAGCTCTAAATTCTTTGAACAGAATTAAAGGCCTTGAAGAAAGCATGAATTAGAAGTGGCTTTGAATTCTGAGTTCAAATTCAGCCTGACACACTTACTGGCAGTGTGACTCTAAGAAAGTTATTTAATCTCTGGTTGCTTCAACTTCCTCAACTGTACAATGAGGATGATAACAGCACCCACCTCCCAGGGTTGCTGCCAGGATCAAATGAGATAATTGCAAAGTCCTCAGCACAGTGCCTGGCACATAGTAGCTACTTATTTAACAAATGCTTATTCCAAGTATAACCTATATCTGCTTGCTTAACATCTCAGGGAAGGGGGAAGGGGAGAGAGAGAGAGGGAGAGAGACAGAAAATTCAGAATTGAAAACTTGAAAAAATTTTTTAAAATAATTTTTAACAATTGCGGAGAAAATTTATCTCTACGTATTTTTAACAAGATAATAAATGCTTGTTTCCTTTTCTCTTCCCTTGGGTCTGCCACTACGTCGTACAGTAATGCTATCTTGGCCTAGTCAACTTCTCTTCAATGGGACTGTTTTCCTATCTGTAAGATGAGATGGCTGGAATCACACACAGGACCCTGCGTTCAAATTCCCTGTCACCTTACAATTCTCTTCCTCTCCCTAGGCCTCAGTTTTCCTATCTACAAAAGGAGAAGGATCTCAGCCCCCATTCCTGAACTACCACTAACTTCCTTGCCTCACCTTAAAAGGTTCTGTAAAAGAAGTTCCCTCCCCTCAACAGACCTCATTTTTCTCTGTAAAAGACTTAGGTAAAAGTAGATAATCTATAATTCTATATGACTTCCAGGCTAGGACACTTACCTCACTCTTGTTACTTGTATACACTGATTTAACTACTGACTGCTTAACTGTGCTTGTGCAGGGGGAGGGCAGGGCTGGGAACAGAGGGCCTCCCAAAACCCTGTCACCTCCATTAATCCAAGGTTCTCCTCAGCTGACACAGGCATGGGGTGGCGCCACCTCTACCTCTGACCCTCTCTGGCCCTAAGTCACTGTTAGGCCGGGGGTCTTCTTCACCACATCATTGCCACTACCTAACTACAGCCACATCCCAGTGCTCAGGACTGGATGGGGTGGAGGGTGACAGGTAGAGCAGATGACAGGAGACATAATCTCTAAAGTCCCTTCCAACTCAGATGGTCTCTGCCTCTTGATGTCCAGGTCTCATTCCATCAGCCCACTTCACAATAAACACCACTGCCAGGTCCTCAGGGAAGGAAGGCTCATGGGACTGAGGGCTGCGGGGTGAGGGTGGGGATCTGGCAAGCAGGGCTGTAATGGGGTTAAAAATGGTCCCTAAGATCCCTTCCCGATGGGCCAAACCTATGGTCCTGCACGACTCCCAGGGCAGGGTTCATTCCACCTGCCCGCTACACACCGGCTAACTATGGACTGATTAACTAGGGCCACTTGCCTGGCAGAGGCGGGGGTTGGGCAGGCATGACTGGGGTGGGGCTCCCATGGTCTTTAAGGTCTCTTCCTCCCCTTTCCCCTTCCCCCCACCCTATTTCATCCCGGGAATGGATTGGAACAGGAAAGGCACGGCTGGAATGGTCTTGGGGGTCCCCACCAGCTGTGATAACCCATAATTCCCATCTCTCCCCTCCCCCAACCAGGGCCCTCCCCCCCCAGCAGGTCATGGGGGCAGGCAGGGCTGGACTGGGGCCCGAGATGGTCTTGGGGGTCCCCGCCAGCTCTGATAACCATGACTCCCATCTCTCCCCTCCTCCAACCAGCCCCCCCAACAGGTCATGGGGGAAGGGGAGGGGCAGCCAGGGCTGGACTGGGGCCCGAGATGGTCTTGGGGGTCCCCGCCAGCTCTGATAACCATGACTCCCATTCCTCTCCTCTCCCAGTCAGGCCCCCCCGCGCGGAGGATGGGGTGGGGGAGGGGGAAGGGGCGGGGCCCGCCCGGGCGGCGGAAGGGAAGGAGGCCTGGCGCGAGGAAGCCCTGGGGGGGGGGGGCGGAAAGAGGGTTTTTGCTTTTAACGTTTCTCCCCCCGACCACCTACTCAGCAGCAGCAGCCGCGGCCGCCGCTCCCGTCCGCCGAGCGCAGGCACAGGCCTCGACGCCTCCTCCTCCGCCGCCCCCGGCGGCCCGGCACCAGTACCTCGGAGCGGCAGCCGCTGCCACCTCCGCCCATCGCCTGGGCCAGCGCCGCGGCTCTCATGACAACCGAGCCCGGGCCTGGAGGGCGGGGGTCCCCGCGCGTACGCGCCTACGCACGCTCCTCCCTCGCCTTCCTCCCCTCCCCGGCCTCTCCAGCCGCGCACCTGCGCAGAGGGGAGGAGGCTCTCCGGCGCCTTCTGGGGAGTGTAGTTTCCTTTCTCTCCTCTCGCCTCGCCGGGTCCACTGTGCAGTTGCGCAGAGGGACCAAACCGCAGAGTCTTCTGGGTAATGTAGTTTCTCCCCAAAGGGCAAGGTGACTTGCTTTTTAGCTGTTTTATGCCGTGACTGCGCTAGCCCCAGTCCCCGCGGACCGGCTGACTGGGTAGCGTACCTGGGTCCGGTCGGCTCGGTCGAGCAATTCTTCGGCTCGGCCCCGAGAAAGGTGTTTCTGCCGACGTCTGCAATGTCCAAGAGGCCCCGGACCTTCAAGCTGCGGGCGCTCCACAGCCAGGACAAATACGGGGTGGCGGGAAAGAACTGCCAGGAAGTGTTGCTGAAAGGATGTCAGAAATTCCAGGTCCTCCAGCTGCGCCTCCTTTTCCGTCTCTTTCTCCTTCCTCCGGTCCCCTGTGGCCTCGAGGAGCTCGGGGGGGCACCCCTTCTTTGTTTCCGCGGCCGATCCCGCGGCACCAGCCTCTGACCCTCCCCGCTGCCCCCCGCCGGGGCGGTCCTGGGCTTCGGGAGGAGGCGGGAGCTACAGCTCGCAGGCAGATGGGAGTCACAGCTGCCATTCCGGGGGCCGGGAGGAGAGGGGAGTCGGCTCTCGGCTGGGCTCTGGGCAGCCCTCTTTGGGGTCCGCGGGGATCCGCCCTGCAGACGAGCTCTCGAGAGGGGCAGATCTTGGGTCCGGGTGCAGGAGACCGGGCATGCCCTTCCCGGGGGCCGCAGATGCTCTGACAGCCCCCTTCATATGAAGCCTCCTTAGACCATCCCCAGGCTGGCTAGCCCACTCGCTTGAGGGGCCGCATATGCTCTGACAGCCCCCTTCATGCCTGCTCAGACCATCCCCAGACTGGCTAGCCCACTGGCTCGAGGGGCCGCAGAGGCTCTGACAGCCCCCTTCATGCCTGCTCAGACCATCCCCAGACTGGTTAGCCCACTGGCTCGAGGGGCCGCAGAGGCTCTGACAGCCCCCTTCATGCCTCCTTAGACCATCCCCAGGCTGGCTAGCCCACTCGCTTGAGGGGCCGCAGATGCTCTGACAGCCCCCTTCATGCCTGCTCAGACCATCCCCAGGCTGGCTAGCCCACTCGCTTGAGGGGCCGCAGATGCTCTGACAGCCCCCTTCATGCCTCCTTAGACCATCCCCAGACTGGCTAGCCCACTCGCTCGAGGCTGGATTCCAGTGGCATCATTTAGCGTTGTCTGAAGAACTCCATATAGCTAATTAGCTGGCGCAAGGCCTGAGTTCAAATCCTGCCTTAGACACTAGGAAGAGTCCACTTTCCTCCTTTGTGAAATGGACATAATAATAGCGCCTACCTCAGACTGAGCTGTCATGAGACTCAGACGAAAATGTAAAGCCTTGGCAACCCAGATAAAGTACTCTGGGTAAATAAAAGCTAGTTATGTTATTATATATCTCAGCTTCCTGGTGGCCTTTGGGGTCCCCTCTAGCTTTAGATCTTTGAGTTTTAATACACTAATAGTTAATAACAGGTAGCATTTGTAAACGTTTAGGTATGCAAAGTGCTTAGCACATGTCATCTCATTTGATCCTCACAACCACTTATCTTAAGAGATGAGGAGACAGAAGCAGAGATATTTGGGTGAAGTATTTGAAATAGGATTTGAATTAAGGCAGTCCTGACTTCACCAGCCCTCTCTTCCATGGAACAACCACCTTGGCAGGTAGATGCAAGTCATAATAGCTAAGAGTTATTTATATAATATAGTGCTTTAAGAGTTGTGAAATGCTTTGCATAGGTTATTTAATGCTCACAACAAACCTGTGTGCTAGGAGCTTTTATTACTCATATTTTACAGATGAGGAAACTGAGGCACAGAACTATTAAGTGACTTATCCAGCGTCACTTGATTATTAAGTACCTGAGGTAGGATTTGAATTTTCACTTTCCTAACAACACCTAACACCTTCAACTGCAAGGATTTATTTCCCTCCCTTGATTGGTGGGGCTGAGGCCCTTAGGGGGTATAAGATGCTTTTTTTTTTCTCTCTCAAACACAGGATTTAGAACTAGAAGGGTCTTTGGAGATGATCTAGCCTTGGTGGTATCATATTCAGATAGAAACTAGGCCACTAAACTGTATATAAGGATTCACAGGGGCAGCATATTGACTTAGAAAAGCATGTTAAGATTTGTTATTCAGTAATGTCTCAGCTTTTTTGGGTTTTGTTAGTGGTTTGCTGTTTCCTTCTCCAACTCATTTTTCAGGTGAGGAAACTGAGACAAACAGTTGCCCAGGAACACACAGCTAGTAATTTTCTGAGGGCAGATTTGAACTCGAATTTTCTTTACTGTAGGCCCAGTGCTCTATGCACTTCACCTCTGAGATGCCCACATGCTAACATTATCTGCATTCTATTGCATTTTCATTTACTTTGTTAAATGATTTCCAATTACAGTTTAATCTCATTCAGGTTGTGCTTTTCCACTTTAGTTCTCTCATGTTTGACACCTCTGATCTAGTCCAATCCTCTCTCATTTTAATTTTAGTTCAATAAACATTTATTAAGTGCATATGCTAGGCCCTGGAGCCTCAAAGACCAATATTAAGTAGCCCTTGCCCTCAGGGAGCTTATGTTTTCTTGGGGAAAGGGATCAACATAGACACACAGCTAAGAAAACACAAAATATATGCAAACTGAATACAAAATATTTTAAGGGCCACTCACAATTGGGGGCTTGAGCCCAGCCTTGAAGGGAGTTGGGAATTCCAAGAGACAGATCAGAACAGGAGAACATTCCAGGCACAAGGTGGGAGCTGCCCAGAGAGTTTCAATCACTCTGTTTTTTGGGGTGTGTGTGTGTGTGTGTGTGTGGGTGTGGGTGTGAGTGTGGGTGTGTGTATTCATGAGAGACAGATGCAGACAGACAGAGACTGATAGACACACTGTGGGCAAATCACTTCACTTTCCTCACATGAGGTCCCTTCTAGCTCTAGAGTCATGATCCTAAGGCACCTAACCTCCTTGTGCTTCATTTACCTCACCAGTAAAATGAATGGGTTGGACTAAATGACCTCTGCAATTGTCATGCCAGTTCTAGCTCTGGGAGCCTCTGATCTATTTAGTCATTATGTTGGATGAAATTCTAGAGACCTTGAGCAAGTCACTCAACTCTTTTTGGAGCCTCAGTTACCTCATCTGTGAAATGGGATGTCAAACCTGACTGAATTGCCTTCCTCTGAGTATTTTGCTTCATTTTAAAGCATTTTACTTTCCTTTGCTCATTTCTATATAATTATTGCAGATAGAAAAACTTCAATTCCCATCCCACTTTCCCTTTGCTTTTGGGTAGTATTATATGCTAGGAAACCAAGTAAATAAAACTGTTTTTCTCACATCTCTCCCTTCTTGCCTCACCAACAGCTTCCTATTTCTGGCTGCCGCCTGTGTTTGTATGAAGATGGCACCGAACTCACCGAAGGCTACTTCCAGAGCCTCCCTGACAACACCGAGCTCATGCTTCTGACCCCTGGACAGGCCTGGCAGGGCTGTAAGTAGTAGCCTGTACAGCCTGTACGGACTCCTGTCACTGAAATAGATAAGACTTGGGACAGTCATGCAATGGGGACTCCCAGGTGGCAGTCAAATGTGGGAGGAAGTCACTTTCAGGCAAGCTGAGCTATGTGTTACTCTTGTAGTAAACTTGTAAAAGATCAGGTGCTACCTATAATCAGAGGGGCCCAAGAACTGTATTTGGCATGCCCATTACTTTAAGAATCTTTTCAAAGAGGAAATAGACTGGACACTTTGTTACCCTCAAGTTTGATTCCATGCTGGAACTCAGACATAGTACTAATCTTTATGCAGCACTTCCTTATATCTGTGCCTTTATGAACCTCATGGGTCCAAAGAACAGTGCTTGGCACATAATAAGCAGGTAATAAATACCATCTTCCTTCCTCCCTCCCTCCCTCCTTCCTTCCTTCCTTCCTTCCTTCCTTCCTTCCTTCCTTCCTTCCTTCCTTCCTTCCTTCCTTCCTTTGTTCCTTTCTATCTATCCTTCCTTCCTTGTCTTTTCATCTATCTATCTGAAAAACAACAAAATATATCAAAAGAAGGGATTATCTGTTTTTCTACAGGCAGCTATGTGATGCAGTGGATAGAGTGCTGGACTTGGAGTCAGGAAGACCTGAATTCACATCTGGCCTCAGACACTTACTAGCTCTTTGTCCCTGGGCAAGTCACTTCACCCTGTTTGCCTCAGTTTCCTCATCTGTCAAATGATCTAGAGAAGGAAATGGCAAACCGCTCCAGTAGCCGTGTCAAGAAAACCTCAACTGTGTTCACAAAGAGTTGACCATGACTGAACATCAAGATCTATCTTTCCAACTCATTCATCCATCCATCTATCTATCTAGCCAGCCAGCTTTCTCTACAGGACTAAAGTAGTCATCCTTTAGTATCATAACTAAGATAGTAGATTCAGAATAGGGATCCTCCTCCTTCTCCACAGATTTAACACCTTACTAGTTCAATTTCACAGATGACACGAAACAAAATAAACAAAAAAAAATTAAAGTATCATTTATTTAATTGGTATTTCTGCCAAGTCCCATGATAGGATTTTTAAAAACATGGAATCAGTAAATATTTCCCTGCAGAGTTTTTACTATTTCCAGTGATCACTTTTTTGTCTCCAAGGAAGTCATAAAATATACAATATGTAAATTTTGCAAATGAATTTTTTAAAATTTAAAGGAGCTATCCGCTGGCTTCTGGATCTCTAATAGACATTGTGTGACAATGATTAGAATATGTAAATTTTACAAAATAAATATTCAATAGTTATTTTCTCTTTTTTTTTGTTTACTAATTTTTTTTATTAATTTTTTACATTTATTTTCACACAATTTTGGGTTACAAATTTTCTCCCCTTTTATCCCCTCCCCCCCCCAAACCCGAGCTTTCTAATTGCCCCTGTGACCTATCTGCTCTCTCCTCTATCCTCCCTCCCTGCCCTTGTCTCCGTCTTCTCTTTTGTCTTGTAGGACCAGATAGCTTTCTTGACCCCTTAACCTGTATTTCTTGTTACCCAGTGGTAAGAACATTACATTTGGTCCTAACACTTTGAGTTCCAACTTCTTTAGCTCCCTCCCTCTCCACCCCTTCCCCTTGAAAGACAGGCAATTCAATATAGGCCATATCTGTTTAGTTTTGCAAATGATTTCCATACTATCAATAGTTATTTTCACAAAGCAGCAGGTTTTATATTTACCTATGAGCAGATTTCTTTAATCTATATATTTTTCTGTCTCTTCCATCTAACTATCTAGTAATCCATCTGTCTCTATCCATACATCCAACTATATATCCATTTACCCATTATCCATCTATCCATCTTATCTATCTACCCTTCTCTTACCTTTCTATTTATCCATCCATTCATTTATCCTTTTATCTGTTCATCTATTTATTATCTATCTATGTATCTGTCTATCTCTCATGGTAGGGAACAAAGACCAACCATCAATAATCATAATCCCACAGCAGAGGCAATTGGCATAGGGATAGAATGCTGAACCTAGAAGGAGAAGAGACTTGCTTTTGAATCTTACTTCCAGCACCTTCAGCGAGATCCTGGGCAAGGTACTTAACCTTTCAAGGCCTGGTTCCTCACTTATAAAAGAGAGATCACCTGCCTCTGTTCTTTTGTTGTCCTGACTCTTTGTGATCTCTTTCTTTAGGGTTTTCTTGGCAAATATACTATCTAGAGTGGTTTGCTATTTCCTTCTCCATCTCTTTTTTTTGTAGTGAGGAAACTGAGGCAAACAAGGTTAAGTAACTTGTTCAGGGTCACACAGCTAATAAGTGTCTGAGGCCAGATTTGAACTCATGAAGACATGAACCTTCCTGATTCCAAGCCTAGTGCATTGTAAATGAAATAATGGATATATGTTCTGTAAATCCTAAAACTGCTATATAATCAAGGGAGTTGGGTATAATAGAGGGCAGGATTCATCATCGGAGTTCCAGGTTCAAATCCTAGCCCTTCTGCTTTCTATGGCTTGGAAAAGTCACTTCACCTCTAGGTCTGTTTCTTCATCCATAAAATGAGGGAGTTGAACTAAATGGCCTTTGAGGTGCCTTTTAGGTCCAAATTGATGGCTCTATGAATTGCTAGCTATTATTCTTATTGAAAGACCAATACATTTTTCTATTTCCCATCTGATCACTGTTAATGAGTACTTTCTTTTCAAAGAAAATGCCAGTTTTCTTCCCTTAAATTTCAGTTGTACAGCCTTTTGCATAAAAGAGAATTATGTTTAATGAGGCTTTAACTGATGTATCCTAAAAATAATTGGATCATAGAGCTGGAGCTAGAGGTAGAAGGGACCTTAGGGGTCATCTCATCCAACACCCTCATTTTAGAAGTGAAAATGCTGAGGCTGAGAGAGGTTGACAGAGAGTAAAGGACAGAACTAGAATTTCCTCCCAGTGGAAAGGATCTGAATTCAAATCCTGATTCTCACTCTCACTACTTATGTGACCCATTCTCCAGGCTTCAATCTGTTCTATAAAATAAACTCAATAATCTGAAATCCTTTCTGGTTCTAAGTCAGTGATATTGAATCTTCTGAATTCAAACCCAGCCCTGGGTCTTCTGGGCCATAGTCTCCCTCAGAAAAAGAGCCGTTTGCTCCATGAGGCATGGGAGGGCTTCTTTACTAGTAGAGGAGGAGGAGGAGGAGAGAGAAGTGGAGGGGAGCTGGTCAAAAAGGGAACTATAAAGTACCTTATGTGTGTCTGCATCTCATGGGAGGCATCATTTGGTAAGTGTCCCAGGGTCAGCCAGCTTGAGGGGCAGGATGTGAGCCCCACATCTGGGCTTCTGCTTGCTCTTCTAGAGCAGGCTGCCCGACAATGGAATGTCTGTGATGTCACAACGGTAGGGCAGTCAAGCTCTGGGACGCTGCCCTGACCCCCTCCATCCTTAATGTGGGGAAAAGCTGTCAAGAGATGCAGAGGTATCTATCTCCGGTAGGCCCCTTTGTTTCCTGTTGTTTTCCTTTCTTTGGCACAATTGTTGTTACCTTTAACAATAAGTACTAAATTAAAAAAAATAATTCAACAAGAGAGCTGTGAAAGAGATGAGAGGATATGAGTATTAAGGACTCTCAAGGAAAGGCAAAGTGACTGGGGTTGATTTGTACCGAGCAAGGCAAGGCCAAAGAGAGACACCAGATCCATTTAGGTGGGCTAGAATGAATGATGCTTTTACTGAATAATAATTATAGCTAGCCTTTGCCTAGCACCTGCTGTGTGCCAGGCATTGTGCTAAGCACATACCCTGGGAAGCAGGTGCTGTTATAATCCCCATTTTATAGTTGAAGAAACTGAGGCAAACAGAGGTTAAATGATTTGCCCAGGATCACACTTTATACACTATGGTGCCAACTAACTGCCTGGAAGGACCACAGGTCCTGTCTCAAAGCACATTCCTTCCATCTTGTCTCATTTAACACTCACAAGGACCCTGTGAGGTATAAAGGGAAGGCATTATTATCCTCCTATAAGAGATAAAGAAGCCTTGAGGGCAGAGATTACCTCATGTTTGTTCTTCTATCCCCAGCATCTAGCATAGTGTGCTTGGACTTATAGACATTTAAGAAAACAGTTATAGACACTAAATAAAATGCTCTTTTGATTTATCAGTGCATCCAAGGTTACACAGATTCAGAGTCAGGCCGTGTCAGGGTCTTTAGATCCAGGAAGCACCTTCAAGATCATCTAGTCTAAGGTTGGAAACCTTTGGCAGCTTATGGAAACCTATAGACTCCTTTTCAGAATAATATTCTCCAATGCATAAAACAAAATACATCAGTTACAAAGAAAATCAGTTATATTGAAATACTGCTATCAAAATATTGAAAATGAAACATTCAAGGACCTCAGGCCTGATGTAGTCCAATCCCAACCTTAGAGACCATCTAGTGATTTTATAGAGGAGGAAACTGGGACTAAGAGAAGGAATTTTATATATATGCACAGATTTACATGCACACATATATAAATTTATGTATGTGCATATATGCATACACATAGTCATGTATGCATGTAGGAGGAGCAGTGGATTAAGTGCTCACCCTGGAGTTAGGAGGGCTCATCCTCCTGAGTTCAAATTTAGCCTTAGACACTTATTAGTAATGTGACCCTGAACAAGTCACTTTATCCTATTTGCCTCAGTTTCCTCACTATATAAAGAAAAGAGATGGAGAAGAAAATGGCAAACCACTCTAGTTAGTATCTTTGCCAAGAAAACCCCAAAGAAAGAGATCACAAAGAGTCAGAACAACAAAAGAACGGGCAGGTGACCTCTCTTTTATAAGTGAGGAACCAGGCCTTGAAAGGTTAAGTACCTTGCCCAGGATCTCTGAAGGTGCTGGAAGTAAGATTCAAAAGCAAGTCTCTTCTTCCTCTAGGTTCAGCATTCTATCCCTGTACCAACTGCCTCTGCTGTGGGATTATGATTATTGATGGTTGGTCAATTGAGCTGGAGAAGCAAAAGGCAATCTACTCAAGAATCTTTGCCAAGAAAATCACAAATGAGGTCATGAAGAGTCGGGCACGACTGAAATATCTGAACAACAACAAAATATATCAAAGGGAGGGATTATATATGTCAATAAGATATAATCTTCTTGAGGGAAAGGACTTATTCCTTTTATTTTCTTTATATGCCCAGCAGGCTCATTGAATTGAATTGAATTGCCAAGGACCATGGATTTAAAACCTGAAGGGATGTTTAGATCCTGTCTTGTCCAATGCCCTCATTTTATAGGTGAATTAGTAATAGAGCAAAAGAATTTGTGCTCTCTCTTCTGACTTGAGCTGTCTCTCAACCCCGTTGTCTTGCCTCTCATCCCAGAGCTATTTGCATATGACCATAGTTCAGGAGATGATCGCCGATCTCCACTGATGAAAAGAGATTTAACCTGGAGTTATAGAACTAGAAGCTGTCTGAGGGTAGGAGCTGTTATTCACTGCTATTTTCTGTATCCTCTTGTACTTAACATAGTACCTGGCATCCATCACCGTCACTTAAATACTTGTCAACTGCCTCACTACCTAGTACAGTTAGTCACTTACTGAGTCACTTACTAAAATGCCTGTTGACTCATTAAAACAGGAGAGATTTTGATTAGACCTAAGAAAGGTGACAGGAGTCAGAAGGTTGGAACGTGTAACTTCTCTTCTGCAAAACTCTAAAGTAGGATAGAACCCTTGATACTGTATCATTGAAGTCAACCTTCCCCAGAAACAGATCGTCTGGGATTCTTGTAGTCCCTTCTAATTTCGCCTATAAAATGAGGATAATAATAGCACCTGCCTCCTAGAGTTTTTGTGAAGATAAAAGACACTTGACGTTTGTCAAGTGCTTTGCAAACTTTATCTATGTAAATGCTTTGTTGTCGAGTTTTATGTCCCACTCTTTGTGACCCTATCTGAGGTTCTCTTGGCAAAGATACTGGAGTGATTTGCCATTTCCTTCTCCAGCTCATTTTACAGATGAAGAAACAGAGGCAAACGAGGTGACTTGTCCAGGGTCACACAGCTAATAAGTGTCTGTGGCCGGATTTGAACTCTTATGAGTTCTGGACTGGCACTCTACCCACTGTGCCACCTAGTTGCCCGTGTAAATGTTAGCTACTTGTTCTTCTCTGATTTCATCCACAAATGTGTTCAGAGCCATGGACCCAGCATGTGCCCCTGCCTACTGGGGGATTTGTGTTGCATAGTCTTATATAATGCATGCCTTTTTTATTTCTAGTGTTCTAGGGTTTTTGGGGTTTTTTTGGTTCTAATTCTATTTTAAGTTTTACTGAAGTCTTGTTTTTACCTCAAAGCATTTCTTGATATGCCTTCTTGCCACCAAATCATCACTTTTAATGCAGCAGCAACAATTTTTAACAGTGGAAATAGTTAGACCAAACTATCATGGTACAGTGGAAGGGGCCTTGGTTCAGAAGTCAGAGAACCTGTGTTCAGAGCTTTACCTTTGGTTCTTAATATCTGTGTGACCTTGGACAAGTCTCTTAAATTCCTTAGACCTTAGTTTCTTCATCTGTCAAATGAGGGGGTTGGACCAGATGACCCCTGAAGGCCCTTTTGGCTCTAATTCTATGACCCCATGACCCACCAGTAGCATGACATATCCATATCCTTTCCCCTACCTCTTTACTGAGAGGAGGATGACACAATTCATCACCTATTCTTTGACCCTAAGATTTGGCCCTTAGAGTTAATTGGAGTCTGTGACTGCCTTTTGGTATGATTTTTATTTATTGTTACTTTGTCATTCTTCTACTTCTGCTTTCTTTATCCTGGATCATTTCAGTCAGGTATGCCCTGGGTTTGTGTAGAGGGTTCATAATCCAATTTACAGGCTGTTGGCTTCATATAGGTAAGGAGGCACCTTGAAGGTAATGCTTGCTTCCTTCACCTAGATGCAGTAAGATCCTGAAAGCCAAGTCTGGCCTCTGCTCCTTCTCAGGACAAAACCCACTTCCCCATGACATAGGGAATAGAGTGGAAGTGAGAATGCACCATTTGTATTAAATGGAACTAATATCTCCTACCTCTCAGTAATTTGGGAGGCTTAATTATTTGTAAAACAAGCACTTGAAGAACTTTGGGATGGAGAATGTGGAGAAAGTACAGCACCTCATGAAAGCAGTAATAAAAGCTAATGGTTCCTGTCATGTACCAGAGTTAGCTTTTTCCATATCGTGCCTTTCAAAGTAGCTCAGCTGGGTGGATGAGAAACTGTAGTTAATTTCAGGATAAGAATATAATGAAGAAAATTACTTTCCTCTCCCCTAAATGTGAGCTAAGTTACTATGGGAATTGGGGGTTCTGAAATGACAGCTCTGATGTCGAATTACTGAATTCTTGAAAGTTCTAAGAGCCTCTTTGGATCCTACTGTGGTATTCCTGGTGAAGTCTGGAATGAGCAACCTTATGATGTGTTCCATACATGCTGTTTGTTTTTCCTTCTTGGGGCAGATATCAGCGACATCCATCGCTTTCTCACCATATTCTACCAGCCGCAGGCGGACGTCATTCAGGCAGCTCAGAAACTGCTCTCTGATGAGCGTGCTCCCTTGAGGCAGAAGCTTCTTGCAGACTTTCTCCACAACATTAATGAAAACATCCAGGCAGAAACCCGAGAGGAGGATGGGCCATGGTTTGAAGGCATGTTCTGGGCTATTGCTCCCTTGGAGGACTGGTTTATTAACTATCTGGTGATTTGGGGATGGAAGGTGCTCCCCTAAGCCAGGAAGTTGAGTCCTTTCTCCGCTGTCCATGCAAACTGGACCTAGAAGAGACCACTGTAATCAAGGAAAAGGTTGTTCAATTTGGAGTTTGAGGCCTGGTTTCAGATCTTGGTTCTGCTGCTGTGTGACTTTGGGTAAATCAATTTATCTCTCAGGTCCCCCATCCATAAAAGGAAGGGGTTACACCATGTATGTATGTATGTATGTACATATGTATGTGATATATATCTTACTATGTGTCAGGTATCATGCTAAGCACTATACAAGTAATATCTAAACTGATCCTGACAACAACCCTGGAAGGTAAGTGCTATTATATTCCTCATTTTACAGATGGGGAAACTGAGACTAAGTCTAAGTGACTTGCCCAGTGTCTGAGGCCGCATTTAAATTCACGTCTTCCTGATTCTAGGCCTTGGCTCTGTGCACTGTTCCACCTAGCTCTCTCGGGGCCTCAGTATCCTCACCTGAAAAATAAAGGGGTTGAACTACATGACCTTTAAGGTCCTTTATAGCTCTAAATTTATGATCTTATAATTTTATTTCTCAAAATTCAGGCATTTTGTCAGAATGGGGCCTTAGAAGTCGTGGCTAAGAGAAGTCCATGAGGATAAGTATTTTGGTCAAGAGAACAGGAGCATGCAATCTAAATACATGGTAGAATGATGTTAGCATTCTCATCTGTTAGGGAAGCTCTCTTTGTCCCATTGGTGTATTCCATATTGGTATCTTCTCTTTCTTTCCAGGATTGGAGTCTCGATTTAGGAGTAAGTCTAGCTATTTGAGGTACAGCTGTGAGAGCCGCATACGGAGTTATCTGAAAGAGGTGAGTGTTTGTTCAAAGCCAGGTCTGTTGGCTGTCCAGATCCCTGTTGCATTTGTGAGATGAACCTTATGGGAAGGGTCCCAATCTGTGAGACTCCTATGGGATTGCTTCCCATGGTCCTGGGCCCTGCTTTGGCCAGGTACTCAGATGGCCAGGTGCTGAAGTTTTGAAGATGATAAGAAAGAACGCTCATCCTCTGTTATTTCAGAATCTCAGTATGTAGAGTGGTAGGAATGCTGCCTTTGGAGCAGGAAGACCTGGGATCAAATCTTGACTCTTTGGCCTTGGGTAAGTCACTTAACATCCTGGGGCCTCAGTTTCCTCATCTGTAAAATGAGAGGGTTGGACTAAATTCCATCTTGAAGCTATGCCATCTATGATCCTATGAATCAGTGAAGGGAGTGCAGGATTGGGGAATCAGGAAGACCTGAATTCAAATCTTGCCTCAGATACTTACTCCCTGGACAAATCACTTAACCTCTTTCTGCCTCAGCTTCCTCATGTGTATTATAAGAGATTTAGACCTCTAAGGTTCCATTTAATTCTAAAGGTATAAATGGTGAGGGTTGAGAGCTTACCTATAAATAAAAGACTCCAAGGATCATGGACTTAGAGCTTAAAGGGTCACCAGAGATTGAGTACAACCTCTTCCTTTTACAAATATGGGAACTGAGGCACAGCAGCTGAAATGATTTGCCCAAAGTCATACAGATGACTGCCAGCTAAGTGGTAGAGCTGGGATTTGAACCCAGAAGACTTCTGTAGAATCTTTTAGTTGTAGAGATCTTCTATTTTTCTGTTATTTTTTGAGGCAGTTTAGTGGGTAGAGAGTTGGAACTAGACTCAGGAAGAAAAGGAGTTCAGCCTCTGACTCAGATACTTGATAGTTATGTGTGACCTGGACAAATCATTTAACCTCTCTGTGCCTCAGTTTCCTCATCTGTAAAATGGGGTTAATAACAGGCACTTACCTCCTAGGTGATTGTGAGGATAAGCTGAGTGCTTTACACATCTTAAAGTCCTATATAAATGCTACTTATTATTATTATTCTTGAGATTTTTTTGGGAGGGGTGAGGGAGGATAATCAGGGTTAAGTGACTTGCCCAAGGTCACAAAGCTAGTAAGTATCTGAGACCAGATTTAAACGCAGGTCCTCCTGACTCCAGGGCTGGTGCCCTATCCACTCAGTCATCTAGTTGCCCCTTTTGAGGTCTTATACTTTGCTATTAAAAAGTACGATCATAAAATCATGGATTTAAAGCTGGAAGAGACCTGGGAGGTCATTTAATCCAACCCTCTTATTTTACAGATGAGTAAATTGAGGTCTTGTGAGATGAGAAGGGTCTTGTGAGATATCTCATTTATCCACTTAACTCACAGCTAAGGTCACACCTGCTCTAGAATTTCCTTCAGACTTAAAAAAAAGTGAGGCCAAAATAGTGGATACATTTTCATGCAGTTGTCAAGGAAAGATTCCTTGTGCTCAGGCCTTGTTAAGTGTCTGAACAGATTTTGCATTGTTTTCACTGGGGGACGAAGGTTACTGGGGCTCTGGTTTTCCTGACCTGCAAGATGACAGCTGGTGCTATTGTCTCCAAGGGACTAGAATCTCCGATTTCTCTTCCCGCCTCTTCCCACCCATTCTGCTCTGGCTGAACATGCCATCTGTGTTCTTCTGTGGCATTGAATAATCTACTGCTTGGCATAACACAAGGGCAAAGGACAGCTGCAGGCATGTCACCCCTTTCCTCTGGGGTAAGCACAATCAAAGCATCTCTCGATGAAATCATGAGTTCTCAAAAGGCTCTCAGGTTGATGATATGTACATGCCGTACTTGGACTTAGCCTAATAGGAATGCAGCGTGATGCTCCCCTGGAGACGAGGCCTGCCAGTAAGTCTGGATAGATGCTCCAGTGAATGAAGATGCAAGTGGAGGCCCTGGGCTTTATTCTTATTTTTATCTTTGAAAGCATAGGCTTGTTGATTCTCTGTCCTCTTGTCTCTTGCATTTTTTCCCCTTCTCATTTTCACTGCAAACATCCTAACTCATCATCGCCTCTGGCCTGGACTCTTGAAAGAGCCTCCACGTGGGTCTCTGCATCCATTTTCTCCCTTCTCCAATTCACCCCACTGTTCAGCAAGCTACAGAAGCTCCCTACTGCCTCTAGGATAAAGTAGAACTCTTCCATTTGGCATTTAAAGCTCTTTTGACCCTTGCCTTTCTTTCTAGCTGATTATATATTTCTTTTCCTTCTGCACTTAGTGCTGCAGCCAAATTGGCCTATTACTTTTTCCTACAAATGACATTTAAGGCCACTAGATGGTGCCATAGTGTATAGAGAGCTGGGCCTGGAGTAAGGAAGACTCACGTTCCTCAATTCAAATCCAGCCTCAGAAACTCACTAGCTGTGTGACCCTGGGCAAGTCACTTAAGTCTGTTTGCCTCAGTTTCCTCATATGTAAAATGAGCTGGAGAAGGAAATGGCGAAGCACTCTAGCATCTTTACCAAGAAAACCCCAAGTGGGGTCATGAAGAGTCTAACACAACTGAAACAACTGTTTAATAAATGCTATTACATTTCTAGCTTCCATATTTAGATTATCCTCCTGCTTCGCCTCTATCCCTTGTACACCCTAGTCCTGTCTAGGCTCAGTTCATATGCCATCTCCTTTGAGAAGCCTTTCCTGATTGTCACCCCTGCTTAATGCTTCATGCCAATTTGCTGTGAATTTGTTTTGTATCTGTTTACATAATTGGTGACTATGTTGCATCCTTGAAACTTCAGGCTGGCATTTGAAAAAGAAAATTGGATTGGATCTGTCATTTCGTTGATGTCAGAAATTCCCAGTGAGGAAATTCCTTATACCAGTGTACCTTCTGTGCAGCATTATAAGCTGAGAGAGCTGCCTGGGCCAACTTGCTCAGGGTCACATAGCCACCATGCATCATAGGCAGGACTGGAAAGCAGCTCTTCTAATGATGAAGCCAACTCTTTATCCCTATGCCCCAAGCATCTCTTACCTTGTGGCTTATTTGTTTATTGGTTAGTTGAAAGCTGGGATAGTTCAACAGGCCCACCTGAAAAAAAACCCAGTGTTTCATTACACTATGTGTCAGATAGAAGCAAAAGATCTGTGTCAGGTCTTATATGAATGATCTTCTGGGCTTCCTGTCTTCTTATAGGTGAATGCTCACGCCTCCACACTTGAACCACAACCTCGAGCTCAGTATCTGAAAATCATGGGCCAAATGTGTGAGAAACTGAAATCAGTGCGCTACAATGGCAGCTACTTTGATAGAAGAGACAAAGGGAGAGAGCGTCTTTGTACAGCAGAAGGCTGGTTCTCTTGCCAGGTGAGTGGTGGGACTTTCACTCAAGAGTAAGCAGCTGTTGCCTGTGGGACTAGACCTCAGGACCTCAGTCTGCTCTTATACTGAAAAGCCTCTAAGTCCTGATCTGCATTGTAGGTAATCAGATTGGGAAGTATATGGAAGCTCTTAGCTTTTTAGTTAAAAGGAGGTTTTTTTCATCCTTCCCTTTTCTGCTTAGAATCCCAGAATCTCAGGGATATAAGGGACCTCAGAGGTTAATCTGCACTGAGATTCCCTCCTACAACATCCCCAACAAGTGGTCATCTGTGGGCATGAACTCTGGTGAATTTCCTAAAGAAAGGGACAATTTGTATTAAAAGAAGTCTGATTGTTATGAGCTTTAAATGCCAGACAGAGGAGTTTGCATGGAAGAGGGAAAAAAAGGAGAGCTTGTCATGACTTTTGGTTCTTTAAGATGTAAGAAAGGGAAGATTAAACCACAACTGGCTAGCATCGCCAGTATAGACCCAACCCAGCATCCTGTAACAGAATGATTAATGGACCTGGAGAGGAAGTATCCAAGATGATAGATTTAGGGGTAAGAGAGACCTTAGAGGTTATCAGATCCAACTCTGTTATTGTACAGATAACACCAAAGTCCAGAACTTAGTTTTTCTGATTCCAATTCTAGTTTTCTTTATCCTGCCCCTGTCATGCTTCAAGGATCTGTCCTTGGTGCTGTCCTATTCAATATAGTTTAAAAAATTCATTGATATATTTTGTTTGCATGGTATATATCAGCTTCATCTCCAAATCTCTCCATCTTCCACCCCTGCTCAGATAGTGAGCCTTTGTAACAAAGAATAAAAAAGAAGAGGAAGTAAAAAAACAAACAGCTCAGCAAAATGTAACCAGCACCACCTGTTCAATATTTTTATTAGTTACTTGGGTGGAGATAAGAGATGCTTGCCTATCATTGTGGCAGATGGCACATACTGAGAAAAATCTCAAGACTTACAAATATGGCACAAAGTTAGAAGGCTCAATTATTACATCAGATGATGCCCAAAAGATCTCGACAGGTTAGAACAGTGGGTCAAATGTTAAGACCTACCAAGGAATTAAGAAACAAACCAAAACAAGATTGTACAAGGAGAGAATAGGAAAGGTGTATCTTGGTAACAGTTCATGTCAGCAAGAAGTAAGGGTGTTCGTGGACTACAGCGTGAGTTAGCAGTGTGTTCCAGTAGTGAACTTTGGCTGTGTTAATAGGATCAGAGCCAGGGCAATGTATCCCTCTTAATTCTAGTGACTTCCTTCTGAGATTACCCCCAATTCATCCTATGTCTTATTTGCACATAGTTGTTTTCCTGTTGTCTACCCCATTAGACTGCATTTCTTGAGAGCTAGTACTGTTGTTTGCCTCTTTTGTACCCCCAGCAATTATCACAGTGCCTGGAATGTAGTAGGTGCTTAATAAATGCTTATTGACTTGTATAGTTTTGCTGTTCTCT
Source organism: Notamacropus eugenii (assembly GCF_028372415.1). Taxonomy (NCBI): domain Eukaryota; kingdom Metazoa; phylum Chordata; class Mammalia; order Diprotodontia; family Macropodidae; genus Notamacropus; species Notamacropus eugenii. The sequence continues at coordinate 40,349,300 of NC_092876.1, forward strand.
GCCCTGAACAGGTGGCATTTGGAGCCACATTTTAGGAAGGATATTGAGGAAGTGGAGCCTCTTAGGAAGGATATTGACAAACTGGAGCCTCTTAGGAAGGATATTGACAAACTGGAGCCTCTTAGGAAGGATATTGACAAAGTGGAGCTTCTTAGGAAGGACATTGACAAACTGGAGCCTCTTAGGAAGGATATTGACAAAGTGGAGCTTCTTAGGAAGGATATTGACAAACTGGAGCTTGACCAGGATAGTGAGGAGTCTAGAAATCATGTCATAGAAGGAGTTTTGGGTTAAGTAGGAGATTTTTTTTCTCAGTATAAGAAAAACTCCCTAATAATTAAAGCTGTACTAAAATGCTAGGTAGTGAGCCATTAAACTTGAAATGGAGGCTAGATAACCAATAAAGCAATTGAAAACATTTTACTGAGACCCTCCTATAAGCCAGGCACTTTGTAGAGCACTCATTGATACAAAGGCAAAAGAAACAGTTTCTTCCCTTAAGAAACTTAATATCCAGTAGGGTAAACAAAGTCAAGATATATATGAGATAGATACAAGATAATTTTTGGATGGGGCAGTAAGGCACTAGCAGGGGCAAGGGGAGCTAGGAGCACCTTCATGTTGAAGGGAGCATTTGAGGTGAGACTTGGGAACGAGGGATTCTAAAACACAGAGGGGAGGATAGAATATCAGGGCAGTTTTCCTTGATAATTTCATGAAAGATAATGTCTAGGCTCTTTTTTTGATCATGGCTTCCAAGTAGTCCCATAATTTTTAAATAGTCTCTCCTGGCTCTATTTTCCAGGTCAGTTGTTTTTCCAATGAGATACTTCACATTATCTTCTATTTAACTTCTTGGTTTATCGTATAGTCATTAGCTTCCCTGTACTCCACTCTTTTTTTTAAAGAACTATTTTGTTCAGTGAGCTTTTAAACCTCCTTTCACATTTGGGTAATTCTGCTTTTTAAAGCCTCCTTCTCCTCATTGGCTTTTTGGACCTCTTTTTCCAGTTGAGTTAGCCTATTTTCAAAGGTGTTATTTTCCTCAGCATTTTTTTGGTTCTCCTTAAGCAAGCTGCTGACTTGCTTTTCAAGCTCTTTTATGGCCTAAGTCCATTTCATATTCATTTTGGAGGTACTGGAGGCAGAAGCCTTGACTTTCTCTCACAGTATGTATTGTTCTTCCTCATCTGAAAAGATGGAAGGAGACACCTGTTCACCAGGAAAGTAAACTTCTATGGTCTTTTTTTCCCCCCTTTTTTTGGGCATTTTCCCAGCCAGTTACTTGACTTTTGAATCTTTTGTGAAGAGGAGGGTCCTAGTGCTCCTCCTCCACTAAGTACCGTGCTCAGGGCTGAGATTCAGATCAGCTACTCAATTCCCTCAGGGGCTTTGGGTGGGGGCAGGGCCACCACTCAGGGCTGAGGTTCAGATCAGCTGCTCCATTCCCCCAGAGGCTTTAAGCTGAGCTGCCTGTACAACAGACCCCAGGCTGCTTCTGTGGCCACTGTAGCCACCTGCCTCCTGCTGCTACTGTTGCCACCTCTGCTGCCACCTGGGGCCGGTGCTAGGGGGACCCCACTCCCCTCTCGCTCAATTGGGAAAATCCTCCCACACTGACCTTTGAAGCTTTCTTTGTCACTTGTGGGTTGAGGGATCTGGGACCCTCCCTGCTAGGGATTCTGCCCTGGAGGTCTGTTCAGGTCCTGGTCCTTCCCCACTCCACTCCCCTCAGCATCCTGTGAGATAGATCTTTCCTGTCGGCCTTCCAGGTTACCTTTGGCTGGAAATCTTTTTCACTCTGTCATTCTGTGGCTTCTGCTGCTTTAGAATTTGTTGAGAGTTATTTTTTAAATTTAAATTTATTTATTTAAGTTTTCAACATTCATTTCCACAAAATATTCGGTTGCAAATTTTCTCCCCATTTCTCCCCTCCGCCCACCCCACAATGCTAAACATTCTAATTGCCCCTATCACCAATCTGTCCTCCCCTTCTAACATCCCTTCCTTCCCTTATTCCCATCTTCTCTTTTGTCCTGAAGGGCAAGATAAATTTCTATACCCTATTACCTGTATTTCTTATTTCCTAGTTGCAAGAACAATACTCGACACTTGTTCCTAAAACTTTGAGTTCCAACTTCTCTTCATTGCTCCCTCCCCACCCATTCCTTTTGGGAAGGCAAGCAATTCAATATAGGCCATATCTGTGTAGTTTTGCAAATGACTTCCATAATAGTTGTGTTGTGTAAGATTGACTATATTTCCCTCCATCCTATCCTGCCCCCCGTTTCTTCTATTCTCTCTTTTGATCCTATCCCTCCCCACTCCCTCCTCCCACTGCCCTCCCTTCCATTATCCCCCCCCACCCTGCTTATCCCCTTCTTCCCCACTATCCTGCATTGTAAGATAGGTTTTCATACCAAAATGAGTGTGCATTTTATTCCTTTCTTTTGTCAAATGTGATGGGAGTAAGCTTCATGTTTTTCTCTCACCTCTCCTCTTTTTCCCTCCACTGAAAAGTCTTTTACTTGCCTCTTTTATGAGAGATAATTTGCCCCATTCTATTTCTCCCTTTCTCCTCCCAATATAATTCTCTGTCACTGCTTCATTTCATTATTTTAAGATATGATCCCATCCTATTCAATTCGCCCTGTGCTCTCTCTCTCTCTCTCTCTGTGTGTGTGTGTGTGTGTGTGTGTAATCCCACCAACTACCTAGTTACTGAAAAATTTTCAAGAGTTACAAATATTGTCTTTCCCTGTAGGAATGTAAATAGTTCAACTTCAGTAAGTCCCGTGTGACTTCTCTTTGCTGTTTACCTTTTCATGCTTCTCTTGATTCTTATGTTTGAAAGTCAGATTTTCTTTTCAGCTCTGGTCTTTTCATCAAGAATGCTTGAAAGTCCTCTATTTCATTGAAAGACCATTTTCCCCCTGAAGTAATATACTCATTTTGCTGGGTAGGTGATTCTTGGTTTGAGTCCTAGTTCCTTTGACTTCTGGAATATCATATTCCACACCCTTCGATCCCTTAGTGTAGAAGCTGCTAGATCTTGTGTTATCCTGCTTGTATTTCCACAGTATTTGAATTGTTTCTTTCTAGCTGCTTGCAATATTTTCTCCTTGACCATGGAACTCTGGAATTTGGCCACAATGTTCCTAGGAGTTTCTCTTTTTGGATCTCTTTCAGGAGGTGATCGGTGGATTCTTTCAATATTTATTTTGCCCTCTGGTTCTAGAATATAAGGGCAGTTTTCCTTGATAATTTCATGAAAGATGATGTCTAGGCTCTTTTTTTGATCAAAGCTTTCAGATAGTCCCATAATTTTTAAATTGTCTCTCCTGGATCTACTTTCCAGGTCAGTTGTTTTTCCAATGAGATATTTCACATTATCTTCCATTTTTTTCATTCTTTTGGTTTTGTTTTGTGATTTCTTGGTTTCTCATAAAGTCATTAGCCTCCATCTGTTCCATTCTAATTTTGAAAGAACTATTTTGTTCAGTGAGCTTTTGAACCTCCTTTTACATTTGGCTAATTCTGCTTTTTAAAGCATTCTTCTCCTCATTGGCTTTTTCAACCTCTTTTGTCAATTGAGTTAGCCTATTTTTCAAGGTGTTATTTTCTTCAGCATTTTTTGGAGTCTCCTTTAGCAAGGTGTTGACATGCTTTTCATGCTTTTCTTGCACCTCTCTCATTTCTCTTCCCAATTTTTCCTCCACCTCTCTTACTTGATTTTCAAAATCCTGAGCCCATTGAATATTTATTTTGGATGTTTGGGATACAGAAGCCTTGACTTTTATGTCTTTCCCTGATGGTAAGCATTGTTCTTCCTCATCTGAAAGGATGGGAGAAGATATATATCTGTTCACCAAGAAAGCAACCTTCTATAGTCTTATTTTTTTCCCCTTTTTTTGGGCATTTTTCCCAACCAGTTACTTGACTTTTGGATCCTTTGTCAAGAGTAGGATATTCTCTGGGAATCTGTAAGATCTCAGTTCTTCCAAGATGGCCCAATCAAGCATGTACTGGTCTGGACGCAGAGAGGGATTTTTGTGCCCAGAATCTTAGTGGTTACTTCTCTACAGCCGCTTGGCCTCCAGTTTGGCCAAGTCAGCACTGGGGGCTGATTTTCAGATAAGCTGCGTGGGCAGGGCTGCCATTCAGTGTGAGACAAAGACCAACTCCCCTAGGGCCTCCACACAAGGCAGAGGCAAGACTCAGCTCTTCAATGCCCCCAGGGATTTTTACGCTTTAATAATGGTCTGGCTGCTACACCTGCCCATGTGGCCACCTGCCTATGTGGCCTCTTCTGTGGCTGCCTAAGGCCGGAGCTATGGAAGGCCCTTCTCCCTTCCTGGCCAGCTGAAAAAACCCTGTCACTGACCTTTGGCACCTGTGGGTTGAGGGATCTGCAAACCTGGTGCTGCTGGGACTGGGGATTCTGTGACTGGAGATTCCGCCCCCACAGGCTGTTCATGAGCCCCTCGCGGACAAGGCTAGGCTGAGCTGGGCTCCACTCCATGTCTGGTGCAACAGATGTTTCCTGTGGGCCTTTCAGGTTACCCTGGGCTGGAAATCTCCTCCACTCTGTTGTTCTCCACTTCTGCTGCTCCAAAATTTGTTGAGAGTTCCTCTCTACAGGTATTTTATGGGCTGTGTGGGGAGACCCTGCGTATATGTATCTTTCTACTCTGCCATCCTCGAGAGGTATTTTTTTCAGGTATTTTGTGAGCTGTGGGGGAAGCGCTAGAGTATATGCATCTTTCTACTCCGCCATCTTGGCTCCCAATAAAAGGGATTCTTATTCCATTATGTATTGGACTAGTTGGACACCAAAGTTCTTTGTGACTCTGAGATTCTATGAAAGAAAACTACTTCTTTGCTTTATGATTATACATGGTAGTAGAAATCATTGATGTTGTTCAGGGAGCAGCTAGGTGGTGCCATAGTGCATAGAGCGCTGAGCTTGGAATCAGGAGATTCATCTTCCTAAATCCAAATCTGGCCTCAGACACTTGCTAGCTGTGTGACCCTGGGCAAGTCATTTTACCCTGTTTTCCTGAGTATCCTCATCTATCAAATGAGCTGAAGAAGGAAATGGAAAACTATTTCAGTATCTTTGCCTAGAAAACCCCAAGTAGGGCCATCGACTGAAATGACTGAAATGTAGTTGGGGGTTCAACCCTGGGCTTGGATTTTTAGTGAGTAAAATCTCAACTAGATGGTGGGATCAGAAACAATCTATGTACTAGAAATGTACTAGCATTCTTTTCCGTGTGGGTCAGAGTTATGTTAAGTCATCTTGAAAATGATTATATATTATATATTATTATATGTCTTCTTCTTCTTATTTACGTTATGTTGTTTCAGTCATGTCCAACTCTTTGTGACCTCATTTAGGGTTTTCTTGGCAGAGACACTGAAGTGGTTTGTCCATTTCCTTTTCTAGCTCATTTTACAAATGAGGAAACTCAGGCAAACAGGGTAAAGTGACTTGTCCAGGGTCACACAGCCAGTGTCTGAGGCCAGATTTGAACTCAGGTCTTCTTGACCCTATGCTCAGCACTCTGTCCCCTGTTCTACCTAGCTGCCCTGTCTATATGTTTTATGTCATTATATATCTATGTCAGGACCTTGAAACAAGGTTGCTTGGGTTTGGGTAGTGGGGGAAGTGATTCATATGCAAATCAACTACTTTCTTGGCCTCTTCCATTTGCCTTCTGCAGTAGGTCTGGAAGATTTTGTCTGGCATGGTGGTGATGAGATCCTGGGGCTTTTGCTAATGCTTTGTTCCTGCTGGGGTGTGAATAGCGATTCAAGTGGCACTTTTTGCCTTTTATAAATTGCAAATTGAATTTCCACCTCCTGAAGCATAATCCACCTCCTGAAGCTGTGGCCTTCCTCTAGTTTCTAAGTGGTTCAAGCAGCAGGTGGCGTGATGCTCAGTCTTCAGTCAGTGTCCAAGCAAGGGATGGGACATTAAAGACTTCCTGCTGCAATGGTGTCTTTAGAGAGACTGTAGTTTTTCTCATCTTCTTTTTTGTTTATGTAGATGATTGTAAACAGCTCTGACCATAAAGACATCTTTCCTACAGTTCAACAACTCGGTCTTAAGTGTTTATTAGGAAGGCAGCATGCCAGGAGAGCGAGACCTATGTCCCACCTTTGCTGGCTGAGTGACTCTGGCCATGTTGCCTAACCTCTTGGGGCCCTTAGGTTGCTCTCTAAAGCTGTAAATTGTAAAGAAGGTGCCAACATACATTGGCAGAGGGAGTGCCCTCACTTGAAAGACCCCTGTGCCAATGAAATCAGATTCCCTAATCCCTAGCCTTCCATACAAAGCTAAGAGTTATGAATGCGTATCTGAGGAAGGACTATGTACACCAGGAATTCCTTCCTTTGATGACCTCACAAGTCTGGAGTCTAGTACAAAGCACTGCTTTATAGTTCTGATGATCAGACATGTAGAAGTTCAAAAAAGGAAAATTTTGGGGAAATCAGAGAAGGCTTTGTCTTGGGCTAGGTTTTAATGAATTTAGATGAGCCAAGGAGCAAGGAAGGGCAGTCCAGGAGGAGGAAGAAGACATGCACAAAAGCATAGGAACTGCAAGGAGGAGGGGGATACTTTTTAACTTTGTCTTCTGCTCTTTCTCATCACCATCTAATCCATTGAAGAGATGTGCACTGCATAAAAAGAACTATATATCTACTCAAGGCCAGAAACAACTTCTTTTACTTTCTTTGTCTTCCCCATGTTTGATAGAACAGTCACAACATCACAGATCTTGAGAATGGGAAGGGAGCTCAGCAGCCAGCTAGTCCATCCCATACATGAAAAGTATTACTAGACTATCTCTGATAAGTGGTTATTGAGCCTTGGTTTGAAAGACCTTCAAGGCACGTGGTGCTCAAAGCACACAGCAGGAGTGTGGTGGGATTCTAGCCACTGACTAGCAGGGGGATGTTGTTGGATAAATCACTTTCCTCTTTTAACTCCATTCTCTAATTCCATGTAATGAGGGATTGGATTAGAATTCAGGGCTTAAGCTTTTTCCATTTCATATCCCTTCAGCACTTCTTAAACTGTTGGTCTCCATCCCATATTAAAAAGTGCTGGATGAGATAACCTCTGGGCTCTCTTCTATCTCTGACCTTCTGTGATCATGTGAAATGAAGATATTCTTTAAGATGCTAAATGCTTCCTTCCTTCCTTCCTTCTTTTCTTCCTTCCTTCCTTCCTTCCTTCCTTCCTTCCTTCCTTCCTTCCTTCCTTCCTTCCTTATTTCCTTCCTTCCTTCCTTCCTTCCTTCCTTCCTTCCTTCCTTCCTTCCTTCCTTCCTTCCTTCTTTCCTTTTTTCCTTCCTTCTTTCCTTCCTTCTTTCCTTCCTTCCTTCCTTCCTTCCTTCCTTCCTTCCTTCCTTCCTTCCTTCCTTCCTTCCTTCCTTCCTTCCTTCCTTCCTTCCTTCCTTTCTTCTTTCCTCCCTGCCTCCCTCCCTCCTTTCCTTCCTTTCTTTCTTCAACAAGCATGCATTAAGAGCTTACTTTGTGCTAGGAGCCGGGGTAGAACTTCAGTTACAAAAACAGAACATTCCCTACCCTCAAGGAACTTGCCTTACTTTACACTGGTATTTAACTAATATGTCATATTTCAGTCCAGTCTTATAGACTTCATACTAATATGTCATATTTCAGTCCAGTCTTATAGACTTCATACCTGCCCAGATAGAAAGTGTAAGGGACACGCTTGAGCAATAAATTTCTTATCCCAAGAATATTTATTAGGCACCTACTATGTTCCTAGAAAAAGCCTATGGGTTCTGAGCAAAATCAGTGAATTCTCTAGGCAGAGTTGGAGTTCTGTGGTCCAGAGGGTTAGTTGTGTAAGATTATGCTAGAGGGAATCCTGGCATCAGGAAAATGCTTCTAGAACCAACTGCTAATTAGGGACTAAAACTATCACTGGGTGTAGAGAGGCTGCTGGTGTTATCTTTTTTTTTTTTCATCTCAGAAGTAGTTTTTTTCAATAATAAGCATTTATATTCTCCATTTCCATTTGGAAAATGAAAAAGGAAAAACCAAACCAAAACCTTGTAACAAATATGCCCTATCAAACAAAAGAAATGCACCCATTGGCCATGTCCAAAAATAGATCTCTTCTCCTACCCCTTAAGCCCATCCCCTCTTGGTCAGGAGGCGATGTCTAACTTTTTAGCTTATGTTATTGTGAGCTTATTTTCCCCTTCCATGTGAAGCCGTCTTCCATTTTGGCATGAATTCTAATGGGATAATAGGATTCATTTTTAAAAAGAAATTTGTTTTACTCACCTCCTTTGATGGAGGGGCAGCAAATTCACTGGAGTTTAAATCCACTTGTCTCTCATTCTGCCATTTTAGGGTCCTTTCGATTTGGATGCTTGTTTGTCTAAGCACTCCATCAACCCCTACAGCAATCGGGAAAGCCGAATTCTCTTCAGCACATGGAACCTAGATCACAAGTAAGTAAAACTAGGAGTCTTCAGCACCATTCGTGTATCCAGAGCCAAGTGACCCAACCAAGAGAGCGGCATGGCTGCTGTTTATATAGATAGGGACCAGATGTGTGGTTTCATTGATACTGAGAACTTCTTCGTGAGGTAACTTCCTCTACTAATACCTTGCTGTCTTAGAGAGAGGCCTGGAATGTAAAAATGAAATGACTTTTCTAAAGTCAAATAGTTCCCACGTGTCATAGGTAGGATTTGAATTCACGTCAATCTGACTACTTCAAAGCCAGTTCTTTATTCTCTATGCCAGTGGTGTCAACCTCAAATGGAAACAGGGATCACTCAACCATACCTAAGGATCCCTACAGGCCACATATCAACTCGGAAAACTACATATTACTATCACCCATATTTTTTGCATTTTTATTATTTTCCAATTAAATTTCAATCTGATTGGGGCTGAATGTTTGGCACCTATGTACTTCCTTCACTGGACTGCTGTTAATTAACCTTATTAAGAGTGTCTAGTAACTTATCAAGACACTTAATTTATAGTGATTGGTTATGGCAGCAAATCAAAGAATGGTGCTGATGCAGAAATGTAGTGGTACAGTGAGCAGAGCACTCAGCTTGGAGACAAAACACCTGGGTTTGACTTCTGGTCTGACACCAACAAAGTCTGGAGAAGACAAGATCTGGGGGCCACGGTGGTTATTGTCACCATGTGGGGGGGATTGGATTCGTTCTGTTTAGCTTCAGAGGGCAGACCCAGGAAGAATGACATGAAGTTACAGAGAGGATGATTTGGGTTCAATTTCAGGAAAAAAAAATTTGTAATGATGAGAACCATCCCAAAGTGGAATCGGCTGCCTTGGGAAGTGGTAGCTTCCCCTTCGCTGGAGGAATTCAGGCAGAGGTTAGATGCATGGTATGGTATGATGGGTATACATAAGTGAGCTAGTCCTTGACCTCAAGCAGTTTATATTCTGTTGGTGGGGAAAATACATGTTAGCATAGGCTATATAATAAATGTGGCAGCTAGGTGGTGCCATAGTGCATAGAGTGCTAGGCCTGGAGTCAGGAAGACCAAGAGTTCAAATCCAACCCCATTAGCTGTGTGATCCTGGGCAAGTCACTTCACCCTGTTTGCCTCAGTTTCTTCATCTGTAAAATGAGCTGGAGAAGGAAATGGAAAATCACTCTAGCATCTCTGCCAAAAAAATCCCAAATGGACTCATGAAGAGCCAGACATGAAATGACTGGACAATAACAAAGAAACATCAGCCAATAATTAAATAGCACCTGTATTAACCTAACAGGCAACATAGTATAGTGAATAGAGAGCTGACCTTGAGGTCAAGACCTGGGTTCAAGTCCTACCAATGGCAAATACTAGCCGTGTGATCCTGAACATATCACTTCATCTCTTAATGCTCTCGGCTTCTCTCTAAGATGCTAAATTTTGGAGATAAAGCTGACTTGGGAGTTCTCACTACCAGTGAGATCATAAGACCTGCCCTTATCCTTATCACTTGTGCCAGGCACTAGGCTAGGGAAATAAAGAGGGAAGAGCATTTAATAAGTGCTTATTAGAGTATCAGAGGCAGTGGGTAGTACAATAGGAGGAGAGCTAGATAGAGACCTTCCCTTGCCTTCCCTTCCCCTTGTGCTAAGTACTTTAAAAAATTACCTGAAATAAAGATAAAAATGAAGCAGTTGCTATATTCTTTTTTTTACATTTAATTTTTACTTTTCTCCTCAAATACATGTAAACAAAAAATTTTCATAATTCATGTTTTCAAATTTTGAGTTTCAAATTCTCTCTTTCCTTCCCTGTCCTCAGTTTGATGTAGATTGTATGTGTGTTCATGCAAAACTTTTCCATATTAGCCATGCTGCAAAAGAAAATGCAGACCAAAAAACCAAGCATAATAAAATTAAAAAATATGCTTCAATTAGCATTCATATGCCATCAGTTCTGTCTCTAGATGTGGATAGCATTTTTCATCATAAATCCTTTGAAATGATTTTGGAGCACTATACTGCTGAGAACAGCTAAGTCACTCACAGTTGATCATCTTACAGTAGTGCTATTACTGTGTACAGTGTTCTGGCTTTGCTCATTTCACTTTGTAAATCAGTTTGTGTAAGTCTTCTCATGTTTTTCTGAAAGCATCCTGCTCATCATTGCTTATATCACAATAGTATTCCAACACAATCGCCTGTTCAACCATTCCCCATTTGATGGGCATCCCCTGAGTTTCCAATTCTTTGCCACTACAAAAAGAGCTGCTATGGACATTTTGTGCATATAGGTCCTTTTTCATTTTCTTTGAACTTGTTGGTGTATAGACCTAGTAGTGGTATTTTTGGGTCAAAGGGTTTACACAGTTTTATAGCCCTTTGGGTATAGTGTCAAATTGCTGTCCAGAATGGTTGGATCTTTTCACAACTTCACCAACAGTGCAGAGGTGTCTCTGTTTTTCCACATCCCCTTCAACACTTGTCATTTTCCTATTCTGTCACATTAGCCAATCTGATAAGTGTGAGATTGCACTTCAGAGATGTTTTAATTTGCATTTCTCTAAACAATAGTGATTTAGAGCATTTTTTCATATAACTATGGGGGCCTTTTATTTCTTCATTTGCAAACTGCTGGTTCATATCTTTTGAACATTGGGAAATGATTTGTATTCTTATAAATTTGTCTCAGTTCCCTATGTATTTGAAAACTGAGGCCTTTACCAGAGAAACTTGCTGTGAAAGTTCCCCCCTAGTTTCCTGCTTCCCTTCTAATCTTGGCTGCATTGATTTTGTTTGTGCAAAACCTTTTAAATTTGATATAATCAAAATTATCCATTTTTTAAAATATCATAATATTCTCTATCTCATTTGGTCACAGATTTTTCCTTTATCCAGAAATCTGACAGGTAGAATATCCTATGTCCCCTTAATTTGCTTATGTTATCACTCTTTATGTCTAGATCATGTACCCATTTTGACCTTATCCTGTTATATGGTGTGAGATGTTGATCTATACCTAGTTTTTGCCAAATTGCTTTCCAGTTTTTTCAGCAATTTTTGTCAAATAGTGATTTCTTGTCCCCAAAGCTTGAACCTTTGGGTTTTTCACACTAGATTGCTCTGGTCATTTATTACTGTGTATTGTATACCAAGTCTATTTCAGTGATCTACCACTCTATTTTTTAGCTAGTACCAGATTGTTTTGTAATGCAGTTTGAAATCTGGTACTGTTAAATCATCTTCCTTCTCATTTTTTTCACTGATTCCCTTGATAATTTTGACCTTTTATTAATATTTATTTTGTTCTACAAAATAAATTTTTGGTGACTTGCCCAATATTCTTCTTAATGTAGAACAAACAAAAATACAAATTTATCTCTGGGAATTGTGGGAGGAAAGTGCTAGAAACTAGAGAGCCAGGGAAGGGAGGAGCCAGGAAAGACCTCAGGAAGAAAACAGTTTTAAAGCTATGTTTTAAAGGAAGAACCTGCTAGAAAGGAATTTAGGTTTAATGTGCTGGCTGGTCCTCAAATGAGTAAGTAAAAAATCATTTGGATGTTCTTTTGGCTTGAGGAGGGAAATTGCCCACTTTCTGAGAGCCAATAACTCATCCATCTTTTCTTGCAGGATAGAAAAGAAACGCACCATTGTGCCTACCCTTGCTGAAGCTGTTGCTGAGCAAGACGGGAGAGAAGTAGACTGGGAATATTTCTATAGCCTGCTTTTTACCTCCAGTAATCTCAAATTGGTGCATATTGCCTGCCATAAGAAAAGTAGTCACAATCTCAGCTGTGATGAAACTAGGATTTACAAACCCAAGAAGCAGGTTGTCAGAAAACGTGCTGCCTGCAGACGCCAGTGATGTCTATCCCATTGCTTTCCTACCTTTTAGAGCCAGAAGGAGACTTGGAGATCATCTGCTCCATTCCCTTTGTTTTACAGAGAAAGAAACAGGTTCCAACGAGAAGCAAGCGTTTATTAAGTGCCTACTGTCTACTATTCTCTGTCCTAGTGCTGGGAATGGATAGAAAGACACAAATGAAACATTTCCTGACCTCAATGAGCTTACATTTATCGGAGGAGAAGACAAAACATGTACATAAAATGATGTACAAAGTATCTACAAAGTAAGTGGAAGACAATTTCTGTTTTGGGAGGAAGGATTAGTAACAGGTGGCACCAGGAAAAATCTTCCTGTAGGAGGTGGCACTTGAGCTGAGCTCAGAGGAAGCTAGAGATTCTAAAAGATGGCGGTAAGGAAAGAGTACAGTCTAGGTACAGGGGATAGGCAGCCAGTAGAAAGCCAGGGAATCTACCTCATGTGCATATCTGATAATGCCTTAATGCAGGGCCTCTGTAAAGGGGCTACTTTCTGTCTGTATTTGGCTGATTCCAAGCTTACAAATATGTCTGTTTCTGCCTTTGTGTTGTTCAGTCATGTCCAACTCTTTGTGACTGCATTTGGGTTTTCTTGGCAGAGATACTGGAGTGGTTTGCCATTTCCTTCTCCAGCTCATTTTACAGATGAGGAAACTGAGGCAAACAGTCACTTAACTTGTCCAGGGTCACATGGTTAGTAAGTTTTGAATTCAGGAAGATGAGTCTTTTTGATTTCAGGCCCAGCACTCTATCCACTGTGCCCCTGAGCTATCCCATGTCTCTATGTATATGTGTATGCGTGTGTATACACACACATATATCCATTCAGAGTGTCCAGGAAGACTTTGGTGTCAAATGCCATCTTTGACACATCCTGGCTATATAACCTGGGCATGTGACTTAACTTGTGCTCTCAACAACTGTCTGAATTGCTGAGAAGGTGCTGCCCTGCATTGGTGGAGGGAGTTCCTTCACCTGGGAGTTCCCCATCCGAATGGAACAACGTTAGTCCCTATTCCTCTATCTGTCTCTAGATCTGTGTCTGTATAGCTACAAAGTAGCTCTAGATAGAGTCCTTTCTGTTGCTTTTTTCCTCTTCAGTCTCCCAATTTCTGTTGATTTCTAGGTCTTTTGCTTGGTCATGTTGTTAGTTTTGCTATTAGAAAACAGATTGTGGGTGCTCAGCATGAAATAATAATTTCTTGCTTTGAGAAAATGGTGCTCTGTGAGCTGAGGAGCTTTCTTCCCTACGTGATTTATCCAATATTTTGGGCATATTTTCCATAGTAAAAAATAGTAATCCTTGCTTTTTGTAACTCTAGCTTGTGAGATATAGGTTGCTTGAGCAGGCATGTTGGATCTCTAAGCCATTGGGGGACATAATTCAGTTTTGTGAACCTTATGCATGAACTGTCACTAAGGTATAAGTGGGCTGGCGGTGGTGGTAGAGAAGCATGTGTGAGTGTCTGAGTGTGTGTGTGTGTGTGTGTGTGTGTGTGTGTATGTGTATGTGTGTGAGGCCTGGGAGACACTTAAGAAGGAAATAGATATGTATACTGGTCATGTATTATCAATTTTGTAGTAGTGGGTTAGAGGATGAATTTTAATTTTAACTTAAAGTTTGTTTTTTTCGTGCCAAAATTTCTTGTTATCTGAGATGATACAAGTCATCTTCCTGAAGCATACATTGAATTAAGAAAAAGAAACACTTCAATTTGTAAATAAACATTTATTAAATGTTTACTGTGTTCTAGGCAGGACAACTAAGTGGTGCGGTGCATAGAGTGCTGGGTCTGGAGTCAGGAATGATGTATCTTCATGAGTTCAGATCTAGCGTCAGACACTTAGTAGCTGTGTGACCTTGGGCAAGTCACTTCACTGCCTCACTTTCCTTATTTGTAAAATGAGCCTGGAGAAAGAAAATGGGAAGCCATTCCAGTATCTTTGTCAAGAAAACCCTCAATGAGGCCAACAAGAGTTGGATGCAACTGAAATGACTGAACAACAAATGTTCTGGGCACGCAACTATTAAGTATCCAAGGTCAGATTTGAAGGAATGATTCTTCCTGACTCCAGACCTGGCATTCTATGAACTATGGCACTACCTCACGCTAGAGGAACACAGATATTCCCAACCTCTTCTTTCTTCAAGCCTCCCACATCACTCCCTCCTCAATCTTCTCTGCTGAGGAACTTGACTCTTGATTATGGAAAGAATGTGAAGCCATTCATTGAGAGATCACTCCACCCATTCTTCATCTCCCAATACCCTGGATATTGTCTCCCACTATCTCCTCCTTCACTCCAGCCCCTAAGGAGGTCCTTCTGTTTGCCAAGACCACCTCTGCATATTCCTTCCAACTTACCTTCTCCCATCTTAGCAGACTGCCCATACTGTCAACTTCTCTCTTTCTAATCTTCCAGATCTCCTCCTTCCTTGCTACCCACAAATAAACCCTTGTTTCCTCTGTCCTGAGGCAGCTAGGTGATGCAGTAGATTGAGTGTTGGGCCTGGAATCAGAAAGATCTGGATTCAAATTTGGCTTCAGATGTTTACTAGCTGTATGACTCTGGGCAAATCACTTAACCTCTGTTTGCCTCAGTTTCCTTAACTGTAAAATGGGGGAAGGATTGAATGAAATAATCACACTCCAATACCTTGACTGGATCCTACCGTGCCAGTTATACTCCTTGAAAAAGCCACTGACACTTGATCACTCTCATCCTTTCATGTTCTAAACCTTCTGAACTCTGACTTCCTAAATTATCATTCAAATGAAACTGTTCTCTCCAAAGTTACCAGTGATCTCTTAATTGACCTTTTCTCAAACCTCATCTTCCTTAATTTCTTCAAAGCCTCTAATACTGTTGACAACCTTCTGATCCTAGATATATGCTCCTTCCTCTCTGGGTTTTCATGACTACTCTCTCTTGGCTGTCTTCCTATCTTTCTGACTCACTACTATAGGTGTGTCCTCAGCTCTGTCTTAGGCTCTCTAGTGTATCAGTGGGCAGCTAAGTGGCACCACAGTGGATAGAGTGCTGGGTCCAGTCTCAAACACTGACTAGCTGGGTGACTCTGGGCAAGTCACTTAACCCTGTAAAATGAGCTGGAGGAAAAAATGGCAAACCACTCCATTATCTTTGCCTAGAAAACCCCAAATAATATCACGAAGTTGGACACAATTGAAAAAAACAACTGAAACTATGTCAGTTGGTGACCTCATCAGCTTGGAGATTGAATTAACCATCTCTGTACAGATGATTCCCAGATCTCTTTATCAAGCCCTAGTCTGTCTCCTGAGCTGCAGTCTTATATCACTAGTTGTGTTTAACATTTCAAACTGGTTGTCCTGTAGGCATTGAAAGATTAACATTACCAAAGTAGAACTCATCTTCACCTCAGCTCTGCCCTCTGTTCCTAAAACTTCTTATGAATGTACCTATTACTATTTAAGAAAAATTATATTTTTTAAAAAATTTCTCATTCTGCTTTCTGAGTCTTTCTGGAATTGTGGCTTTTCATTACACCAGAATTTCTAATTCTTTTGAAGTTGTCTTTACCATATTGTCATTATTCTCCTGGTTTTATTCACTTCACTTTGCATCCGTCAATGTAAATCTTCCCAGCTTTCTCTGAAAACATTTTAATCATTTCTTATAGCACAGAAATAGTATTCCATCCCCTTTATATATCAAAACTTGTTCAGACATCCCCCAACTTATGAGTGCCCTCTCAAATTCCTATTCTATGCTACCTCAAAAAGAGCTATAAATGTTTTTGTATAGTCTTTATAATCTGTCCCTTAATCTACCTTCCCTCTAATTTGTCCCTCTTTCTCCCCTTTCAGGAGGTAGCTGATGGATTCTTTCTATTTTACCTTTTTCTTCTAAGAGATCTGGGCAGTTTTCTTTATAAAATTTCTTGAAATACGATGCCTAGGATTTTGTTTGATCATGGCATTCAGGCAGTGCTATAGTTCTTATTTTTTTAATCATGTCTGTTTTTTTAAAATCTTCATTCAGTTGTTTTCGCTATGAGATGCCTTCCATTTTCTTCTGTTGTTCCAGACTTTCTTTTAATATTTTGGTTGTCTGATGGAGTTATTGGCTTCTATTGAGTCTATTCCATTTTAATTTTTAAGGAGTTTGTTGCTTGGGCAAGGTTTTGTACCTCTTGTGCCAAGCTGTTAATTCCTTTTCTAATTTTTTTCTTCCATAGTTTTCACTTTCCAGCTTTTTTTCCTCTAGCATTCTCATTTCATTGACATTTTTTTATCTCTTCCAAGAATTCTAGTTAAATTTGTGCTCCTTTTGCTTTTCTTTGACACTTTGCTTGTAGATTTTTAGTCACAATCTTTTTCTGAATTTGTGTTTTGAGCATCTCTGTCACCAAAGCAGCTTTTTAATGGTGTTTTTTTTTTGTTTGTTTCCAGTCTCAGCTGGTCCTACTGCTGCTTTCTGGGGGAACTGAGAGTGAGTTGTATTATTTTGGAATCTCAGAGACAGCTCAGAGAGGAAACTTGTAAGCTTTCAGCCATCCTAAAGTAGTCTGATTCAGGGTAGAGTCTGATTGCTTTCCCCCTGGTTTGCATGCTACAAGATCTTGACCTGGGTTTGGGTCTGAGTGAAATAGATTGCTGCTGGACTCAGCCCCTATCAGACAGCTAGGAAGTCTTGCTGGTTCAGAGTGAGGACAGGCTTCCCTTTGGTCTGGGATCCTTCCTTAGGTGGTGTGTGTGTGTGTGTGTGTGTGTGTGTGTGTGTGTGTGTGTGTGTGTGTGTGTGTGTGTGTGTGTGTGTGTACACATGTGCAGGGGGGCAGGGAGCAGATCCTTTTGTGAGTCTCTCCTGCATCTATGACCCAGAACTGGATAGTAGGCTACAAAATTCCAGGTGCCATCTGTCCCTGTCAGGGTGTCTGGGATCTCTTCTTGCCTTCTCTGGTTGTTAGAACCATCCATGCTCATAGCCAGACTCCATCCCCATTGTTGGCAGTGGTGGGGGGAGTTTATTATACTGCTTCCTGTTATTTTGACATCTTGGCTTCACCCTTCTCTTACCCATTACTACTGAGGGCCCCACCATCCTCCTAGTCATCTAGGTTCGAAACCTTAGTGTCATCTTCACCTCCTGTTTTACTCAACCCACATACTCCATTAGTTGCTAAATTATTTAATTTCCCTACATCTATGCCTCTCTTCCCACACATGTAGACCCTAATTCAAGCCCTTTCATTACCACTCACCTGTACTTTTATTACAGCCTCCTAAATTGTTTTTCCTAGCTCAAGTCTTTCCTCATCCTCATCCATTAATGATTTACGGATTTATATTTATTATTTATAATGAAACTCAGTGATTTCTCTAAATCATGCATAGATCTGACCATATCACTCTCGACCTCGATTAACTCCAGTGGTTCCTTATTTCTAGGAATAAATAGAAAGTTCTTTTATGCTGAATGCTCCTGACAACTTCCCATTCCAATCATCTTGCATTCTTCTCTTCATAAACCCTATGGTCCAGCCATTCTGGTCTACTTGACAGCAAACTATTATTGATCTCTCTGCCGCCTTGGGCTGGCTCTTCTGTATGCCTGGAAGGCTCTCCATCTTGACTTCTGACTTTTTGAATCTCTGTCTTTTACCCAGCTCAAGGTCTACCTCCCCACAGTGGCCATTTCAGGTCCTCCCACTGCTATTCACCCCCATTTCATCTAACCTATATTTGTCTTGCATTGTTTTGATATATGTTATCTCCCCAGAGTTAAGCCCCCAAGGACAGGGAAGGATGTTTTGTGTTTAGTTTTGGGCAGCCCAGTTTAGGAGGGACATTGATAAGCTATGGAGAATCTAGAAGAGGACAACCTGAAGATCCTCAGGTTCATGCCATGTGAAGGTCTGTTTACAGAAATGGGGATGTTTAGCCTGGAGAAAAAGATGATTCAAGGGGCATATCAATCATCAAGTACTTGAAATACTGTCCTATGGAAGGCAGATTTGACATATTCTTTTTGGCCCCAGTGGGCAGAACTAGTGGCAATGGATGTAAATACCGAAGAGCCAAATTCAGGGATGATGTCAAGGAAAAGCTTCCTAATGACAAGAGCTATGCCAAAGTAGAATGGGTACACTGCTGTCCAGGGTAGTGCTTCTTCACTCGTGATCTTCAAGATAAGACCAGAGGACCACATTTCAGGCATATGACTACCAAGGCCACCATCCTTCCAGTTCTGAAATTCTGTGACTTAAATATCTGTGACAAAGGGGAATCTGGAAAATGTGAACAAATGAAATTGAAACAAATGAAAACTTCAACTTTTAGCAAAATTAACATGAATTAAAATTCAACAAAGGCATGAAAACTTGCCAACTAATGTTCTATCCTGTCTATAGTTTTAACATTGGGTTAACAAGTAAGCAAACAAGATCATGGAATGCTGATATGAGATTCAATCCCCTCATTTTACAATTGCGGAAGCGATTTGCCCAAGATGAACCAAGTGTGAAATGTCTACTATGTGGCCAAATACTATGTTAGGTGCTGGGACTACAAATATAATGAATGAGACAATCCACACTCACAAGGAGCATACTTCTAATAGGGAAAACATACATGTATGTGGGAGAGCTAGGATTCTAATATAAATCCAGATTCCAAATCTGGGGGAGGCAGATTGATGAAATAATGAGAATGCTACCTGTGGTGATGGGGGAAGACAGGTTTGACCCCCTCTCTGATAGTGACATTTTTAATACCTGTATGATTCCAAGTCATTGCTGCGCTAAACCTCAGTTTCTCTTTTCCTTTAAAAGAATATCTAGAGTATCTAACCCTCATTTATTTTGAGGATAAGGTGAGTTTATTTAAGATGCATTGCAAACCTTAAAACGCTCTTGATGCCATTATTTCACTGAAGAGGTAGTGAAGGAAAAAACTAGAGGTTTAGATAATCTATAAACTGGACAGGCATGCTCTGACAGCCTGAGTCTGTTGGCACAGTTCTGTCATCTAACATTGTTTTCAAGAAGTTTCATCTGCATTTGATAACACAAGCCTCCTCTTGTCAGTTCCTGAGAGTGGAATAAAAGCAGCAGTGGAAATGCTCATAAATGTCCTGTGATAACTGCCATAGGAATATTCAACCAAGTAATTTTTTTTGTAACATTTTATACTTTGGTTTATATTTTTTAATAAAGAAAATGTCTCAAAAAGAAGTCTTTATTTTGTACCTTATTAAAACTTGGGAACATCATACATTCACTTGATGTAGTCTCATTCCAGAATAATTCTGATTTGGTTGACTTAGAAGCATTCAAGATTATAAATATTTTAAAAAAATTTCCTTTGTGAAGTTACTGGTTTATATGAAGATTTTGTTTGTAAGTATAAAACTAACGTTTTTGTGCACCTTCTTGCTGCTTTCCTGAAGTCTGGGATACTTGAATATTCCATGAAGTCTGATCTGTCCACCCTTGCCCTCAAACCTTTGACTTTGTAGTATTCACCTGGACTGCTCCCTCCCCATCAACCTTCCCAGTGACCCTACTTGTATTACCTTTCATGCCTTGATTCCTCCAACCAATTTGTCCTTGTGGGGCAAAGGCTGTATTCTGTATCCTCTATGGAGTGTAGGCACACCATACAATATACCAATACTGGTTGCCCCAGAAGCCATAGCTGATTCTGCCTGAAGCCCCCATCTTAAGCAGAGTCAATGCATGTACTTAGCAGGACTGCCTGTGTCTGAAGAACTTAAAACATTCCCAAGGTAGAGAGGCACTGGATTCATTTGTGAGAACAAATTAACTTAGGGTTAGATTTCAAATGAGAAAAAAAAGAGTGTGGTTGTGGACCAACATGATGAATAATGATGTTACCAGTTGAAGTTAAAAGTTGCAAATGACAGGGGCACCATGAATATCCAGTTTTTTCAATATAACTTTTTTTTTATTGGAACAGCAATAATGAGCAGTACTGGTAGGTAACATTCTGATTTAATTAAAAAAAAATACAGACACTAATACAGCAAACACAAAATTCTAAAATTTTGAGGCAACTCAATTACCACCAGTGAGAGGTGTTATGATTAATAGTCAAGTTCATGCAGTAATCTCAAACTGTAAATTATTTTCCCAAGCTTTCATAACATGAATGGATTATAAGCAACATGTCCACGTTACTGAATGTATTGTAGTTCACTGACCAACAAATCACAGAATTATTTGGAGTAAGTGAAGGTCGTATCTCCTAAAGGG